>NW_024063184.1:0-600000 GCF_006381635.1 Hibiscus syriacus | reverse complement strand
AAAAAAAAGTACTTATCTTAAGCTCCAACATGAAGTCAATTACCATTCCAACGGCATATAGCATGTAAAGGAGATAGAAACCAAGGGGAAGTAACATACCTTATTATATAGATAGTCCAGTTAGTCAGCAGCTCCGATAACATTGCCCCGAGAAGGCCAATAAAGCTCCGGAAGCACCGACAGAGATATTACGCTGAATGAAAAGAGCCGATAGCATGCTCCCACCGAGACCAGACAACAGATAGATAAGCCCAACACGTACTGTCAAGAGTAAGAACAAATATCAATTTTAACACCATGATGGACCAAAGCCTCTAGGTAGATATCAATGTTGCATATTCTAAAAGTACTATGTAATGTGAAAATTTCTCCATAGATAATTTGGAATAACTAATCGAACGTTAAGATCGGAACATATAACGTACCGAATCCGAATTGTTGTTCGAGGCGTATGCCAATAAAGACCAAGCTCAACATGTTGGCGAGCAGATGAATAACTCCTGCTTGCAGCCAGATGCAAGTGATAAGCCTCCATCCTTGATTTCCATGCACTACCTTGTTCCACTTCAGCGCTCCCAGTTTTTCCAATCTGACGAGGAACATTACAAAATTACATGAGTTACAATTGTGACCAATGAAGGGTTGCTAAACCTTGAAGATACAAAATGTTCAACTTCACACAGTCACTCGCTTGAATCCAGTGAACAGCTGAAAAACCATGTACATTTTGAATGACGAAGATAGCCAAAACCCAACTTACAGGCCCGTTTCTGATATTTTAGTAACCTGGGACGAATATAGAAATTAGACCTCTAATTACAAGTATCAAAAAATTACATCATAAGAACAAACAAAACTAAATAAATTTGCTTGTAATTTTTTTATTACGTTTAATAAACTATTTAATAAATACATCAAATTTAAATAGAAAACATGAAGAAATCTCATTAAACACCAACTACTCACAAAAAAAAAGCATGATCCTCTTTTAAGAGGGTACATTTTAATAAGAGAAAATCGCCTCAGTGACCAAAAAAAAGTTATAATATACGATTTTAACCAACTTTTTTTGGATTTGCCAAAATGACCAACAAAATCGCAACGCGAAATAAAAATCGCAACGCGATCCCCAGAATCGCAAATCAGTTTCCAAAATCGCAACGCGATTCTTGAAAATCGCAATGCGATATACGGATTCGCAGTGCGATTTTCCAAAATCGCAACGCGAATATGAAAATCGCAACGCGAACACATAAATCGCAACGTGTATCCGTATATCGCAACGCGTATCCGTAAATCGCAATGCGTATCCGTATATCGCAACGCGTATCCGTAAATCGCAACGATAATCCGTAAATCGCAACGAGAATCTGTAAATCGCAACGATAATCCGTAAATCGCAACGAGAATCTGTAAATCGCAACGATAATCCGTAAATCGCAACGAGAATCTGTAAATCACAACACTGAAATTTTGGGTATATAACACTGAAATCATAAACTAAATCCCTAAATCGCAACTCATTCCATCTCCATCTATCACTCTCTCCGGCGACATCCGTTCCTATATCCAACGACATCCTTCCCAATCCGGCAACAGGTTTTAGTTTCGCAGCTCGTCTGTTTAGTAAATTAATTTACAACCATGAAATCATCTAATGTTGATCATGTTTGGATAGATTTGTGTTTTGGAGGGTCATGGGATAATGTTCATGGTGTTTTACATTATATGCCTTTACCCATGAATCTTCAACTAAATTGTCTTTACAAAAGTTAACTTATGAAACTCTAATGCTACGTGTTTCAAATAAATTGAATTTAGAGCCCCTAAGTGGATTTAGGCTATCTTATCAGAGAAATGGTAAAGTTTATTTGTTAACCGACAATAAAGATGTTGAACGATTCATTGCTTACATTAGTGTTTCACAAGATGATGTTACATTGTATGTTGTTGAACCTAGAAGTAGTATTGTTGGGTCAGTAGGGTAGTAATCAACTAAGTTTTTCTCAAAACCCACAACCTTTCTCTAATCCAAATCCCAATCAACTTTCAGCACCAAATTCCGGTTTTCGTATTGACCAGTTAGACGATGATGAGCCAACAGAAAAATTGTGAGTACTAGTCAGTATTCGAATTTGGTCTTGGTCAATATCCGGACTTTGATATTGGTCAATACACGGATTTTGATGATGTTTCAGAAGAAGAAACAGACCATGTGTGTAATGATTTTAATATTGGTCAATACCCGAATTTTGATGATGAAACACCCGTTGCCGAGGAAGATGTTGTTGATGATAATGAGGAGGAAGTTACGACTGTGAATGAACATGTTGAACATCCATTCTGTAATTCATATAATCCTGAAGAAGAAAAAGAAGAAGAAAAGGTCCCCGAAGAAAAGAAAATGCCACAGGAGTATAACTGGAATATGCCAGAATTACTTCAGTTACCGGAAGAAGAGTTGGCAAAGAAAGCAGTTGATTGTTACACAAAAGTTATTCGCGTCAAGAAAGATGATTGTTTTGATACAAAGGAAGACTTGAAGATAGCTTTGTATACGAAATGTGTGGAAGATGGCTATCAACTAAAAGTTAACAAATCAAGCAAAGATCGTTTCGAAACAAGGTGTATGATTGACAAAAACTGTACGTGGCGTATGATTGCAAAGAGAATAAAAGATTGCAAAATGTTTCAAGTTAGGACTTTTATTGATAAACATACATGTTCAAGAACCCAAGTTTTTCCTCACCATAGACAGGCAAACAAAAAGGTGTTGGGTGGTTTTCTGGCTGAGTTAATGTTTTTGAATGGCAGGGTATATCATATTCTCAAGCTTGGAGAGCCAAATGTTATGCCTTGGAATTGTTGAGGGGGTCGCCAGAAGCATCGTTTGCCCAACTGCCGGCTTATTGTCACAATTTAAAGCTGAAAAATCCTGGGTCGGTAACTCATATCAAAACAGATAGAGATGGACGCTTTGAGTTGCTGTTTATCGCCATTGGTGCTACGGTTAGTAAATCAATATAATTTTGTTGACTCATTTTTGTTAGTTACATGCATTTCACATTTAAATGATTATATTTCTTGTGTATATTATTTTGTAGATTCGTTCGTTTATTACTTGCATGCGCCCAGTTATTATAGTTGACGGAGCACATTTGAAAGGTCGATACCTTGGAGTAAACTTATTAGCAGTAGCCATGGATGCTAACAATGGGATATTGCCAATAGCTTACGGGGTTGGCAAATCTGAAACCTCTGATTCATGGACATGGTTTATGGGGCATCTTAGGGATTGCATAGGTCCTATTAGCAATCTGACAATCATATCCGATAGGGCAAACTCAATTGACAACGCTGTTAGAAGGTGTTTCCCAGATGTTTTTCATGGACTTTGTGGTGTTCATTTGTATAGAAATCTAAAATCAAGGTCTGCTGGTATAAAAAGCACAAATGGACATACTGGAAGGCTGTAAAAGCTTATCGGGAAGTGGATTTCAATAAGCATATAAATTGTTTAAGACGTGTTTTGCCTCAGTGTGCTCAAACACTAGAAGATGTCGGGTTTGAAAGATGGTCAAGAGTACATCAACTTGGAGCAAGATATGGTTTCATGACGTCTAATAGTGCAGAATCAATCAACGCTCTAAGTCGTCATTCCCAGAAATTACCCATTACTATGTTAATGGAGTTTTTTCGAGCCTCTATTCAACAGTGGTACTACAAGAAAAGAAACCATGCAGGTATATTTCTTTGAATTCGTAACTTATCATATTTATATATTTACTAAGTATTGTTTATTTAAATTTACAGGAACATTGGAACATCGTGTTACACCATGGACTGAAAAAAAGATAACGAAACGTGTTGTGAAGTCAACGTCATGGAGAGTTGAACCATGTTCAAACACTTTGTTTCAAGTACTGGATAATAACTTAAATGGGCTAGTCGATCTAAATGCAAAGACGTGTAGTTGTATGAAATGGCAAACATCTGGTTATCCGTGTGGCCATGTTATAAAAGTTGCTCTTCATTTAAACCAAGATGATTCAAGCGCATACGCTATGGATTGCTACACTACAGAAGTTTATCGACAGACTTATGCCGAGATTGTCTACCCTATTCCACATCCTTCTGAGTGGGACATACCAGATGACTTACAAACAGTTTTGCCACCAGCCATGGACAGAAGGCTACCTGGCCGACCAAAAAGTCACGATCGTATACGTCTAAGGGTGAAGAGAAGAAGAGATCGACATGTAGTCGGTGCAAGGAAAGTGGTCATACAAGGTTGACATGTGGATCACCAGTGCCATCAAAATCATCTTTTCCTCTACCAAAATATGGATCCTCATCAAAATCCAAAGCTCATATGGTGTCAAGCAAAAGGCAACCATCTTCAAAATCCCAATCACAATTGGCTTCACCTTTTGGGACTGTTAACTTAGGTGATTTTAAATGCAAACGTTGTATTATGTGGATTTTATGTGTGAACTTTTAACATTTTCAGTTGAATTAATGACTCAGGCCAACCATTTTGACTTAACCAACTCTTGTTATTCAGTTGTTATCACTATTAGGCATGCATTTGACTATCGCAACACGGAAATTACAATCGCAACGAGAGAATCGCAATGCGAAATGAAAATCGCATTACGATTCTCTCGTTGCGATTTTCATTTCCGCATTGCGATTTTCATTTCGCATTGCGATTCTCTCATTGCGATTTTCATTTCGCATTGCGATTTTCATTTCGCATTGCGATAGTCAATTTTGCCTTCAACATAATGCAGATTGAAATCAACAAAATCAACCATTACATTTCAATCAATTAAACAAGCACAAATAAGAATTATATTCGCATCAATTACACAAATCAACTTTTACAAATCATCTTTTACAAATCAATTAAACAATCAAAAAATAAGCAATAATTCTTATTTCCGATCATCTACTATTGAATCAACTTTTACAAATCAATTAAACAATCAAAAAACAATCAATTAAACTATTGAATCAACTTTTGCAGCCATACATCATTTTCACGCAGTTCACTTCTGAGATTAACCTGCAGAAACCAAACATTTGCTCAAACAACACTTTCTACACATCTAAAACCTACAAACAGCAAATTATTGAATTCTAGGTACTTAACCAAACATTTTCAAACCAAAAGTATAAACTTACCAATTGTTTATGGACATTTTATAACGCGGATGCAGGTAGGCAGCGTCTCGTATATATCGATTTAGCCATATAATGCCGAAACCACAAGCCTACTGCAGCTCTATCTCTATCGGTGGGAGGTAGATACTTGATGCTTCCCGTCGTCAAACGCTCCAACGCCAAGCATACGAGAAGACCACAATCTCCTCTGGCTCCGCTCGTTTGTTGTGGCGCGGTCTCGTCTCTAATAACTGTAATATTGAGCTTCTTTGGCTTCTTGTTTCCAGAACGAGTCCAATAATTGATCGCATCCAAGAATTTAGCCAAATGAGAGCTCCATCCCTTAATAACATCTCTTAAATCAGCCAATGATATGTAATTTATCATGCTGTCATACACTATTGTCTTAAGGGATGGGAGCTGAAGCTCGACGAGAATCCAATGTTTACGTTCCAAAACAGGGATAAACACCTGCAATCATAAGTAATAATTCATTCATTTGCGCACTTATTTTATAAAACCTTTAAACTCAATCTAAATAAATACTAACCTTATCGACCTCCCACCATGCAGGATAAAGTTTAGCTTGTCCATTGCCCAAATCAAATGATTCATTTCGTGCATTCTTCAAGTGAACGGCGTGAAAAGACGTCGGCATAATTGTATATCGTATATTTTTATTTTTCTTAAGTTTTCTTATTATTAGAAGACGTGTCACCCACGCATCGATATGCTGTTTTACAAAAAAAGACATATATTAGTGACTTACATAAATTTAAAAAAAAAATTAATCAAATTGAAATATAAGAAAAATATAAGACTTACCCCCCCATCGAAATAGCCATTGTCTTCGACCCCTAATAATACGCCCCACCAAGACCGATCAAGCAACAAATAGATATCATCGGTGAGCTTGCATATGTCAGTGAAACACCCCTGGCTCCGCTCATGTAGATAAAAATCAACAGCGGTCTTAGCCCAAAGGGTGTTATCCAGAATTGTGTCCGGTAGTTGTTCCCTCTCCTCTTCAGATACCGGTATGGTACTGGCCGGTAACTCATACAAGAGCCAACTTGAATCCATCATGTGCGGCACGTCAGAGGGTTTCTCAAGAAGCCTACATATGACGCCATGTGAATCGGGCTCTTGAATGGTGGGAGGGACCTCTTCAATGATGACAGTGGCCTCTTGAACGGTGGGAGGGGACTCTCGAGGAATGATAGGGGGGCCTCTTCAACGATAGGAGTGGACTCTTGAGGGATGACAGGCGAGTAAGGCTTCTTCTTGCGGTGTCTTCGCACTATTGGGGTGTACGGAGACTTAATAGCACGTGCACGCTGTCTGATGCGTGAACTCCGTCGTGCAAGCATAACCCGACGTAAAGCATCCACTCTATCGGGCCGCTAAATAATTAAATACAAAAATCAGTAAATAAACAGACATGATATTTAAACAGTGAAAACAAAGACAAATATGTTTCAAACTTGCATTGTATTCACCCAAGTCATTATTCTATCATAGTTCACAAAATGCATCAGATAACAAAGAAAAATATGTTTCAAACTAATACCCTGAAGTTAGTATTTGTCTTTATTTTGTCTTTTGGTTGAAAGTAAATTTATCCATTCAAGTTTCAATTTGCAGAAGAAGAAATAGTTTACTTTCGCAACACGAAACTTAAAATCGCAACGCGAAACCAAAATCGCAACGCGAAATGAAAATCGCAACGACAGAATCGCAATGCGAAATGAAAATCGCAACGAAAGAATCGCAACGCGAAATGAAAATCGCAATGCGATTTTGGTTTCGCGTTGCGATCTTGTCGTTGCGATTTTGGTTTCGCGTTGCGATTCTGTCGTTGCGATTTTCATTTCGCGTTGCGATTTTGGTTTCGCGTTGCGATTTTAAGTTTCGTGTTGCGAAAGTAAACTATTTCTTCTTCTGCAAATTGAAACTTGAATGGATAAATTTACTTTCAACCAAAAGACAAAACAAAGACAAATACTATTTCACAGTGTTAAAGAATACACAGTTTAGCAGAATTGGCAGCAACCGAACAAATTTACTTTCAACCAAAAGACAAAACAAAGACAAATACTATTTCACAGTGTTAAAGAATACACAGTTTAGCAGAATTGGCAGCAACCGAATAAATTTACTAAGCAATCTAAGTGAAATGGCTAATCTAAGTGAAATTACGAGTAAATTTATCATTAAGTTAAATATGGAAAATCTTAAACTTACCTCGTTGCGTAGAGTATGAACCTCATTCTGCAACGATACTATCATCTCACGTAGAGCGGCAACCTCACCACGTAAAGTTGACACCTCCACACGCCATGCACCATCGTTATCGCGTAGAGTACCGATCTCCTCACGCAAGGCATTGACCTCATCACGTAACTCCCTTGACTCATCCCGTTGAGGTGGAGGTGGAGAACAGGGAGATAGGAGTCGTGGCATCTTTGCCGGTCACCTATCATGAGGTGATGGTGGAGAAGAGGCTCGATGATGTGACGGGATAGGTGATGGCTCTCGTTCTAGAGGTGTATAGTCGGGTCGATCGGGTGATGGCTCTAGGTGAGGTGATGGCTCTCGAATTGGAGGAAGTGGATGCTGCTCATCATCCGTGCCATCAAAAAAATTCTGACTAGCTTGCCACCAATCAGTGGCAAGCTCTTCCTCCGTGGGTGTCAGTCTTTGTAATGGAATGTTAGCCTCCTAAAATATAAAAACTCAAACAAAGTTAAACGTCTACTATTAATAACTGTTTATATATTATATGAAAGTATTTGTGTTAACTTACATTATTTATTGTGGCATATGGTATTAAGTCTTCCCAATCCAACAGAGTTTTCCTCTTCCAGGAAATAGCCCTGGGAATATCATTTGACGTTTTTATTGCATATGTACGCATGCTGGGGAAAGCCTCGAATATCCAAATCTACAAACAATATAATAACAAAATTAGTAATTGTTAAATAATTAATTATAATTTTAGAAACATTATATAGAAATTCTTACCTTAAAGGCCCAAACAAAGCCTGACAAAGTGTATTTGGACCCATCGCCCCGCAAACTTTTGCGGTCATCAAAGGCAGACGACAACTTAGTCCAGGTAGCTTTCCATATATACGAACCCCACGGAAACAGATTCCATGCATTCAGGTCCTCTACCAATATTATTAGCTCCCGATGAATAGGTTGTCTGGCCTCTCTGCCTAAAAAGCCGGCATACACAAGTAGTAGAAGGCATACTCGGACAACATCGACGTCATCCATCCGAGTGAAACCAGCTTTCTTATTAAACAATTTCTTCAGGTCGTCGACATGTAGGTTCGGCTTCTCCATTGACTCATCCGGAAAAACCCGGGATAACCATGATGGGCGGGCGATATGACGAGTGTACCGGCCTACATATCGTGTCCGAATCGTAGACCAGTGATTAAGCAGAACTCCTTCCGCCCAAAACAAGTATACGCTGGTGGAAAATGAAACCATATCTCTTCCTCACCACGTTGTATACTGTCGGGTAGATTTGATGTCATGGTCTGAAGCCACAAATGGGTCAAATTAGCATCTCCACCCGGATACTGTACTCTCAGCCATGGCCCGAAGCAGGTTTCCTCAAACAATTGTCTTTGAGCAGGTGAAAGCTTCTTGCAATTGTAGTGGCCAGGCTGACTTTATTTCTCAAGGTCAATTGAGCCGAAAAAAATTTCTACAAAAACAATAAACATACCAAGTTAGATATACCAAAAACTACACTGTGAAGATATACCAAAAACAATAAACATAAAAAGTAGTAGTTTATTCTTGAAACTAAAATTTGCAACACTGTTTTGTCTTTTGGTAGAAATGAAAATCGCAACGAGAGAATCGCAACGCGAGATGACAATCGCAACGAGAGAATCGCAACGCGAAATGAAAATCGCAACGAGAGAATCGCAACGCGAAATGAAAATCGCAATGCGATTTTGGTTTCGCGTTGCGATTCTCTCGTTGCGATTTTCATTTCGCGTTGCGATTCTCTCGTTGCGATTTTCATTTCTCTCGTTGCGACAGTCATTCTCTCGTTGCGATTTTCATTTATCTCGTTGCGACTCTTCTGCAAATTGAAACTTGAATGGATTGCATTACTTCAACCAAAAGACAGAACAAAGACAAAGACAAATACTAACTTGAAAATCGGAACGAGAGAATAGCAACGCGAAATGAAAATCGCAACGACAGAATCGTAACGCGAAATGAAATCTAAGTGAAATGGTTAATCTATTATTGAAATGACCAGTAAACTTATCATCAGTTTCAATATGAAAAACCTACAATAATGCAAACATTTCAAAATAAAAATAATTAAAAAAACTAACCCTCGGAGGATGATTTTCCATTTCTGAATATTGTGAGGGATTTCTGACCGTGAATGGTTGTGAGGGATTTCGCCGGAGATGGGGACGGAAATCTTCGGAGATGGGGACGGATTTCTTCGCCGTAGAGAGTGAGAGATGGAGATGGGACTGAGTTGTGATTTTAGGTTTTAGGTTATGAGTTGCGATTACGGGATTTTGTCTTAATATTCTTTTTGTAATTTGAAAATAAAATACGCGTAGCGATTATAATGGCGCTTTAAATATCGCGTTGCGATTTACGGATACGCGTTGCGATTTTATGTATTATCGTTGCGATTTACGGATACGCGTTGCGATTTATGTGTTCGCGTTGCGATTTTCATATTCGCGTTGCGATTTTGGAAAATCGCAATGCGAATTTGTACTATCGCATTGCGATTTTCAAGAATCGCGTTGCGATTTTGGAAACTGATTTGCGATTCTGGGGATCGCGTTGCGATTTTTATTTCGCGTTGCGATTTTGTTGGTCATTTTGGCAAATCCAAAAAAAGTTGGTTAAAATCGTATATTATAACTTTTTTTTGGTCACTGAGGCGATTTTCTCTTTTAATAAAGGTAACCTTAAGCATGATTTTGAAAATAATAAATTGAATGACCAAAATAGAAATAAAATAATAGGTGAGTGACTAAATAGATAATTTATCATTTTTAATTATATATGAATTTATAATTTGCAATAAACTATACAAAAACAAAAGTAAGTTCCATGTCCCCATCCCTATTACTTGGATTGGGATCAGATGTCTTTTCCTACTTCAGCTCCAATATGCCATGAATTCTTAAATACAGTACCATAAACCGATTAATGCACTTTTTGTTGAGAACCCAATATTGAGAATTTGGATTGCTGCTAAATGAACAAGAAAGAATACAAATCATAACCTTAAATAATAGGGTAAAGTACACAAATGACCCCTCAACTATAGGACACTACTTTATTGAGTCTCAGATTATTAAAAGTTACAAAATGGTCACTTGACTATTCATATGTATCAAACTCATCCTTTTCTGTTTAAAAAATGACGGTCATTGAGCCAAACATTAACATGTTGATTGAGATATGATAAAATATGATCCTATAACTGTTTGAGTTATGTAGTCATTTGAGATTCTAATATCAGATTTTATGATATCACAGTCAGCAGGTTAACGTACATCCAGTCTAGACGATCGTCAATCTTTAACAAAAAAGATGAGTTTGAAATATATAAATAGTCATGTGATAATTTTGTAACTTTTAATAGTTGAGAGACTCAAAAAAACATAACCCTATAGTTCGGGAACCATTTCGTGACTTTTAATAGTCGGGTATTCAACAAAACAACATCCTATAGACGGAAGACCATTTATGTACTTTACCCTAATTAATATCAATCAAATCACAGAAAAATTTCCGGTCTTGTAAAGTTAATTTTCTTCATCAGCTCATAGAATCAAAGCAAATTAGAGATTGATAAACCCTCAGCAGCGTGATCCGAGGATAATCCTATAGAAGATCAATTGGACTGAGATGAATCGACAATGAAAAACTTCCTACATATAAAACTTCTATAAGATACCAGTTGTCCAAAACAGTTGCAGAAACATGAAAGTTCACATTCCATAACTAAAACTTGCAAGCAATCCTTTTTCCCCTTCTTATTTTGGTATTCTTGACAACTAAACAATTTGCTTTCACAAATCACACATGACTGTAAAATATTGTCTGCTAACTTTATCACAATAGAAAAAGAGTTAATTACATCACATGTCCTCAAAGTATGACTCTCATTTTAAATTGATTCCTAAACTTTTAAGTGTTCCAATTTCATCTCTAAACTATGACTATCATTCTAAATTAGTTCTCAAACTTTTGAAAATTTTAATTTTATGCCCAAACAATGACCCTCATTCTAAATTGGTCTCCAATTTTTTTTTTTGAAAATTCTAATTTTATCTCAAACTATAGGTATATACTAATCACATTCATTGTTAATAAATTCATTAGGCCAAGTTATATTATTTTTTTGGTAACAAATATTGACACTGAGCTATCAATGGTTACAGCATCCTCTCAAGTTGGATTGTTCAGAGTTTATAATGTTCTGGGTCTCCTGAGGTGGTTGAGGTAGCACCGAAAGCCCCAAACTAGTGTGACGGCCGCGGTTAGCAAGCTTATCGGCCAGATAGTTAATCTCACGTGGGACATATCTGAATGTGACAGACCAACGACGGCTAACCAGGCTTCAGTTTCTTCTAACAATTGTGGACTCATGTAGTCGAGGGAGAGATTCAAAAGTTTAGGAAGCAATTTAGACAAAGGGTCATAGAAATTAGAATGTTCAAAATTTTAAGGACTAATTTAGAATGAGAATCATACTTTGAGGATGAAATTAAAATATTTAAAAATTTAAAGATAAAATTAAAATAAGAGTTATAATTTGGAGACATAAGATGCAATTAACTCATAGAAACACACAGAAGTAGTGCATAAAAATGAAATCTCAGAAAACCAGAGAGCAAAGAGTTCAAATTTAGATATGTGGGTATATGAGACTTGCGTATTAGAGGAAGGACCAAAGAGAGGATTTTCTCTCAAAGGCTGAAAAGAAAGCCTGCCGAGGAACCTAGCCACACAGCCGCCTTCATATCGCAGGTTGTTCTTAGGACAATCATTAACAAACATCACTACAACAAAAACGGCGACATTTGCCACCACAAACATCGGAACAAGCCATGGAGTCCATTGCTTTTCATCGTTCTCCACATAGCCATGATGTCCCTTGTTCTTCTCATTGCCTCCTACTACTCCTCTTTCTGGATCCCCAGTTGCCATTCTCCTGCAAAACAGAACTCCCTTCTTTCGGTGTTTAGTGGACAAAGTGGTGGTGTTTTTGCTGGGTTCTTTTGGGAGGATTGAGTTGAAGTTTATATCAAACTACAGAGAGGTGAAGTTCAACATAGTGCTGGATACGTGTATCTCGTCTCGGTGGTTTGTCAGGAAGGCGGTGGGTTGATGGAGTAACCTAGCCTCTTTTTTAATGCAATAAATAATACACGTATTCTAAATAAATCCCCTGTATACACTTTTAAAAATATTCAGTATTTGTCAATAATTTTGAAATAGGCAATTAAAAGCTTTTATTTAACAGGATTAGTATTTAATCGAGTCAAATTAAATGAAAATATCTTAAATAAATTGAATTTACGAGTTATATTTTATGAATAAATTTAATTTGAAATTTTTTGAGTAAGTTGAATTGTTCAAATTTTTACACAAATTTAATTGTAATTATTTATAATATTTTGGTTCTAATTTTTCGACTTTATCTAATTATATATATATATATATATATATATACTTCTTCATATTCTTTCCGTATTATAATATTATTTAGGGTAAATTACACATTTAATATCTAAATTATCAATTTTATTTTGTTTTAGTACTTAAATTTTCATTTGTTTCAAAATCATATTTAACATTTACGTTTTGTTTCATTTTAATACTCAACTGTTAAAAATTTAATGTTGCAGCTGATGTGATATTTTTTTAATTATTATTTAATTAATTTTACTCAACTAATCAAACTAAACTTACCAAACTAAATCCAAAGCCAAACCATAATCGAAAGCATAATAGAGAAGAGAGAAAGAATACTTACCTTCCCGGCATTTGGCATCAGTGACGGCCAACAATAACTCGACAATGACGATAGTGATAATTCCAATGGTCGGACGACCAATTCAAATGGTATTTAAAGAACAAAAGGAAACAAAAATTAGCAAAACAAAGGAAAATAAAATAAAACTAAAAGGGTGAAGAGTTTTACCCTAACCTTGTTTTTAATGCAATAAATAATAAACGTATTTTATATAAATCCCATGTATACCCCCACTTTTAAAGTTAAGAGTAAAGTGCACAAATAGTCTACTGATTATAGGATATTCTTTTGTTGAATTATCTGACTATTAAAAGTTACAAAATGATCCTTCAATTATAGGGAGTTACTTTATTGAGTCCGTCGACTATTAAAAGTTACAAAATGGTCATCTGACTATTCATTATGTTCCAAACTCATCCTTTTCTTTTAAAAAATTAATGGTCACCTGAGCTGGATGTTAACATGCTGACTGAGAGATATGACAGTTGTTTGAGATTATGAGATCATATTTTATCATATTTCAATCAGCATGTTAATGTCTAGCTCAGACAACCGTTGATTTTTTTTAATAGAAAAAGAACGAGTTTGAAACATAACGAATAGTCGAGTGACCATTTTGTAACTTTTAATAGTGAAGGGACTCAACAAAATAACTCCATATCATCGAGGGACCATTTGTAACTTTTAATAGTCGAGTGACTCAACAAAGTAATTTTATATCATTGAGGGACCATTTTGTAACTTTTAATAGTCAGAAGACTCAAGAAAGTAGTATCCTATAATCGAGAGTACACTTCGAATAATGTTGAGTTGGTTGAAGTGTCAAATGTGTATAAAAGTTGCATACATTCTCTCTCCTTGCAACTAAATTCAAATGGCGTTGTTCTTTTCTTAGACTTTTAGTGCTTTTGGGTTGTTGTTAAGGTGATTTCCATCGATGGCATGTCATTGAACGTGAGAAGACAGTTTTAAAGTTACAAAATCAACTAAGTTGCCTCTTAAAGCATATACTTACTTGGAGTGGTATAGTGAGGTTTCTTGTTTTTCTTTCTTTCTTGGGTAAACTACAAGATTGATTAATTTCGTTTAAGTTTTATATAATTTTTCTCATTGAAATCAGAAAACGTAATATTTTGTCACTTTCATTTTTTATTTAATTAAGATGTAGTCACCGATGGTTAATTGTCGTTAGACCTTTAATGAGTTGCTTACGTAGCACAATGAATATATAAAATAAAAAGGATAAACTACACAAATGATCACTAATGTTTGAGTAAGTTTTCATTTTCCCTACTAAAGTTTCAAAAAGTAAAAAATTGGACATTAAAACATCAAATATGTCTTTGAATAATGATTTTATATCTAATTTGCCCCAAAAGCTTTCTAATTTTTTTTTCAATTTTTATATATAAAAATATAGAATTTTTAAATTTTAAAAATAAAACTTAGAGTTTGACTTTTTTAGACATGAAACAATCGAATATTTCGAATGATAAACAAAAAAATAAATCTTAATAAATTGGAAGAATAAATGTTATATGTAAGGTAAATTCTCAAACTTGTATGAGTTTTAACTATGGTAGGACTTATGGAGTATGAATTTTTTACTATGAATTTTTTTACGTATTGTGAAAATCAAAATAATGATTTTTTTATTAAAATAAAAATATATTTATATTCTCAAAGTAAATATTGAGGTTCAAATTCGTATAAGATCAGACAATATAAGTATCATTGACCACTCTATCAATCAATTGATCTCAATCAAACAAATATAGTAAATAGGAGAGAGTTTAGTTTGGTTTTACCTTGTCGGTTGATTTCTTGGCCGAGAGTCGTACTCCGCCGGAAGTGGGAAGGTCGACGCCTTTCGGCCGTTTGGGGGCGTTCCTTTTTTTGGGGTCTCGGTTTTAAGAGGGGGTTAAACAAAAAAAGAGGAGGTTTTCTTGGTCCTCTGGGTTTCGTTTGAGACACTTCCGGCCGGAGAAGGCGGCTATCGGAGCGAATGGCCACCAAAATATGGTGGCCGGCCGTGAGGTTTGGGGGGTCGAGTGAGCCTCGGTCAACGGAGAAGAGAAAGTTTAGAGTTTAAGGTATTCGGACTTCATTTGGCCGTTGATTGGAGGCTGAATTACGGCGTTTTGAGCGGCTGCCGGTGGCCGGGGTTGTTTTTGGTTTTTTGAGCGGCGCCGGCCGCGTGAGAGCGGGCTCAGATTACTACTAACAACCTAGAAATAAAGAAAGAAAACCATGCAACAGAGTCCATCTGGGAACGAATGAACCATGGTGGCACTGTCAAGAACAAAAATGCCCTAAAAATAAACTTCCGCAAATGATCCAAGACCAACAAGATGAGTGATACAGACTCCACAGAATAGGCCTAGCGACCAAGTAGGAATCAGAAGTAACATGAATCATATCGAGGAGAGGAATTCTGACAATCTTACCAACCCGACTAATGTGGGCCTTGTAACAACAATGCCAGCACATTGTCAAGGGGAGATGGGGGATGCAATGGATCAGCAACAAACCCACCGGTTATGATGAGTATCCTTTTCTGTAACACACAAGGAGTTGTCGAACCCTCTTTTAGAAGACAACTCAAGGAGATTATCAAAGAAAGAAAACCGAGAATACTAGCCCTATTTGAAACAAAGACTAGTGCTAGCAAAGCGGATAAGATAATTCAGTCTTTTGGCTTTGGAAACTCCTTTCGGGTTGAAGAACAAGGATATAGTGGGGGCATCTAGCTTCTTTGGGATAATGCGGTCAACATCCAAATCCTCCAAGTGTCCAACCAATTCATTCATGGCAAGTTTAAAGAAGCCTCGAGTGCAAGGTGGCATTTTTTCACTGCAATTTATGCAAGTCTGAATATTACCATTAGGAAGCATATTTGGAATCTACTCGACAAACTAAACCCTGGAGATAAGGAAGCCTGGATCCTAGTCGGTGACTTGAACTGCCTTTTGAGAAGCGAAGACAAACATGTGGTAATAATCGTAACGTTGGCTGTAGTCGTCAGTTTAATGATTTTTTGTTTAACAACGACCTAAGTGAAATCAATACCAAAGGTCCAAGATTCTCCTAGAGAAGAGGAAACCTTTGGCAGTGACTCGACAAGGCCTTCATGAATGAATGGGAAAGTCTCTACCCGAAATCTTGCATTAGGCACCTATATCGTATTGGCTCGAATCATTACCTTCTCCTAGTTCAAACTGTAGACAGGCCTGAGCATAAAAAGAATAAACCGTTTCGCCTGCTTGCTGCTTGGTTGGAACACCCAAACTTTAAGGAGTTTCTCCAAGGAATTTGGAACCCGGAGGCAAACATTATGTCCAATGTGATGGGCTTTAGGAACAAGGTCAAAGATTGGAATCAGCAAGTGTTTGGCAACATTAGTGCGAAGAAGAAGAAAATCATGGCCAGATTAAAAGGTATTAACAAGGCTCTCCAACAACGTTATTCCAGTTTCCTTGTTGAGTTAGAAAAAGATCTATCCATGGAACTCGACGAGATCCTCAAGCAAGAAGAACTGCTTTGATATCAAAGGGCGACAAACAAATGGATCATACATGGTGACAAGAACACGCGCTATTTTCACAAGTGCACCACCTTCCGACAAAGGCGAAACTATACCGAATCCTTAACCCTCCCTTCGGGAGAGATTTGCACTAATCAACGGACCCTTATGGATCATGCCATCGCATACTATAAGGATTTTTTTTTCTCGAGCACCATGTTGGAGGACAATAAATATCTGACTAGAGGATACTTCCCAGAAATCAAACCTAACCAAATGACCATGTTGGAAGCCCCTGTTGTACATCAAGAGATCAAGAAAGCAGTCTTTAGCATGAGTCCACTCGAAGCCTCTAGTGCCGATAGGATCCATGCAGCCTTCTATCAAAGAAACTGGAACCTTGTCGGAAACAGTGTTTGCCAATTGGTTAAAAGCATTATGGGAGAGGAGACTTTGGATGGGGAGTTAAGCAGAACCTTATTGGTCCTTATACCAAAAGTTGACAACCCAAATCTGATGTCCCACTTCCGCCCTATTAGCCTTTTTTCTGTCTTATACAAGATTATAACAAAGGTCATCGTCAACCGAATTAAACCTTTCCTCCCTAATCTTGTATCGAGGAACCAAACGAGTTTCGTTCCTGGGCGGTCCATTATTGAAAACATAATTATATCCCAGGAGGTCATTCACTCGATGCGTAGGAAAAAGTTAACAAAGGGTTGATGGCTATTGAAATCGACCATGAGAAAGCCTATGACCGATTGGAATGACCATTCATCGAAGACACCCTCCAGGATTTTGGCCTACCTACCGGTCTACGAAAGGTGATTATAGATTGTGTTACTTCTACCACGACGCAACTCATTTGGAATGGAACCTTGACTGAGAGTTTTAATCCTTCTTGGGGTATACGAGAAGGTGACCCTATTTCACCCTATCTATTCATCCTATGCATGGAGAGACTAGCACAAGCAATAACAGCTGAAACAAACCAAGATAATTGGAATCCAATTAAACTGTCTAAGAAAGGACTTGCACTAACACATCTCTTTTTTGCAGATGACTTAATCCTGTTTGCAGAAGCGGAGGAATTCCAAGCGGACATAATTAAGGAGGTTCTCCACAAATTCTGCATGAGCTCTGGTCATAAAGTGAGCATCCAAAAGACGAACATATTCTTCTTTGGCAATGTCTCACCCGAACATAAAAACAACATCAGTAAGAAATTTGGCTTCAAGATAGTGAGTGACCTCGGGTACCCCTTATCCACAGAAGAGTCACCAGAAGCATGTATGACAACGTTGTTCAGAAAGTTCGAGACCGACTCTCAGGTTGGAAAGCCAAGTCACTTTCACTCGCCAAAAGAAATGTTCTTGCAAAGTCAGTCCTCAACACTATTCCTTACTACATAATGCAATCCACAATCATTCCTAAAGGCATGTGCGAGGAGGTGGAAAAATTAACCCGAAACTTTGTTTGGGGAAAATCTGACAGTGGGGGCATACACCTAGTGAACTGGGATACTCTCTGCACACTGGCTAAAGGTGGTGGCTTAGGTTTTAAGCACCTAAGACAACAGAATGAGGCATTCTTGTTAAAACTAGAATTTCACATAGTTAGTAGGGGGTTAAAAAAAGCTGGCCTGACCTGTAAAACCGACTCAAGTCGAACCTGTTTTTGACCTGTGTTGTGATGACCCGAAACCGACTCGAGTTGGAACTGGTGTTGACATGTACCCGAGTTGGACCTAGAAATTATGGATCTGCACCCGACCTACACCGGAACCTGAGAACGACTTGAATCCGAATTGAACCGAAAATATGATACCCGAACTGCATCCGACTAATATGAACCCGAACACGATATTAACATGATAAATAATTTGTATTACCCGACTTGTTTTCAACCTGACATGTAAATGATCCGACTTATTATTGACCTGATATGACATTTACCTGACTTGACATTTATCTGACTTGACATTTACCTGATTTATATTACAATTGATAAAATTATAAATTTTTAATAAAATTGTGAGACTTTAAGTTTATAATAAATCATAATAATTAATATGATTAACTTTTAAATGTTATAATAAAATACTAATTATAATAATTATATAATCATTCTTATGTTATAAATCTTCAATATAATCATTAATTTTATTTTATTAAATAATTTATGTATTGAACATTATTAATTAAATTAATTATAATGATTACAAGTTAGAATAATTTATTGGAATTAAATATAATCAATAAAATTATTTTAAATGTAAATTATATAGTTTAATTTATGTAAAGAAAATTTATCTAACAATTATAACATATAAAACATAATATAAAAAATTAATTCATATTGATAATTGTCATCACCCATTTATCCGGATGGTGACACGTGGTGATTTATAATATATAGTATATGATATATAATTAGTACATATAGTATAGTTTGGATATTAAATGCATTTAATCACGTGGTGCCATTTTCTGCATAAGGAAGGTTGCATATTAGTATAGTTGCATTTATTAGATATCATAATATTAGTATTAATTGTATTGCATATAAAATAATTACATGTGTTAGATATTAGATAATAATAGGTGCATATTAATTCATGTGGCATTTCATGTGACATTCCATATTAATTCATGTTGAATTGCATTTCTTGTTGCATTGCATGTTAAATAGTTAAATAACTATTGTGCGTTACATTGCATGTTATATAATTTGTATATATTATATAGTTTTTAAATAATAGTTACATGATAGGTTAGTGGTATACTCCATTTATTTTGTTAAATAAATAAATAACAAAACCCAGAAAAATAGGTCTATTTGCATTAGTATAGGTCCATCACATTTGTTTTACACTAACCCAATATACAAGCCCACATGTATTACTAATATGTACATTATAAATAAATAATTAAAGAATAATAAAATAAAAAAATAAAAGCCCTAAAAACAACTCCTAGCTGTCGGTTATGGAAAGATGTATAAGAGGGGTTTTTTTGCTTTGAAATTTGAAAGGGCACGAGACATTTAATGTGGCCCAACTTTTTAGATGCTTATGTCACCTATTTATGGCTAAAGTAATAGGTAAATCTCAACCCTTGAATGAAGGCCTAATCTAATAGTTCCTATGTTGCCACGTCATCAATCCAAGTGCACCATCAAAGACCAATCTCAACCATTGGATCAAAAATAAATCCAATGGTCAAGGAGTCATCTTCTCCAAGGGAGCTAGGGTTTCACTAACGTTCATGGCCGACGTTAAATTTTTGAAAATTGAAAATTTTGGCTATAAATATTGCTTAGATTCGGGCCTTTAGGCCCACGTGTACCCGAAAATATTTTTAATGGGGATTGTAACCATTTCCCCTAGTTTTAAAATTATTCACTTTAGTCCAAAAAATGTATTAATTTAGGCTTTAAATTTTTATTTATTTCAATTTGATCCTACGAATTTATAATTTAATATATAATATATTAATTTAGGCTTTAAATTTTTATTTTATTTCAATTTGACCTATGAATTTTATAATTTAATATATATAACTATATAATATATTAATTTAGGCTTTAAGTTTTTTTTATTTCAATGTGATCCTACGAATTTTAAATTTTAATATATATAACTATATAATGTATTAATTTAGGCTTTAAATTTTATTTTATTTCAATTTGATCCTACGAATTTTATAATTTAATATATATAACTATATAATGTATTAATTTAGGCTTTAAATTTTTATTTTATTTCAATTTGATCCTACGAATTTTATAATTTAATATATATAACTCTATATTTATATACTGTAATACTTTATATTGTATACTTATATTATATAGTTTAATACTTTATATTATATACTTATATACATATATACTTTATATTTAATATTTATATTTATATACTTTAATACTTTATATGGTATACTTTAATACTTTATATTTAATACTTATAACTTATACTTTATAGTATATACTTTAATACTTATAACTTTTATATATATACTTATACTTTATAGTTTATATATATATACTTATACTTTATATGTATATGTACTTATATACTTTATATTATATATTTTAATACTTTATATTATATACTAAAACTTTATATATATATATATATACTTATACTTTATACTTTATATCCATATATATACTTATACTTTATACTTTATATGCTTATACTTTATATGTATATACTTTTATAATTTATATTATATACTAAAACTATATATATATACTTTATAGCTTATATATACTTATACTTTATATGTATATACTTTATATACTTTATATTATATACTTATATTTTAGTCTTTATAATTATACTTTATATATATATATATAATATACTTATACTTTATATTATTATATGTATATATAGTTTATACTAAAACTTTATATATATATATATATATATACACACACTTATATACTTTATATAATATATATGCTTTATACTAAAACTTATATATATATATATATAGTTTATAGTTATATATACTTTATATTATATACTTATATATTTAATATTTATATATTTTATATTATATACTTATATGCTTTATATTATATGCTTATATACTTTAATCTTTATAATATACTTTATATATTTATATATATATATATATATATATATATATACTTATACTTTATTATTATATATGTATATATGTTTTAAATGTATATTATATAAAAATATATAATTTATAGTTTATATATATACTTATATACTTTATATTTAAACTATATAAATTGTATAATTTATACATAGTATATATAATTTATAATTATACATAATATATAAATATAATTTGTATATATTTAAATATAATTCATATATAATTTATATATAAACTGTATAATTTATATTAATAAACTATATAATTTATATATAGTGCAATAGTTCATATATAAACTCTATAGTTTATACATGGTATATATAGTTTATACATAATATATATAATTTTTATATAGTATATAATAAATATAAACTATATAGTTTTTATATTATATATATTTAATATATATATAAACTATATAGTTTATATATATATATATATATATATATTATAATTGTTTTTATTTTTCTCAACTTTTGAAATGAATTCAATTTAGTCTATTTTACAGATTTTATTTATATTTTAAAATTATTTTGATTTGATCCTTTTGTGTTGTTTAATTTATTTAAATTTTTATCTGTAATTTCATATTTGTTCAATTTAGTCCTTAAAATTATATTTGCATATGAAATTGACCCATACTTATTACTTATTTAAAATTTTCAATTGGCCCATACCTTTTTAAATGGGTATAATTTAGTACTTTCTTTATATTAATTTCAACCTCACATTTTAAAATTATTTCAATTTGGTCTCTCATCAGTGCGTGTTGTTTAATTTATTTAAATTTTTACTTCTAATTTCATATTTGTTCAATTTAGTTCTTAAATTTATATTTTTCATAAAATTGATCCATGATTATTTATATTCTTAGTAATTTACTCTAAATCATATACAATTACAAATTACAATTTAATGTTCACAAAAGACTAAAATTATTAATCCAAAAATAAAAATTGACCCAATTTGAACTCAATATGTATCTAATAAAGATCCGACCTGAATTTTATATGTCAATGATATGACCCGATCTGAACGATATCCGCCTGAAGTCCATCTAAAACCTAAATTAATATGCTTTTTAACTGCTCCGAACCTGAATTATTTTGACCTGACCTGGCATCAATTCGAATTGTACCTGGTGTCAAATCAAGCAGAAAATGACCCGACCTGATTTGACCTAGACCTGACCTGATCTAAGTCGAAGCATTAAATTTACCTGGCTTGACCTGTATCTAATTTCACCCGACCCGACAGGATCCGACTGAAACCTGACCGATTACCCGATTTTACATCCCTAATAGTTACTAGAGAGGATCAGCTTTGGGTTCAAGTCTTAAGGAAAATGTACAAGGTCAAAGAGATGCTACCAAAAACGATTGAGAAGAAAAATAGCTCCTACCTTTGGAAAGGTTTAACGAGTGTGGCCTAAACTCCAGAAGAACACATATTTGGATCTTAGGCAATGGGAAACAAATTGAGTTATGTGACGAGATTTGGATCCCGGATCTTGGAAAGCTGTGAAACTACTGCACTCAACCAAATGAATTTTGACTAAGCCATGCAAAGTAAGCGAAATGATCACAACTAATGGAAGATGGAATTGGAATGCATTAAAAACCCTACTGCCTAACATAGTTTGTCAGCATCTGGAAGCTATCCCACCCCTGATCAATGAGCAGATTAATGATAGAATTGGATGGAAAGGAATTGAGAACAGGAATTTCACGGTCAAATCATAATATGCAGTAGGTGACAGTACTGACCCTAGCCAGAACGACAAGATTTGGGATATTATTACCAAACATAGAAGCTTGCCGAGGATTAAGATCTTTTTGTGGCTAGCTTATAAAAAGAAACTGCTCACGAACGCGGAACGAGTCCGGTGACACATAGCAATGGAGGGTGGATGTCATTACTGTGGAGCTATGAACGAGAATGTGGACCACTTCATAACATGCCCACCAGCGTACTTAACTTGAGAAAAATATCGACCATGGAAAAATGGAGTTACCGACTTGTGAATGAAAAGCAGGATGAAGAGGAATCTTACTGGTGGTGAGTTTGCAAGTAAACCTAGCGAAGACTGGCAAATACTATTTAGTGCCATCTTGTGGACAATATGGAAAAGGAGAAACAAAAGAGTGTTGAACCCTAACTGGATTGAAGTAGAAAATATATTGGAAGAAGGGAGGAGAGTCACAAAGGATATAGTAAACGGTACATCATGCCCAACCATAAGCGGCGGTCAAAGTGATAACGAGAATCTAAATTGTTGGCAACCTCCAGAAGATCTATGGTACAAACTAAATACAGATGGTGCGCGTAAAAACCAACACCAAGTAAAACAGTTCATGGTGCTGCCAAAGAGTCATCCAATAATATCATCGTTTAATACAAACCCCATAACAAATTAAAGAAATTAAGAACAAGAGAAGAACGACTCCCAAACAGGGGACTCTGCCGTGACATCTTTGACCAGCACCGCGTCTGCTCTGGCGGCCAGCCTCTCTCGAGGCCTGACCACCGCTCTGCTATAGCCTGGCTATAAAGGACACTAAGAACGGTCAGGTTGCAGAACGGTGGAAGGTAAAGCACTGCAGCTGCTCACTCCACACCTCAAGTAATTTTTCTTCTTCCTTGCCTCTCCCCCTTTTTTTTGCAATTGTGACTGGGTATTTATTAAGGGAATTTTCCTAGGGTTTTGCATAATTAAATATTCCCTAAATACCCATGTTAACTTGTCCAAGCTATAGATGGAAAGGCGACTGGATATTGTTAGAATCTTGGGGGCTTGATTGTATATGAGGTCAGTCGTACAACTGGCATGTGACATAATCAATTCGTCTGTCCACTTTAGACTTGCAAGATAAATCTTGCCTTGGCAAGATAAATCTGTTCCTCACTGTCTTTGTCTTCTGTGTTCCACTGGCCCTTGCAAAATATATTGTCACGACTGAAATGTTCCTCCTAAGTTAATTCCTACACACACAATCCACACAAGCCCTTTCTCCTCAGCTGCACCAGTCAAACTAAATAAATCTTGCATAGGCAAAACTTATCCAATACATGCAATTATAACCTAAATGCAACTAATATACTATGACCACGTTGTTTAGATGAGCAATAACTTAAGTAAAAAAAACTAGAAATAGAGTCATTTTATGGAGTTATCATAACCCTAAATTTAAGCTATTACTTGTCCTCAAGCAATGGATAATAGTTAGTAGGAAAATTAAAAGTGTCATAGCAAAATGATATTGAGACAATCATGTGGTTTTAAAATTTCAGCCCTCAGTAAAACATTTAGCCTCAACATGCTAGATTGTCATATAATTCAAGTACCTTCCTGAGTTCGGATTCTTTGCTAGTATGTGTACATGATTGTAATCAGTCTATGCATTAACGTAATTAGAAAACTTTAAGTAAGTACTTCTATTTTGCCAAGGCGTCAAATTATTTGTGAAGCACAATTTCCATTTCTATTTATTCACTTTTTTGAATGGGGAGTCAACTAATCACACATACCCTTCCACACTTTAAATGAAATGGAGCATGCATTCCACCCCCGAGCTAGTTAGGTAGAGTCATCTTGTGACTACTTTCATTCACTCATATACCTAGGCAACCTTTTATTTTTGTGGAGTTTCCTGGTTATGCCATTACATAGAGGAGTGCCCTTTTTATTCCACAAAATTTAAGCACTAAGAAGTTCCACTTAAGTTTTACAATTCTTCGATGTCGCAGCATGCAGAAAGTTATTCCTAAAAATAATTATGGCCTAGGCAATAAAATTATGCTTTCATCATTGGGCATCCTTAATTTATTTCACACAATAGACTCAACATACTCATACCATGACAACTAGAATTTTCAACCAATTATCATCAATTGCTATTAACTAAGTGTGAGACGCAACACCTCCCAAAAACTTGAGGGATGCATTGTCCTCAATGCATGAAAAATAAAACAAACTTCATGAAACTACATGCAAATGCAGAAGGGAAATGTGAACTTATTATGGTGGGGTAGTTTGACTGGACGCACGTGTTCTGTGTCTTTTTGGAGGAGGGGGCTCTCGGATCCCGTAGCTTCTGATAAAATCAGAGAGGGAGATGGCTAAAGGACATGACATGTTGTTCCCTTAATGCGACGCGTCATGCTTGGGGCACTTGCTGGTGATTGATTTTCCTCAGTGTGTGTGGGTTGTGCAGGTATTGCTTGAGACTGGCTTTGGTCAGGTTCGGGAACTGGTGTTATGTGACGACCCGGGGACTGTTCAGTTGCTTTTTCAGTTGTGGGTTAATCGGGACCGGAATGAAATCATCATCTACAAAAAAATTAGGGCGGGATTTCTTGGGTGTTCTTGGAGGAAGAGAAGGAGGAGCTCAGATATTCGTCTGTCTCACCGTGGCCTTCTTCATGTACAGGTGAGACATGCATGACAAGTGGTGGGACATCTGTGGGGAACTCAGGGGGAACAGTTTACGTTGAGGCATGAAATATAATGACGCCTGTTGTGTGTTTCATAATTTTATTAGGAAAGTAATTCTTCATTGGCAATTGGAAGTAGCTCCTTGAAGAAGGCATTGAGATATGCATCCCTCACCTTAACATAGCCAAAGAAAGCCTACATGTGACTTTTCAAGCGCTCGATCCTCTCACGTGTCTCTCTTATAGATGTGACCACGACTGCTATTTTTGCCAAGAAATCTGATTTGGCTCCTCTCTCCAAGCCCTCATATGAAGCATTATCATCGAAGCTCATGATTTCTGATACCTTCTTTTTGGTTATTCTTTCCTTTGACTTGATAAAGTCCTCGAACGGTTCCTTTGACTTGGTATACGATGAACGGTAATGACCATTTAGATTTTAGCTTGCCTGGAAACAATTTGAGTCGTGAATTGTAGATCAATACTTGTTGTCCAGAATAAAATTACCTTGGAAAATTGTTTCTATCATGCCATCGTTTCATTTTTTCTTTGTATAGGTGAGAATTTTCGTAAGCGTAAGCTCTAAACTCATTCATTTCGTTTAGTTCCAGAAGTGTTCTTTCTCCAGCAAGTTGGGCATCTATGTTCAATTTCTTGATGGCCCAATACACTTTATGTTCAAGTTCAACAGGTAAGTGGCACTCCTTGCTGTAGACTAGGTTGAATGGGGATATTCCTAGCGTTGTCTTGAATGTTGTGAAATAGGTCCATAATGCTTCATCTAGCTTTGGCGACCAGTCCTTGCGGTTTGGGTTAACCACTTTCTCGAGGATCTATTTGATTTCCCGGTTAGAGACTTCAGCATGCCCATTGGTCTGGGGATGATATTACATGGCAATTTGATGGCGCACCCTGTATCTTTTCAGTGCCTTGGAATTAATTTGTTGTCAAAGTGTGTGCCTTCATCACTGATAATAGCTTACGGTGTTCCAAAACACTTAAATATATTATTTTCCAAGAATTTCAGCATAGTCTTAGAGTCATTCTTAGGTGTTGCAATGACTTCTACCCACTTGGACACATATTCCACTGCCAAGGGAATGTATAGGTCACCAAAGGATGAGGGGAAGGGTCTTATAAAATCTATCCTCCACACATCGAAAAGTTTGAATTCCAAAATGTTTTGCCATGGAATTTCATGTCTCTTGGATATGTTCCTGTGCGCTGGCGTCTATCACATGACTTATAGAATTCTTGTGCATCTTTGAACAAGGTGGGCCAATAGAAACCGGATTGAAGAACCTTCGATGTCGTCCTTATTCCACTGAAATATCCTCCGTATGAGGATGAGTGGCAATGAAGTAAAATTGCTTTGTGTTCTTCTTCTGGGACACATCTCCTAATTATTTGGTCACCACATTGCTTGAATAGGAATGGTTCATCCTAGTAAGAGTGTCGCACATCATGTCTAATTTTTTTTCGACCCTGGCTAGATAAATATGGATGTATAATACCACTAACAAGAAAGTTGACTATGTCAGCGTACCAAGGCACAGCCGTGACAAATAAAATTTTCTCGTCAAGGAAATCCTCTTGGATGTCCTTCATGTCATGACAAATGATTTTGTTTTCTAACCTAGACAAGTGATCTGCTACTTGGTTTTCAGTACCCTTTCTATCATTTATCTCTAAATCAAACTCTTGTAGTAGTAATATTCATCTGACGAGCCTAGGCTTTGCATCTTTTTATTGATTAAATATTTAATGACAGAGTGATCAGTATGCACAATAACTTTAGTTCATGTGAGATATGGACTCAACTTATCGAATGCAAATACTACTGCAAGAAGTTCTTTTTCAGTTGTGGTATAGTTCATCTGTGCATCATTAAGGGTAAGACTAGCATAGTAGATAACATGAAAGATTTTACTTTTTCGTTGTCCTAGCACTGCCTCAACTGCATAGTCACGGCGTCGCACTTAAGCTTGAAAGGTAAGTTCCAGTCTGGGGGAACAACAATTGGCACCGAGGAAAGTTTTTTCTTCAAATTTGTTAAAGCATTTAAATAGTCATCATTAAACACAAACGGTTGATTTTGTTGAAGCAAAAGACACAAAGGCTTTGAGATTTGAGAAAAATCCTTTATGAACCGCTTATAAAATCCTGCATATGCCTTTTACATTAGTGGGTGATGGTAGATTCTCGATTACTTCCACCTTGGGTCTATCTACTTCAATGCCTTGACAAGAAATCTTATGTCCCAACACAATTCCTTCGGTTACCATAAAATGAAATTTCTCCCAGTTTAGCATTGGGTTAGTTTCTTCACACCGCTTCAGTACTTTAGATAAGTTGTCGAGGCATCGGTTGAAGTCGTCACCCAAGACGTAAAAGTTGTCCATAAATATTTCCATGAAATCTTCCACCATATCTGAAAAAATGGCAATCATACACCTTTAAAAGGTTGCCGGAGCATTACATAGTCCAAATGACATTCTTCTAAACACATAGCTACCATATGGGCATGTAAAAGTAGTCTTCTTTGGATCCTCCGTTGTTATGGCTATTTGATTGTATTCAGAATATCCATCAATGAAGCAGTAAAATGTTTTTCCTGCTAACATATCAAGCATTTGGTCAATGAAGGGGATGGGAAAATGATATTTCTCTGTTACTTTATTTAGATTCATGTAATCTATACATATTCGCCAGCCCATGACTATTCTAGTAGTTAAAAGATCATCATTTTCATTTTTAACCACGGTCACACCACCCTTTTTTGGCATGCACTGCACCGGACTGACCCATGAGTTATCGGATATTGGATAAATTACTCCAGTATCCAACTATTTTATGATTTTCTTCATTATTACTTTCTTCATGATCGAGTTAAGTCTTCTTTATGGTTCCACATAATTGCTATGACTGTCTTCTAAGTTGATCTTGTGCATGCATATGGTAGGGCTGATTCCCTTCAAATCTGCCTTGGTCCACTTGAGAGTTTTTTTGTGATGCGACAAAACATTTAACAAACTATTTTCTTGTTCGGAGGTTAGACTAGCAAAAATTATCACTGGTAAAGTATCATTACTACCTAAATAAGCATATTTCAAATGAGATGGTAAGGTTTTAAGTTCCAATATGGGTGCATGTTGTAATGATGATTTTGGAGGACTAACTTCATTGAAATCTAATGGTTCAAATTTCATACCTGGTCTGACGTGAAGGAAGCTAGATTGTTCCTCTAATTTACCTTCATAGTCTACTTTGGTGTCATTGTTAGGGAATCTGTCAATTTCTTTATTCAAAAGATTGTTGCCGAGGCACAATTTATCAAAATCCTCTTCTAACAATTTTTCACTCGGGCCAAAATTTTTGTTCATGCGTCAGAAAAATCAAGTCTTGGCACAAAGTGTCGTATTAATTGATATGTAAAAATTCGTCTTGGCCAATATTTTTTGTGCCCTCTTCCTCCAGTAGTTCCATGTCTCTAATGCATTGGCATTCCTCTGAATCATCAACATATTTCATGGAATTGAAGACATTGATTGTGACGTTTTGATCTCCTACCTGTATCATGAACTCTCCCTTCTCGCAATCTATTTAGATTTGTACAGTGGCCAAGAAGGGTCGCCCAAGAATGATGGGTGCATTTTTATCGGCCTCACAGTCTAATATGAGGAAGTCAACTGGAAACACAAATTTGTCCACTTTTACAATGACATCTTCAATCTGCCCTCAGGGCGAGCATAAGACCGACCAGCTAACTATAAGATAAGTGTGGTTGGGGCAAGCATTACCCATTTCTAGTTTTAAAAATATGGACTTGGGCATCAAATTTACACTTGACCCTAGGTCAACAAGAGCTCGCCCTAAAAATTTACACCGATCAAACATGGTATCACGAAACTGCCAGGATCATTTTGCTTTGGTGGGAGTTTGCTTACTGCAAAGAAGAATTCTTTTATTGCGACAACATTTTCTACATTCCTCTTTTTTGTGACAATATCTTTTAGAAATTTAGCATAGGAAGACATCTGCACAATGGCATCAAGCAAAGGAACATTAATATATAATTAATCCATAACATCAACAAATTTCTTGAACTGGATTTCGTCATTGTGTTTCTTTAATCGTTGAGGAAAGGGTGGTGAAGGTATGACTTTATCTGCTATAGGTGGTAAGGAAACTTTTGTCTTGGCCATAAATTTCCCACTATCTGTTTGACGAACTTCTGACCCTTCATCCTTTTCCTTCTCCTCAGGAAATCCCTCTAATTCAATAATTTCAGCTTGATCCCCAGGTTGTGTAACGCCTTAGCTAGAATTTTCCGGTTACTTCCCCCCAAATTTGTCATTCTGATTAGTCTGGGTACCACTCTTCAGTGTAAGTACACTATACTGCTCCTTTCCATGATGTTTAATGACCTCTGTATCACTAGGGAGACTTCCTTGTAGGCGAGAGTGTAATGCGACGATTTAACCCACTTGGTTTTCCAATGCTCTCAAGGATGAATTATGGCTTTACCAAAGAGCTGCTTGACTTTCTAGCAAATTACCTTGGTTTTAATTTTTGCCGAGTGTTCATGAATCAAAGTCTTTGTTGAAGCCATGAAATCTTTTGTCGAGGCCATGCTGCAGTGAAGCCTCCAAGGAGTTAGAATTCGAGTTTGTATTAGAGAAAGAAGTTGTACCTTTAGTACGTTGCCAGGGCATCTGCTGATGCTAAAAATTTTGATGTTCTAAATTATTCTGATATGGCCTATTATAATTGCATGCCTGATTGTTGTTGTTGGTCCCTTGACTACCCTATAAAAATTTAGATGTTGTCACTATCCAGATTTGTATGTATTCGAGTAGGGGTTGTTATTGCTTCGGTTGTAGTTGCCCACAAAATTGATGGACTCCTGGTTTTCTGGACATTCACTCTTATGGTGGTTGCCGTGACAGAAAATGCATGCAACACTAGTTGCCTTGACATCTATCACCTCATTAGGACGCTGTAAATTTTTTCAAGATGTTAGTTATGGCAAAAAGTTATGTAGAGACTGAATCCTTACCCTTAATTTCATAAGCTCCAGATACTTTTCTATCGGTTCCCAGCCTTGTAGTTAGGAATTGATAGTCATTATTTGCTATCCTATCGAGGATATCGAAGGCTTCCTCCGATGATTTATCAAGAAACATGCCATTCGCTGAGGCATCCAACATCATTCGAGTAGGTACATTGACTCCATTATAAAATATCATGACTTGAGTCCAGTCATGAAATCTGTGGTTTACACACTTGCGCAACATACTTTTGTATCTTTCTGAATAGTAGTACATGGATTCATCGTCGCCTTGGCGAAAACTTTCAATGTCATTGCGTAGTTGTGTGTTTATATTGGGTGGATTGTACCGAAGTAGGAAGTTTTTACATAAATCCGTCCAAGATTCCATTGAGCCCGAAGGGACTCCACTAAGCCAAGTTCTCTCTCGGTCGCGTAGGGAATAAGGGAAAAGTTTAAGCTTCATCAAATCGTCATGCACTCCTTGTTGCCTGAATGAATTGCATACTTCGAGAAAGCCACGGACATGTTGTCTAGTATCCTCATTAGGCGAGCCCCAAATTGGTCGATGGAGTTTAGCATGTTAAACATCACTAGTTTAAGTTCAAAATGGGTTGCATGTATTTTAGGTGTCATGATGCCTGGATTGAGATCATCAAGAATTGGATTCAAGTGGTCTCGTATTGTTCGTGGTCTTACAACTTCTCTAGGGAAATTATTTGTCGCTACGTCAGGATCTCCCTGATCTCCCATATTGTTGTTGCCTTGATACTGTAGTTGGTTCATATACTCTCTGGCTCGTTGGTTACGTTACCTTTGTTTGAACGACTATTTAATTTCAAGGTCAAATGGTTCTAATGGTTTACCAGCAGATCTCAAGGTCATGCAATGATAAAAACCTTCAAGGGAAAATAAAAAATTAAACAAGTTAAGCTGACTAAGTAAAGTGTGACAAGAAATAAAAATTTGTTATGGAAAATTTTTTCAAAAATTATGTCAGTTACCAATCCTCGACAACGGTGCCAAAAAATTGACCGCTTGTAAGTGTATATGCTAAGGCAAGTAAATCTGTACAAGTATACACAATCGAATCAAGTAATAAAGGGTAAGTGAGTTACCGTCTCCTCAGGGATTGGTAGGGATTTTGATGTTTCACTACAACTAGAACTAAGTGTCACGAACTAGTTCCTAAACTCTTGTTAAAATAAGAAAAACAATTAGTAATATATTATACGAATAGGTGTCAAAGCAAGAGAATATTATAAAGTATAGTTGTATAAAAGTTTGGTCGAGGCAAAGTAAATATGCAAAAATAAAAATTTAAAATAGGCAAGGCAAAGAAAAGCGTTGATTCAAATATATTTAAAATAACCTCATATATTCAGTCTTTTCACATAGCTTAAACGGTTGTTATGGTAATACTACTTAGCGTTAACTACAACCCTTGGTTTGTCAGACTGTTGTTGTAGTAATACCCCTCAGTGTGAACTATAACCGTTGTCTATCCTACTCAAGCATCTATCCCTTTTAGTCGATTGAAACCCTCTCCTTATCTCTAAGGTAGGCAAGTTAGAACATCACCATCTCAGATCCATTCCATTGTTCACGTAGATCTGTCTTAATTCTCTCGAATCTAAGAATCAGTGTCTAGACAAACGAAAATCTTTTGAAGCTCTTATAATGTCCAAACATGTTTTACCTAGGCCCCAGGCAATCTCTCGAAAGCTCTTACAGTGTCAAGGCAAAATATTAAAATAATGAACCAAACAGACATAAGCAAAATCATAATGTGTCATTCATAAACCATAAAATAATTGTCTCGGCAAAACAAAAACCAACAACAAGTAAAGTAGTTCATGGTGTTGCCAAAGAGTCATCTAAGAGTATCATTGTTTAATACAAACCCTAGACCAAATTAAAGATATTAAGAACAAAGGAATAACGACTCCCAAACAGGGGGCTCTGCCGTGACATATCTGACCAGCACCGCGTTTGCTCTAGCGCGTAGCTTTTGCTATAGCCTGGCTATGGAGGACACCAAGAACGTTCAGTTTGGAGAATGGAGGAAGGTAAAGCACTACAGCTTCTCACTCCATGCCTCAAGTAAGTTTTCTTTTTCCTTGTCTCCCCTTTTTTTGCGTATGTGACTGGGTATTTATTAAGGGAATTTTCCTAGGGTTTCACATAATTAAATATTCCCTAAATACCCATGTTAACTTGTCCAAGCTATAGATGGAAAGGTGGCTCGATATTCTCAGAATCTTGGGGTCTTGATTGCACGTGAGGTCAATCGTATAGCTGGCAGGTGACATAAGCAATTCGTCAGATCCGCTTCAGACTTGCAAGATAAATCTTGCCTTGGCAAGATAAATCTATTCCTCACTATCTTTGTCTTTTATGTTCCATTGGCCCTTGTGAAATATATTGTCACAACTTAAATGTTCCTCCTAAAGTTAATTCATCCACACACATAATCCACACAAGCCCTTTATCCTCATCAGCATCAGTAAAACCAAATAAATCTTACCTAGGCAAAACTTGTCCACCACATGCAATTATAACCTAAATACAACTAATATGCTATGACCACATTGTTTAGACGAGTAATAACTTAAGTAAAAATACTAGAAATAGTCTTTTTATGGAGTTATCAAATATTCAACAGCTTCTTCCTCCACTTCAACATAACAGGGTAGTTGTAGACACGGAAGCAATAATGTCTTCCTCAGTATTGGTACATACATGTTTCCCCTCAATTACGAATTTGAGCTTTTGATGCAGTGTGGAAGGCATGGCCCCTTCCTGGTGGATCCATGGCCTTCCCAATATGCAGTTGTAAGTAGGCATGATGTCCATAACAAGGAACTCAACATCGTAAGTAGATGGGTCTATAGTAAAAGGAATATCAATCTTCCTCATCATTTCTCTTTTTCATCCGTCAAAAGCTCGAGCGACACTCTAGCAATTCCTCATGTGTGTACTATCGACTGTCAACTTCTTCATGGTTACCAATGGCATTACATTCAGTGTAAAACAATTGTCAACTAGAACTCGGGATAACATATGCCCCTTGCACCTGATAGTAATGTGCAGGGCTTTGTGATTGCCAATCATCCCAGATGGGATCTCATCATCAAAAAAAAGATATAAAATTATCGGCTTGAATATTCACAACCAGTCTATCTATCTTGTCTACGGGTACATCTTTCGGCATGAAAGTCTGATTCAAGACTTTCAACAAAGCATTTCGGTGTGCCTCAGAGCTTAGTAAAAGAGCAAAGATCGAGATAGGAGCATGTAGCTTGTGCAGCTATTCAACGATGTTATACTCGCTATGTTTCAAAAAATTTAGAAACTTTATAGCCTCGTTTTCTGACACAAGCTCATTAATGATCGATTCATCATCTTTTAGCAGTAATTAAACACTATTTCCTTTATCAATGGCAGTTCTCTTCTCGGGTTCTTTGGTATGATTGGGAGAATAACATCTTCTACTCCTGGTGAAATGGCCTACCTCATCCACTTATCCTATGGTGATCTCTGAAGCACCCATATTATCCATCTGACACTTGTATCTCTAAGGGACTTGTTTACTGTCCTTGTAAGGGAATGGAGACGAGGGTGTGATTACCACTTTAAGAGTTACTTTCTCTACCACAGAAGTTTTTGGTGTGATGACTAGAGGACAATTGGCATTGTAAACTCCATTGGAAGAACCCAGGATGCACAAATCTCTATTTCTACTTCTTCAACATATTCTTTGTAAAATTCCATCTCATTCTCATCCATCATTCTTTGCACCAAAACTCATAATAATCTTGTATGGTATGACCCTTATAGTTGTGATATTGACATGTATGCTGACTCTTATCAACCACGTTAGAGACCAACAATCATGCCTTGATCATCTGTCCCCATACCCAATACATGGGTGGCTTCACCTCACTCAACTTAGTTATAATCTTCTTTCCTTTTTCCTTAATAATTGCATTGACCCCTGCGCCTGCATGGTTCGGTAGTGGGTTTGAGCCACATTTGGTTGCTCATTGTCACCAAAGTTGATGACGTTCTTTTGCCTTAACCTTTGAACAATCTTGTTAAAGGTAATACGATTCTCTATTGAATGCCCCAGAACCCTTACGTGATATACACATTGGGCATTAGCGTCATACCATTTATGGTAGGGAGGTTGCATTAGAGATGTATGGTAAGGTGACACCACATGTTTATCATATAAAATCTGAAACAACTCTTTGTAAGACATCAAAATCGGGTCAAACTGAAGCCTTTATCACTATTGCCTTGGTTTTCTTACACCTTTTCTAGAAGAGTTCAGTGTGGATGATCCCGTGACTTGAGGTAGAGATGTTGTGATGTTATTAGAGTCATACTTCTTCACATTATTAATTTCATTATCATTCATTTTCATTGGTGGTTTCTTACTGGACTCTCACCCGTCAAGCCTCCCACTGTTGACTGACATTTCGATCACTTCTCCTACTCTGACCAAATCAGCAAAACTCTTGGATGAATTTCCTATGAGGTGGCCAATGAAAAGAGCTCTCAGAGTGTTTACAAAGAGCATGTTGGTTTCCTCTTATTCAAGTGGCATATTAACTTGTACAACCACATCTCTCCACCTCTGAGCATATTATCTGAAGCTTTCATTAGATTTCTTTTCCATACTCTAAAACATGATTCGATTAGGCCTTACATTCTTCACGTATTTATATTGCTCTAAAAAAGCTTTAGCCAAATCCTTCTAGGATTTAATGTGGGCCCTGCTCAACTGATTGTACCAATAGAAGGTTGAACCTGCTAGGCTCTTCTGAAAGTAATGGATTAACAATTGATCATCCCCCACATAGTCGATCATTTTTTTTGTAAAACATAGTGATGTGTGTAGAGGGACATCTCGTGCCATCGAATTTTTCAAAATCCAGAATTTCAAATTTGGGAGGTAGCACTAAATCAGGAACCAGACTTAGATATTTGGCATTGATCCCATACATGCTAGTGTCTTCTTTCATAGCTCTAATTTTATTTTCCAGCTGTTTCCATTTCTCCTCTAATTGCTTATTCTGATCTTTTTTGCCATTCTCATTGAAATCTGGGACATCTTCAACTGGGTACGAGTATACAAAGGTACCATGTAAGTTTATGTGTATTTTTCTTGGATGAGCAATCATTGCTTGTTGTGCTCTAACATGCGGTGGTGTAAAGCCAGGGGATATATGGGTTCTTCAGTATAACCAACAGTTGGAGCCTTTCCACAATCAGCCCATAGTTCAAAGCCCGGGGGATACACAAGTTCTTCAGTAGTAGCACCGATAATTGGAGTTCCTTAACGACTTGTATTCTTTCCTTGTAACAAGCTTTCCAGTTTCTGAGCTTTCAACAATTGTTCCCGCATATCCTCTAGAGCTTTCCTGAAACTATCCTGTATTTTGAGCTGAGTCTTATCAATTTGGGCAATTCTCTTGTCCATTGCCTTTGTTGGGTATGGTATGGATACTTAGAAGTTTCAGTATTCTTTCATACAATCCTTTTATTAATATTGATATATTATTAATGAATATGAAAAATATGACTATTAATGAATAAAATACAATGAGAAAAGTAAATGCAATGTAGATGCAAAAATGCACAGTGTTGATTCTAGAACAATTCCTTAGAACAAATTTTTATATTAGAAAAATTTTGTTACAAAGCTTAAACATATCATAGATAGATCTGAGCTATCTCTCTTAATTTCTATATGTACCCCAGTAAATCCAAAATTCTCTGAGCTTCTTCAGTTTCAGGTTCTAATCCTTCGCTTACAGCACCAACTACTTTCAAATTTACACTTTTATTCAATCAAAGTTCATATTATTACAAATAAAGTATCTTTAAAACTGATCAGAGCGTATATAATTTAAAACATTAATTACGTGCCAGCTACTTTCAAATAATAAAATATATATGATTCAAAACTCTTGTCTGATATGATTATAGTAAAGGAGAGCTGACTTGTCTTGCTCCTCTTAGCTTCTCTTCTCACTTTCCGCAACCTACGTGTGAAACACTCACATGCTAAGTCGATGACTTAATGAGGCATAAGTAAACGTACTATAACATATCATCACTAATTCTTACTATGCACATTTCGTATAATCATAATAAGCTATGAAATGCATTATGCATCAAAACATAAATACATACATATACATATCATTTCATTATTCTTATTATTATTAGCATGATTATCAATTATATCTCTTAGTTATAACCTCTTGTACCTAACATTGTTAACCAAACAATGTACATATCATCATATAAATTCCTGTAACATATTTCACATATTAACTTAATACAAATATCATATAACAATTCATATGACAACTATATATATCACATATATCACTTCACACAGAACCCAACTTATCATCATATCAAGTTTATTTATATTATATTTTATTAGCCCATGTATATTCTGAGAACTTAAAGTATGTGAGTACATTGAGGTTGTGCACATATGTTGTCACCACAGCTTGTATAATTGCTACTAGGGGCGCGTAGAATTTGTCCGAAGGACCACATATCACATATACATGTATTCTTTTTCATATAATCACATAGTCATATAATATTTCATATGATCTCGTAAGTCACATCATATAGATACGTATTCAAGTACTCATAGTCATATATTTTATCTCTTGTTCTCATATGTTCCTATTTAACATATAACACATTGATTATTATTGCATATTTTATATCGTATTCTTATATCACTTATTCATAATATAGTTTATATCAACGTCACTTACTTATTTTACTCTTTCACTTATTCATATAATTCTATTATATTAATTTATATAATTTATTACACCATCATGTACTCCTTTTCATATAGTTTATACATTTCTAGTTTCACATAATCACTATACCATATTTATTATATTCCATTATTTTATTTTTACATAATTTGTCACATAAACCTATATTCTCATAACTTATATTCTATTCTCATATTATCATATAGGTCACCTGTTGCGTATTGCGAGTACTATAAAATTATACGCAAATAATGTGCAAGTATACACAATCGCAAAAGTAATACAATGATGAGTGAGTATCGTCTCCACAGGGATTGGAAGGATATTGAGTAAAATTTACGCACTATTCTAAATTAATTAAGTATAGCTAATGGTATTCACAAATGATTATACCGAGGTAAATGAAATGTGTATGAGTAACAAAAAGAAATGTCATGGCAAAGGAAAATGGTAAAAAAATAGTAAATAAATAAAAAGAAGATAATCCTCACGTGACAAGCTTTCAATGGAATGAATGGTAGGGATTGATCTAAGGATGTTAAACTTATCTCTCAGGCAGATTTAAGCTACATGGTCGTTACTTACTCCACAGGGTTTTCCTAAAATGTTCTCACAGGAACCTAACAGAATAGGATGCCAAGGCATCTGCTCTCACTCAACGATGTTGGACAGCCTACCCTATTGATAAAGACACCCTTTTTAGTCGTTGAAATTCTATCCTAGTCTCTTCTGAGATCTAAGGGATTAGGTTATAATACTCCTAGGCCGGTTCAAATCCCCTTGAAAATACTATAACCCATTGCTTATGAGGATCTTGTCTTGCGTTTCTTCCGAATACTTACAAGTATTTTTAGCTTAGGATTCTTCCGAACACCTAACCTTTATCTAAGAAATTGACATTTCCATACCTCTTACAAGCCTAGATGGTGAAGCATTCATAAGCAAAGAAAATAAAGAACCAAAATAAACTTAAACATACCATTAAAAATAAAGTTTAAACATCCATTAAACCAACCACCACCAAATAAGTTAGTTCATGGTGGGGTTCGAAATATCCATAGAAAAATCCACAAAATATTCGTTCCAACAACCCACAAATAAAATAAATAAAATAACAGCAAATAAAATAACATCAAAGGGAAGTGAGAAAGAGCCTTCGACGCGCGCCACCGGAGGTCTCCTCGGCCACCACGAACCGCCTTAGCTCGCTAGCTCCTCTCGGCGCCTAGCTCGCCACTCCTTGAAGCTTTATCAATTGGAGGAAAACCCAAGGAAGAAGAAAGGAAAAGGGAAAATAAAAATATGATTTTGCTGCTACAATATGCGTCTCCTTTCTTCCACCCACACTCTCTCTTGTGAGGTGTAATATATAATAAAAATATCTAGGGGTAATGATGAGGTTGTTGGGATATTGTTCGGTGAAAAATACCCCTCATACCCCCTAGAATCACGTGTTGTGTATGAACCTTATCCTCCAGGTGTCAGTGGTCCCCTAGAAGGCTGTTACAACCATCATTTCACGTGCAGAGCCAGCTGTCCACGTACAACTGTATATTTTTGTCGTTTTCTGCGCCAGAAATGACGAGGCATTTCAATCTGCTTCAGCAACGTGTGATGCCGCGACATTACTTCCCAGCTCACTTATTTTTCTTGTTATTTTCTACACATCACTAAAAACCACACCTTCCTCCTCATATAGCACCTTAATAAAATAAAATGACACAACCACCAAAAATGCAATTATATGCAGCTGCATACATCTAAAATGACCTATATGTACCTTTAAACAAACAATAACTTAAGTTGAAAAGGCCTTAAAAATAATATTTTTACGGAGTTATCACACCCCCAAACTTTAGCTATTGCTTGTCCTCAAGCAATGGATAACAATTAACACATCAAAATATCATGGCAATTTCAAAAGTAGGACAACAAGACAAAAATTGAATTTCAACCCTCAGAAAAATCGGCTTCTACATGCTAGACATATCAAGAATTCAAGTACTTTTCCCTAGGTCAAGATTCTTTATGGTGTTATGTGTGTGATTTATTGTATCTAATCTATACTTAACGAATTTACGCAATTTCTAATTGAGTTCCCTAGTTTTGCCACGGCATTAACTCATTCATTAAGAACATTTATACTCCCTTTTCACTTACTACACATTTTTTTCTTATTTTTTTCACTTTTTTTTACACTGCAACGAAGGGAGTCAGCTCATCACACCTACCATCCCACACTCTAGGTGAAAGGGAGCATACCTTCCACCCTCAAGCTAGTCAGACAGAGTCATCCCGTGACTACTTTTATTCACTCGTATGCGCGTGGCTGCCATTTATTAAAGAGAGTTCCAGGCAATGCCACAGCAAAGAGGAGTGTCCCTCTACAGCTATGCCGAAGCATTTATTCACGATTAAACAAAATTCAGAGATAAGGGAGTTTTTTTTAATTGATTTATCATTTAAGCATAATACCATATTTTAATGCCAAGGCTAACCAGAGTTCTTTCATAAAAATTTGTAAGTTCATTAAGTATAGAGAACATACAAATCATGTAATAATAATTCACAAAGCATCAAGCCCTAGAGTCAGTTCTATCATTCTCAATAGTCATTTACATTCAATTTCTAGCCTAAAAAGTTCATCTTCATCAGGTATCATCAAAACATTTCCATCTAACTGTCCTACCATTTACTGATGCCATGCCATGCATAACATTATGCTAATATTATCATGCACATGTTCTACAAAGAACACTACCTCCCCCACTTGAGAAAGCATTGTCCTCAATGCTGAATAAAAACTAAGTTAAACTAGACTACATGCTATGTGATGCGATGCAATTCCATGCAAGTACCTTGTCTTCCTAAGATGGTGGTGGAGTCGCACTGGCAGTGCTAGTAGTATTGCGTCTGTGCACTTCCTCAGTGACGTGGGGCTTTTGTCAGGATCAGAATTGGGTTCAGCAAGTGGTGTGCTAGGGCCTTCAGTGTTCTTAGATGTCGAGGTCTCTATACGCCCAACAGATGACTTCAGACGTCATCTAGTCCATGTTTCCTGGGTTAGCATCCTCTGGCTTGGGTGTACTGTCTTGCTGAGTGACATTTGCAAATGTCGTGGCATCCTAAAATGATGGCAAGATCACGTCCAGGATGACGAGAAGATTATAAGCCAAACGTGGGAGCATCTCCTTGTGAACAGGTGCCACGACTGCGTCTTGTTAGAGCCTCAATTACTTCTAGATTTACTGTGGCATATTGGTTTGTGAAGTTCCCTCGTGAGATTTCATCATATTCCTCCTCCAAAACACCCTTCGTCCTAAAAAGAACTAATATTAAAAATAAAAATAAAGAAATAAAACAAAGAAAAACAAACAAACACTCATGAAAAAAAAACAAAACAAAACTTCTAAAACATAAATTAAAGAGATTTGAAGGGATGCAAACTCCAAAACATCATGAATTGCTATGGCATTTTTGTCGCGTTCAATTGGAGCACCAGTATAGACTAAAATGCTCCATATATATAACAGCGCCACCTTCAGTGTAAGTCGATATAACCCGATCTGTAGAACCTTTGCAGTAGTCCTCTCTCCTCTTGAGTGTTCTCCACATAAAGCTAATTTGTGGTGAAATAGGATCTCTTTTGCTCCCCATTTCCGTGGCATATTTTAATTTCATGGGCAGCAAAGTCTTTGAAGAAGTAGGGGTCATCATCCTGCATCCACTTGTTTTTGCCCTGGCTATTCAAGTACGGAAGCAAAATACCACTAACGAGAAAATTGATAATGTCAGCATACCACGACAATGCCGTGGCATATAATAATTTATCATCAGGGAATTTAATCTCCATTTCATTCCTTAGTTCTTTCACACTTTCTAGACTAGAAAAATGGACAGCTACTTGGAGTTTAGGATGAGGAAATTCAATAAAATCCAAAGGTTCAGATTTCGTACCTGGTCTAGCTATGAGTAAGCTAGACTGACCCGTCTCTTTTGAAATATCATTAAGCTCATCTTTGTCTTCTTCATCGAGCTTCAAGTAATCACCAGTGCCTGAAAAATTGCCTTGGCAAAATTCTGCAGCTTCCCTTTGGTCATCAACTCCTGCTAGTGGGGGTTTTTCTTTTGCCATGGCATTATTTTGCCTGTCATCATTGGGTTTACTTATTGAACCTCCAGCTTTGTTCTCCAGCGAATGTAAGTCCTCTTGCAAATGAGATTCTTCATGCACAATCTCATAGCTAGGTTCTTCGAGTGTTTCCCCCCAAACTTAGCATCTTTGTAGATCTGGGTGCCACTCCCTAAGGTGAATGTACTAAATTGCTCACTGCCTTTAGCCTTAGTGACTTCAGTATCACTAGGCAATTTGTCTGGTTGGTATTCTTGTAATGCCGTGGCAATATGACCCACTTGCATTTCCAAAGCTCTCAAAGACAAATTATGACTTTGCAACCATGCCCCTTGACTTTGTAATAATTCTTCTTGACTCTTAATAGATGCATCGTGATCTTGTAATAGAGCCTTTGTAGTTGCCATAAAGTCTTGCATAGTGGCCTCTAGAGAACTTGTATTAAGTGAAAATGTTGTCCCCTTATTATGCCATGGCATATTCGTTCGCAAGGCTGGGGGATCATCCATATACTGCTGCTGAGCGAGATGACTGAAATTAAAAGCTCCTTGATTTTCCCATGAGAAATTGGGATGATGACTCCATCCATTGAAGCTTCCCACATAGTTGATGGACTTTTGATTGTTCGGGCATTCACATTCATGGTGATTGCCTTGGCATAACAGACATGCCAAACTATCAACCTTCACTTCTTTCACCTCATTAGAATGTTGGAAATTCTTTAACATATTGGTGATGGTAGAGAGTTGGGCCAACACTGAATCTTCAGCTTCCAACTTGAATGTCCCAGATGCCTTTCTTCGAGTTTCAAACCTTGAAGAGGGAAATTGGTAATCATGGTTAGCAATTCGATCAAGAATGCCAAAAGCCTCGTCAGGTGATTTGTCAAGCAAAGTGCCATTTGTCCAGGAATCTAGCATCATCCTCGTGGGTGCATTGGCTCCATTGTAGAACATCACGACTTGAGTCCAGTCCTAGAATCCATGGTTGGTACATTTGCGAAGCAATTCTTTGTAGCGGTCCCAACACTCATGCATTGACTCGTCATCAGCTTGGTGAAAAGATGCTATGGCATTCCTAAGATGGTTGTTCATATTCGGTGGATTATGCCGTAGCAAAATTTTTTTGCACAATTCAGCCCAAGACCTTATCGAGCCTGGCATCATCTTTCAAAGATATGGAAATAACTTCAATTTCAGCACATCTTCATGAACACCTTGTTGTCGAAAAGAGTCACAAACCTCCAAAAATTCTCGAACATGTTGCCTTGCATCCTCATGAGGAGCACCACCAAACTTTCCAATCAAGTCCAACATGTCGAACATAACCGGTTTAAGCTCGAATTGGGTTGCCTGAATCTTGGGAGGTATAATAGCAGGTTTTAGGTCATCCAAGGTAGGGGCTAAGTAATCTCTAATAGTTTGTGGTCGAGCAGCATTCCCAGCATTTGGAATTGTCGTGGCATTTAGAACTGCAGGATCCTTCACTTGATTTTGAACAACATAAGCCTCAGGTTCTATATGAAATAAATGTTCTTTGGGTCTTTTACGTGTCATGCGACAACGTAACACCTGAAAAAGGTAAACACAAAAACAAGTAACTATGTACAAAGAAAATAAATAAAACGGTGCAACAACTAAACTCAACATCGCCAATTGCCAATCCCCGGCAACGGCGCCAAAAACTTGTTGCGTATTGCGAGTACTATAAAATTATACGCAAATAATGTGCAAGTATACACAATCGCAAAAGTAATACAGTGATGAGTGAGTATCGTCTCCACAGGGATTGGAAGGATATTGAGTAAAATTTACGCACTATTCTAAATTAATTAAGTATAGCTAATGGTATTCACAAATGATTATGCCGAGGTAAATGAAATGTGTATGAGTAACAAAAAGAAATGTCACGGCAAAGGAAAATGGTAAAAAAAATAGTAAATAAATAAAAAGAATATAATCCTCACGTGACAAGCTTTCAATGGAATGAATGGTAGGGATTGATCTAAGGATGTTAAACTTATCTCTCAGGCAGATTTAAGCTACCTGGTCGTTACTTACTCCACAGGGTTTTCCTAAAATGTTCTCACAGGAACCTAACAGAATAGGATGCCAAGGCATCTGCTCTCACTCAACGATGTTGGACAGCCTACCCTATTGATAAAGACACCCTTTTTAGTCGTTGAAATCCTATCCTAGTCTCTTCCGAGATCTAAGGGATTAGGTTATAATACTCCTAGGCCGGTTCAAAGCCCCTTGAAAATACTATAACCCATTGCTTATGAGGATCTTGTCTTGCGTTTCTTCCGAATACTTACAAGTATTTTTAGCTTAGGATTCTTCCGAACACCTAACATTCATCTAAGAAATGGACATTTCCATGCCTCTTACAAGCCTAGATGGTGAAGCATTCATAAGCAAAGAAAATAAAGAACCAAAATAAACTTAAACATACCATTAAAAATAAAGTTTAAACATCCATTAAACCAACCACCACCAAATAAGTTAGTTCATGGTGGGGTTCGAAATATCCATAGAAAAATCCACAAAATATTCGTTCCAACAACCCACAAATAAAATAAATAAAATAACAGCAAATAAAATAACATCAAAGGGAAGTGAGAAAGAGCCTTCGACGCGCGCCACCGGAGGTCTCCTCGGCCACCACGAACCGCCTTAGCGCGCTAGCTCCTCTCGGCGCCTAGCTCGCCACTCCTTGAAGCTTTATCAATTGGAGGAAAACCCAAGGAAGAAGAAAGGAAAAGGGAAAATAAAAATATGATTTTGCTGCTACAATATGCGTCTCCTTTCTTCCACCCCACACTCTCTCTTGTGAGGTGTAATATATAATAAAAATATCTAGGGGTAATGATGAGGTTGTTGGGATATTGTTGGGTGCAAAATACCCCTCATACCCCCTAGAATCACATGTTGTGCATGAACCTTATCCTCCAGGTGTCAGTGGTCCCCTAGTAGGTTGTTACAACCATCATTTCACGTGCAGAGCCAGCTGTCCACGTGCAGAGCCAGCTGTCCACGTACAACTGTATATTTTTGTCGTTTTCTGTGCCAGAAATGCCGAGGCATTTCAATCTGCTTCAACAACATGTGATGCCGCGACATTACTTCCCAACTCACCTATTTTGCTTATTATTTTCTGTACATCACTAAAAACCACACCTTCCTCCTCATATAGCACCTTAATAAAATAAAATGACACAACCACCAAAAATGCAATTATATGCAGCTGCATACATCTAAAATAACCTATATGTACCTTTAAACAAACAATAACTTAAGTTGAAAAGGCCTTAAAAATAGTATTTTTACGGAGTTATCATCACCCTTACTTAGTTTATCTCACTTTTCATTTAATCATATAATTCTATTTTATTATTTCACATAAATGATCATACAACTATGTACTTTCCCAACTCATGTTCATATTGTTTATATAACCTTTACCTTTGCTTACTTAGCTCATATCATTTCTCATGAATTCACTTTTATCATATTATCATATTATTACCTAATTTATCTCATATCATGTATTCACATAGTCTTATATTTCATTATCATATAACTTATATTTTGTTCGTATGACTTTTCATAGACATATATTTTCATTTCCATCTATCCCATAGATCTTATCACATGACTTATCTTTTATACTTATATAATTTCATAACTTATTTTATAATACCCTATTATCACTTAATAATTACATAAATCACATATCACATACAAGAACATATCAATTCATATAATCAAGCATACATACTCTCATATCAAACACATGTTCATGTTCATAAATTCATGAATAACACTATAGGAAATAGACTTGTCGCAAGTCTTATTTCCATCAAACATCATATATTATCTAATAGGCACTCACTTGGCATCATTAGTCAATATGATCTCTTAGCTCTTCTCGATGACTATTACTTGTAAACTTGTCTGAAAGTTGATCTCTATCGATATCTACACAATCATGCATACATATCAACATTCCAATTATTATAATTAAATCCTTAATTTTCTTAAGCTAAAAGAAAAGTCTATTTTCAATTTCCCCTTTGAAGATGTATCGGTACCCACTATAGGGTATTAGTACTACCCTAGCTGATGGTATCGGTACTACCCTAGCTGAGGGTATCGATACCAATACGGGTATTAGTATCGAAATTACATTCGATATTTCCCTGGTATCGATACCTCCCTTATGGTATCGGTACCATTTGAATGCCTTCGTTATTTTTACTCTTGAGGTATCGGTACCTGTTGAATGGGTACCGATACCCTAGCCCATAAATCACATTTTAAGCATGATAATTATTTCATTTCAGCTCAAACACTTCATATTTCATCCCTTCACCTATTCTTAACTCACCTACTCATACTTAAACTCATTAATACTTATTTATCACATCTTTAACCTCAAAATCCTATCATCTATATGTAATTCAAGAATTACACCAACTTTGTAACATTTTATATTTCCAATTCTAACACTTCATACTTCTTAATAGGTTGATGACAAGTCAAATTTAACTTCCAATTCTAATTATAAACTCTATTCCAAATTTTCATTCAAGAACTCCTAATCTTTAATCTCTTCTAACTCCACCATCCTTTGATTTTAAGATAACTTTAGCTTTCCTTAAGCTTAATTATCATCTAATGATCATAAACCAACTTTAAATTCAACAAATAATCACCTAACAAATAACTCACCTTTGCTCTTGAAGTCCACGGCTGGAGGAGAAGAAAATTTCTGGAAAACTCTTCCCTTTTCCTCTTAATCCCCACCTGATTTATAGCCTATAAAAGAAAGATAAAAATCTTTCTTGTCAAATGACCATTTTACCCTTATTTTTTTCATCTTTACTAATCAATCCTACTCACATAATTTCTAATTAAATCCCTAAACTTTTGACTTATTTCAAAATTGAGCATAAAGTTTCCAAAATTTATATTTTAGTCACTAGCTCTGATTTTGGGATGTTACACTAGCTTCATGTGATAAATCAACCAAGTACTGAGCCACTCCTTGAGCATGTTCCAAGTAGCTTACGATGAGTTCATCCCTTTGCTTAACTCTACACTGAGCTTGTTCCCATCGATGCCTCCACTGTATAACTCATTCATAGGGGACTATCGGCAGTTCACCTTCCTTTATCTGAAAAACTTGAACCATATCTTCAAGTTCATTCACACGCTTCCTCAAGTTTTTAACTTTCGCACGGTTTGAACTGCCTTATCGACTTCGGTTTCGTCGTAAAGGTATCTCTAAACTCTAGACTATACCCTTCAATTTCTTATTTTGGGCTCGACTTTCTTGTAATTCTTGCTCAATGCACTCTTTTCTCTTGAAAGAAGCTTCGCTTGATGTCTACTCTGCTTAAGCTCTTCACCGCTTTCCCTTACTTCTCTTTTTCAACTCGCCACTTCTTATCTTCATTTAGCATATGATTTACTTGAGCTGGTGGCTATCTAAGCTTTTACATTCGTTGGTATGATAACTGGAGATCATTGAAATCCAATCTGAGTTATTTTTTCAATTCAATCAGCTTGACCTTTTTGGATATCAATTTCTAAACTTTTTTGGTACACTTCATCCTCCATTTTCTATAATGTCTCCTTCCAATGCTTTCTTTCAGCCTCAAAATCACACTAGGATAATTCTACCAGAGATGATATCACTCTGAGATGTTCTTCCATAGGCTGAGTATTTTTTGGATTGACCATCGAGATATTATCATTAACTCTATTGCTTCTCCATTCCTCGTATTCTTGAGACAACTTTAAGTCGAAGGTGAAGAGATTTACTCTACGAGTCTGCTTCCATGCATCAGCAACCCCTTTGACTTTACTTTTGTACTGCTCTCATTTGAATGCGAAATCTGACCCAGATAAATCCCAAGTTGCCGGAACGAACTACCTTGACCCATATTGCCTGGAAACAAGTAAAGAAGAATACCCTACAAAACCCCATATACATAGAAACATAACCCAATCTCGTACCCCACACCTATAAAGTATTTCTAAAGCAATATTCCACGAAGCACACCATAATATATCACTATCTCAGATATATTTGAAAATGGCCATCCATTTCTCTTTAGTGAAACCCCCACCCCATTCTCGAGAAAGGAAATCCTTCAAAGGAGAAAATACTTCTAGAAACACTCGACCAGGTGCCCTCTCGACGTGTTTGAAGTGATTAAGGATCCAAACTAGCAATAGTGGATCACACTCTATGAAGCGTCATTTTCTTTCCTGTCTGCAATAATTGAAGGAACGAAATGTTTCTGATGAAATAGCCATAACAAGATCCACATGTATGTCCAATCTCTCGAACAAATCGACCACTGATACCTCAACATGCCCTAGAACCTTTGGGAATATGACTAGCCCGTAAATACCTAGAGCAAACAGGTTAATCTTATTTCTTTACTGGGATACCGGTTAATTACTTCTCTCAGAGTGGTCCAGGTAATGCACTCACTATCTCCCTTCTTCTTGATGCTTCTTACGACCCATTCTTCACCCATCCCGGTCATCAAAAGTAGTTTCTTCTTGAAATAATGAGTATTTGGCGGCTTAGTGTATACCTTGTGTACTTGAAATCTCAGACAACGAATCAAGGCATGGTACTCCTCTATGGTAGGTGTCATAACCACTCGGCCAAAAGTGGAACAACTGTAAGCGGGGTTCCAGAATAGTGCAAGAGTCCTAAACAAATTTCAGTCAATTGGAACATCTAAGAGATAAGAGATGTCACCAAAGAGTTCATAAAACAACTGTTTATTGAATGTTTCCCATTTTCCCCATATTTCTTTTAGCTCGCTCAGGTCATTTTGATGGACATTGATGCGTGTGTACCCAATCAGATCTGATACGTACACATACTGTAAGCTATCTCTATTTGTTAGCTGGGACCGCTCGGACCATCTCAGAACATCTACATTATCTTCTACCTTTTTTTTGAATCCTTTGTTCCATATTACTAGCCTTTTATATGGACATCTGTCACGAATCAACACATGGAATGAATAGTGCAATGCAAAAATGAAAACAAAATACAACAAAAAGATAAAAGAAAATTAGTCAATAATCAAAAGAAATTAATCGGACATAATACAATTTGTTAAAAAACCTACCCCACATGTTAGCTACCCAATCATGCTTTAGCAGATCCTATCCAAATATGATTTCTACCCGCATGCTTTGTTTATAGAAAATTCTAACCTCGTGTCATCTAATTAGCATGCTTTATTGAAAAAAAAAATAAACCTAACCGCATGATTTCTAGTTCACATACAGTTATTCTGAAAGTAAAATTTCACTACAAAAATTAAAAGACTCAAAAAGGCTTTTCCTTGTGTCTCATCACGGGATTATTAAGGTTTGAGTAAGGCTCTATCTAGGTTCTAGGTTCATTGTATGTTGGGTTCGGCTCTATAGTAAAAGGTTCTCGAATTATCCTTATCGGTGCTCCCTTGGGCTACCAAACTCTCAATTCTGGCCCATCATAGGCTTCTGGATCAAGTTCAATTTGAGGGGATGCACCTCCTCATGTCCATACAGAGGTGAAAAACATCACGAGGACCATAAGGCGTGAGCCCTAAGGGCAATCCACTATCTCATACGGAGGTTAAGACCACACGAGATAGTAGTTTCTCACTCCTACTTAAATAGGATGGAGCAGGGTTTTAACTCATGTTATGCAAATGCATCTGTACAGTGTGTGAGGAAAACTGAAAACAAATCAAACAACACCATATAGAAATCTCAAAATCTTAAACATTTATTTACTCTGAAAAAGACCAACAAACAAATCAGTACAATTATTTGGTGGTTGATCAAATTATAAAGATAAAATTTATTTAAACCAAACAAGGGATCAAAAATCAAATTATAACGAACTTGTAATTTTTATTTGCAAAGACAAGTAATTAATTGACTATCGGCCTGACTCTCTAAAAAATATCCCCAGTAGAGTCACCAAACTGTCGAAACGATTTTTCTTAAGAAAAGCTTTGATTTTTAAAATCTGGCTTTTAAAAGATCTCATCTCGAATAATTTGATGACCAGTTAATAATAAAACGTGATTCAAGGAGTCGCCACCAACCTTTGATTAAGGTGTGATTGGGCACTCAAAAATCTATTTTTTATTTTAATAAAAATATTATTTTTAATTAAAATAACAAATTTGTGGTACACATTAACAAAAAAATTGAGTTCGGGAGTCAGTTACGCGTGGGGAAGGATTAGTACCCCGACAACGCCCTAAATCGGCACCAGTCGATTAATTAGTTGTCTTTGCAATGAAATTTACGAATTTGAGTTTAATTTAATTTAGGATCTCATACAAATAATATTCTTTGAATTTTGGGACGAAACACAATAATATTTAATTATTTCATTGAGAAGAATCAACCTCTTATACCTTAAAGCAGTCGATTCTTACTCCAATCGAAAAAAAGAAAATATTATAATTACATCCTAAAGTTCATTATTAATTCAAAATAATAAAACAATAAAACAAAAAATTCTAAGACCTTCTCTTTTAAAAAAAACGTATTCTTTGGATTTTAAGAGAGAAAATGATAATATCTAATTATTTCCAATCGAAAATAAATGACCTCTCATGCCTTAAAGCAGTCATTTGTTACACTAATTGAAATGAAGAGATGTCACTATTTCGTCTAAAAATTCAATATTGATTCGAGAGAAAACGATAATATCTAATTATTTTCAATCGAAAATAAATGACCTCTCATGCCTTAAAGAAATCACTTATTACTCCAATCGAAATGAAGAGATATCACTATTTCGTCTTATAAATCAATATTGATTCGAGAGAAAACGATAATATCTAATTATTTCCAATCGAGAATAAATGACCTCTCATGCCTTAAAGCAGTCATTTATTACTACAATCGAAATGAAGAGATATCACTATTTCATCTTAAAAATAAATATTGATTCTAGAGAAAACGATAATATCTAATTATTTCCAATCGAGAATAAATGACCTTTCATACCTTAAAGCATTCATTTATTACTCCAATCGAAATGAAAGAGATTACTATTTCGTCCTAAAGTTCAATATTAATTCGAGTGTTACTTATTTTTTGAAAACATGAAAAAAATGCAAAAATAAAAGTTAAAACATACATCATGAAACTACAATTAATTATTTATTTTACCCAATATTAATGAGAATAAGGATGTTCAATTAATTAAATACATTGAGACGAGACCTTAAATTTGATCTAACAATCTTTTCTCGGTGAACATAATTAAAAGAACATCATATTTTCTCAATCCCCAAATTTTAAAATAGATTCAATTTAATTTGTGTCACTTAATGAGATAGACTTTCATTTTAAAATTATCGAAAGTAACATTCTTATACGTTAAGAAAGTCACTTTATGACAATCTTAAAATGAACGAATGTTACCTTTAGTCAAATTATCTTGATTTGAGTCAAGAAATGCTTATGCATGCAAATTAATTTAAAATAGAGAACAAAACTAATTAGTAACTAAAATAAAATAACATAAAAGCAACATGCAAAAATTAAAATAAAACAAAATGCTAATCGAACTAGAATGTAAATAAATAAATCATATGTCAAAAATTAAAATAAAATAAAGTGCAAAAGTGACCAAAATGAACATTTTTAACATTAAGTGCTAAAATTAAAAAGGATAAAAATAAGAAAGATATGGGGACCAAATTAAAATAAAATAAAATCACATGGTTGAATTAAATAAAATAAAAAAATTGATCAAAAAACAAAATATAAAACATGTTGAAACTACAGGGACTATTTAAAGATTATTCCTTTTTTACAAGTCTAACACATACTTCTAAAAAATGCGTAAATTACTAAACCAATCCATAAATATTAAAATTAAATTAAATTATCACTACACATAACCAAAATGCAAAAACACGCCTAAATAATGGGGACTAAACAACAAATATCCCAAAAATTACATAATATGCATGAAAATGGGTAAATAACAACTTTGGTCCCTATAGGTGACCAATATACAAAAACACGCTAAACTATGGGACACTAAACATCAAATATCCTAAAAATATATATAGCATGCTTAAAACGGGTAAATAACAACTTCGATCCTTGCATATGACTAACATGTAAAAACGCAGCTAACTTAGGGGGACTTAAGCGTGATTTTACCGTAAACTTCCCCTATATAACCCACTTTTGTTTTTTATTTCATTTTCAGCTGAAAACCCCAAAAAAGCTTAGAAATCCTATCCCATCTCTCTTCTTTCTTTCGGTTTACCCACTGCCACCCACCTTACGTCGTCGCTCCGACCACCACACACGGTGGCAGGAGCTCCCAAACTAAACCCAGAAGTCCCTAAACACTCAAATATATACTCCTAGACGTAGATCTAGGGTTAAAACTCCCAAATACAACCTCTACATTCCCCTAAAAACTCTCCAATGTTTCAGCTATACCCCGCTCCGGCCGCCACGAAGACGAACCGACCATCCAGTCCGACTCCCCTCTCTAAGTTAACTATAGATCTACTCTCCACTTCTCATTTTTTCTCGTAAATAGGCTTAGCCTTTTTTATTATTTATTAGAAACTAAAAAATAGTAAGGAAAAATACCTTAATGTTTTATGTATATTGCTTCTGGAAAACTGAAAAAAGAGAGCCCCTTTTCTTACAATTGCTCAGGTTTTTATAACCCCAATTTTTACAGATTTTTCAGAAAAAATGAAATCATTACAATGCCTTGGTACTTGTAGTTACTTTTTGTGGAGGTGTGGAGTGGCGTGTTAGAGCAACAAGCTCTTTTTTGGGGCATATCACTATTCCTCGGGTTTCGTTAAAATTTGACCCGGTTTAGTTTGGTGGCTCCGACGATCGATGTGGCTTGCGTCTCGACTAGGCTCTTCAGGGGCGGTAATGGATGACTCTTCATCTTATGGGTGGCGACGGTGGTAGGGGTCTAACCCTAAAATTAGGGTTAGCTAAAGTTTATAACATAATGGGCCTTTAGGGTTTGGTAGTTGGGCCCGGGTCTGGATTTGTAATTGGGACATGGGTGTAATTTTGGGCCTACAGAAATAAAAATAAAAATATAAAATTAAAATTAATAATAATAATAAAATCTACAAGATCTCCAGGTGAAAATGGGTGTCGATGGTCAAAGCTATTCAAAATTTACCACCCCCACAAACACAAAAAGAATATCGAGGATTCCTGGGGAGATTAAACTACATTTCTTGGTTTATTTCACAATTGACCGAGAAATGTGATCCTATTTTTTGCTTTTACCAAAAAAAAACCCAGGAGTGTGGATTGATGATTGCCAAGAAGCTTTTGAAGCAATTAAGCGATATTTATCAAATAACCCAATATTAGTGCCACCTATCTCAGGCAAACCATTAATTTTGTACTTTCAGTCTTTGATAATTCAATGGGGTATGTATTAGGCCAGCATGACCAAACCGAAAAAAAGATAGATCAATTTACTATCTCGACAAAAAGTTCACTGATTGCGAGGTAAGGCATTCATGGATCAAAAGTTGTGTTGTGCTTTAGTTTGGACTACTATAAGGCTCAGGCAGTATATGTTGTATCACACCACTTGGTTGATCTCTAGGCTTTACCCTATGAAATATCTTATGGGTTTACCAGCTTTATCTAGAAAATTAGACCATTGGCAAATTTTATTGTCTGAGTTTGACATCCAATATGTGACCAAGAAAGCAGTTAAAGGGAGTGGTATAGTATATTTTATTGCAAGTAGGCTTCTGAAGAATATGAACTGTTGAGTTTTGATTTCCCAGATGAAGATTTGATGGCTATTTCAGTTGAAGAGGCAATTACTTCTACCAATGAACATTGGAAATTGAACTTTGATGGTGCTTCGAATGCCTTGGGCACAGAATTGGGGAAATTTCGGTCTCACCTAGTGGAGGACACTATCCTTTTAATAGTCAATTAAATTTTGATTGCACAAACAATATGGTTGAGTATGAAGCTTGTGTTTTGGGTCTTGGAGTTGTAATTGAGCGCAAAGTAAAAATATTCAAGGTATATGAGGATTCAGCTCTAGTTATTTATCAACTTAGAGGTGAGTGGGAAACAAAAGATCCCAAGTTAGTGGAGTATCATAAATTGGTCATGGAGCTTATCAAAAAATTTGAAGAAGTGACATTCCATTACCTCCCCATAGAAGAAAATAAAATGGAAGATGTCCTGGCCACTTTGGCAGCAACCTTTAAAGTAAATGAACATTCAAATATGATGCCCATTGAGATGAATGCTTAAGAGTATCTAGCCCACTACTATAGAATAGAATAGGAAGAAAATGAAAATTCCTGGTATTATGATATCTTACAATACACCATATATCAAAGTTATCATGAACAGGCAAGCGAGATTGAAAAAAGAACTATTAGAAGGATGGTTGTAGGGTATATGCTTGATGGTGAGATCTTGTATAAGAAAAGTTCGGATCAGGTTTTATTGAGGCATGTGGATGCCAAAGAAGCTAAAATGGTCATTGAAAAAGTGCATGAGGAAGTGTGTGGTACCCATGCTAATGGACATACAATGGCTAAACAAATAATGAGATTTGGGTATTATTAGTCAACTATGGAGACCGATTGCATCAATTATGCCAGAAAATATCACAAGTGCCAAATTTATAGAGATAAAATCCATACCCCTCCTCATCCATTGCACGTGATGACAACTCCGTGATCGTTCTCTATGTGGGCTTGGATGTCATTAGACAAATTTTGCCCAAGGCTTGAAATGGTCATCTTTTATCTTGGTGGCAGTAGACTATTTCACCAAATGGGTAGAAGTGGCTTCCTATGCAAACATCACTCAGTCAACAGTCTGCAAGTTCTTGAAGAAAGAAATCATCTGTCGATATGGTTTACCAGAAGGAATCATCTATGACAATGCCTTAAATTTAAATAATAATATGATGGAATCAATTTGTAAGCAGTTTAAGATAAAACATCATAATTCCACCACTTATCGCTCTAAGATGAATGGGGCAGTAGAGGCAGCCAATAAGAACATCAAGAGGCTTATAGAGAAAATGACCGAGGTTTATAAAGACTGGCATGAGAAGTTACTATTTTCTTTGTTTGCCTATCGAACTTCGGTATAGACATCAACTGGAGCAACTCCATTTTCTTTAGCTTATGGGATGGAAGTTGTGTTACCCATTGAGGTAGAAATTTTATCACTTCGAGTTATATTAGAAGTTAAATTAGATGAAGCAGAATGGATACAAACTAGGTATGACCAGCTGAATCTGATTGAGGAGAAAAGATTAAAAACTATATGTCATGGTCAGATGTACCAGAAGCATATGATGAGGGAACATTATAAGAAAGTTCGCCCATGAGAGCTTCATGAAGAAGATCTGGTGCTTAAAAAGATTATGCCAATTCAAAAATATTTATGAGGTAAATGGATGCAAAATTGGGTGGGACCTTATGTTATGGAGAAAGCCTTTTCTAAAGGAGCTTTGATCCTTACCGAGATGGATGGACCAGAATTACCCAAACCTAATGAACTTTGATGCGGTCAAGAAGTATTTTGCCTGAAGAAGAAGAAACAAAATGAAAAAAATAAGAAATAAAAAATAAAAAAAGAAAAAAAAAAAAAAGAAAAAAATTAATTAATAAAAAAGAAAAATAATTAATAAAAGGAGGTTCAAGATGAAAATCTCTAAAGGGCATCTTGAAACCAAATGAGGTCTCAAGTTGAAAACCCACAAAAGGCGACTTGAGTTGTCATTCAAATTTAGGATTTGTGCATAATGGAGTTTCTGAATTGATTTTAAAGTTGAAATGACTCCTGATTTGAGCAGTAATATCAAATAGTGATCAGGGTTGGGACTAGAGATTGAAAAAGGATTGAATAACCAAAAAAGAAATTGAGCACACACGAGATTTAATACTAGTTTATAACATCCAATATTTGGGGTATTTGGTAGAACAAGTCGCACTTCACACCCTTGCGCATCGTCATAGTTCTCGAGATCCCTTTAACAGATGCTACACTTGAGTCACTCTGCGGCGTGTCAGTTCAAAAGCATTTGTACTATTGATATTTGAGGACGCCTACTTCATTTTCTTTTACTTTTTCCAGTTAACAGTTTGACATGTATTTACCCCAAAAAACTATTTATATTTATATAAATAAAAAGAGGTATTTTTCTTATTAACAACCTTTTGCAAGCATCTTATATTGAAATTAAAAACATGTAGTTTAACTTGAAAAATATGAGATCATTGTGTATTGTTGTGCAAAAAGTATTGGAAAAATGCAAGTGTTCTAAAGCTGAGAATGGTTTTAGCATAAGGCTTGCATGATGATGGGCTACATGAAATTAAAACCTTGGGCTATATAAAAAGTTCAGCAAGTTGGGGATAATCCATGACGTTGGTCACTGATAAAACAACTGATCATGAATATTGTAAAACAATATCATACTCACCAAATTATATATGATCAGGATTGTCAGTTAGGGTGAAATTATGGTGACTTTCATGCCCAAATATTTGATTAAATCATAAGGAATTCGATAAAAGAGGGTTCTCCTTTGAAGATGAAAATATACCAAAAGTTTCATTATTACATACATGTTAGGCATTAATAGGATCATGACATTCATAAAATGCATGATGATGATAAATGCAATTGAGTACTCACATGTCTTCTAAAAGAAAATTGAATGTTGAAGAGGCTGAAACCCAAGATAAAAGTAACCAATGCAAAGTTCTAAAAAGGGAGAGGTTCAACTAAAACCCAAATCGAGGCAGATTCCATATTTGGTGGCTGGGAGACAAGTTTCCACGAAATCGATTTTCAAAGATTCTCTTGAATTCCAAATCTTCAGGTATACCGTTTTCAAATTCTCAAACATATACTAACAAGTGGTAATGTTTAATTTTCAAATTAAATCTTCTTGAAGACAAGAGAAACAAATCAAGCCCGATTCAATCTTCCCTGAAGAGCAGTGGAGTGAATCAAATTTTTCGGATCTGATATACCCTGAAAAGAAACAGAGTAGATCCCCTTTCTCAGATCTGATCTTCCCTAAGAGCAGTGGAGTGAATCAACGTTTCCAAATCTGATTTACCCTGAAGAGGAGCAGAGCAGATCCCCTTTCTCAGATTTAATCTTCCTTGAAGAGCAGTGAAGCAAATCAAACTCGATTCAATCTTCCCTGAAGAGCACTGGAGTGAATCAATGTTTCCAAATCTTATCTACCCTTAAGGGCAGCAGAACAGATCCCCTTTATGAGATTTGATCTTCCCTGAAGAGCAGTGGTATGAATCAATGTTTTTAGATCTAATCTACCCTGAAGAGAAGCAAAGCATATCCCTTTTTCAGATTTGATCTTCCCTGAGGAGCAGTGGACCAAATCTGTCTCGATTCAATCTACCCTGAAGAGCAGTGGAGTGAATCAACGTTTCCAAATCTAATCTACCCTGAAGAGCAATGGAGCATATCTCTTTTCAGTTTTGATCTTCAAAAATCTCTCTTGAAATGTTGTTCATTTCTAATCTCACTTGAGACAATATCATATTTCAAAGCACAAATTCGACCAGATGAAAAATCATTTAAAAATAAATTTATTTTTTAAGAAATCATTTCGATAGTAAGAATAAAGGAAATGAATACTAAGAGGACGCATGTCATATAAATGAATATTTAGAGGGGTTCAAAATCAAATATATCCATACACATTTATATTATTATAGGGATATTTTTATCGAATTAAGAAAGATCTTTGTGTGAGATCTTGTTTTGATAGGGGTATAAGGAAAGATGATTTAGAAAGCAATGGTAGATCTTGTTGTTGATGTTATTGTTGTGACAAGGTTTTGGAGGAACCGATTAGCATTAGTACAACTTGCTTAAAAGTGGTGTGATACATGCATCACAAAGCTCACATCAAAGGAAGATAGACTAGCACTTTCAATTGATCCACGCGAACAAGCCTTGGAAAAGAAGAATATCATAATAGCAGACTTACGAATACTTTTCAAATGGGATCCTGATCTTATTCAGTCAAAACTTTTTCTAGAGACATGATCGGCTGTCTCTTAGCTTTCCAACGATTTTTGGATCGCATCAATCCGATATCGGGAACTTAAGATACGTCTATTTTACTGAAGACAACACATGCAGAAATTCCTATAAGGGATTTTATAAATATTACAAATTTTCAATATATTTATTGATTGTTTGTAATATAATTTAATAAGGATGATGCATTATCTTTTAGGATTAGATTTATTATTTTATTAGGAATTAAGATTGAGTTAAAATATTATTCTTAGTTTATTATTATTTTATTAGGAATTAAGATAGAATCGAAATATTATCTTTTTTCATTAGTCATGTTACAATAAGGACTCCTCATCCTATATAAAGGAGGCTTCATTCAACTTTGAAAAGACATATTTCTTTGATTAATAATACAACGAGAGTTCGTTTTTACAAATGTTGCTTGCCTTGTGTCTTCGAAAATTCTTTTCATTAAGTTCTTTCAAGTTCTTTGTGAGAGAGATCTTCACAATCCGGTTTGCCTTCTCATTACGATTAGGAGGGCTGGTTAGAGCCTATTATCGAGTTTTCCAAGTCAATTGCTGCTAGGAGGATTTGTAGGAGATTTCATCTTGAACAAAGATTGTTGGGGATAATTGGTTTCAGATCTTGTTGGGATCGGTGTTGATAGTGGGGTGTGAATTTGGACAGTCCCATTGTTGTCGTTGATTAGAGGAGATGATGGGAAGTAAATGTTCTCCCTTGTTGAATTCTCCTTTAATAAGACATTGTCTTTAGCAATTCCCTCAAAACGATCAAATTAGAAACTTTGGGAGATTTGTTTGGGTTGGACGAGAAAAAAAAAGATATGAGTAAATTATAAGGTTTGATTGATAAAAGGTTGTTTATTTTTATTTAAACATAATATTTAAAAATTAATTAAATATATAATTAAAGAAATTATGTATAAATATTTTATTATTGCATTTATGATTGTCTATTTAATATTTTTAGAATAAAATATTTTTATTTATTCACACATAGTAAATATGATATTTAATTATATTATAAAATAATCATTCAAATAAATAAATACATTACCGGATTAATATTATTCAAAACACAAGCAACACAAAAGTGTAATGTAGAGCTAGAGAAATGGCATACTTACCTTACATCAAAGAATACATTTTTATACTCAAAAAATATATTTAACATGAGACAAAGAAGATGCGTCCCTGTTTTTGGAAGGTACGGCTCATAGCTAACAAAACGGGCAACGATCCTCTAACATGAACATGCTGAGACCATTACCTCTATCAATGAGTGAAAAAATTAATGAGAAATTGTTCAAGGCATTCACTAAGAATCGACTTATAGGATTTACGGATACGAAGCAACTTATCTGAATTTACGATTCTGGCCTTCAAAATTCAATGCTTGAAACCCCAATTAACCTCATATAAATAAATAAAAATGCATTAATAAAGGCACATTAAAAGTAAAATCAAGAAAACATTTCAAATAGAAAAGTTTCTGATTAACAAAAGAATTAATCAGATCATCGAGTCAAATAAGTCAGACATAAACAGAGTATATGTATCAGACTGAGTTAAAGTGGTTCAAGTAAGGATGCAACCCAAGTACAAGCTCAAACTAAATCGAGTGAAATTTGAAACTGACATGAATACTATTAAAATTTGATGTACGAGTCATAAATTTATCAAAACGAAATTCAAGAACGTTGAAATCCCTTCAAATATAACATGAAAAAACTTTAATTTGATTATTAAAAATACCAATGGAAATCCATATTTTGTAAAATTATAGCCTGATAATAATAATGGTAAGCACTAAGCAGAGACTTGGGGGCTGTTTGTTTACTTCAGAATAATTAAACGCTGAATAATTTAAATACTGAATGATTCAAATGCTGAATGATTCAAATGCTGAATGATTCAAATGCTGAATGATTTAGAGCATCAAGACAAACGGATTCATACCCTTTAAAATGCTTGCAATAAGCTGAAGCTTAAAGGTGGTCATGGAGTTTACCGCCTTGAAAATTATCCCCTTGAACCCCTCTCACGTACCACATGGCATATTTCCCAAAATGTCATCCCATTCACCTCTCCTGTATTATACATCGCTCTCTCTTCTCTTCCAATCGCTTTCATTGATATCACCGGTGTTAAAAACAACAGTAAATATGTAAGAAATAAACTGAATTCTTCAAAGAAATGGCTGACTTACCAAGTCCAATGCGGTACCATTGATATGGATGAAAGGAAGCGGCGGTGATGGCGGCTGGGTTGAACCGCCATGGATGAAAAAGTAGAGTGAAACTGATCAACAAAAAACCCAAAGAAACCATTTTTTCTTCTTTTGGTGCCAAGTGAAAGCAATCGGACAAAAATGTAAAGTTCATAGAGAATGTTATATCCATACTGTCATCAAAACAAAACAAAACAAAAACGAATGTTAAGTATAAAAGCAAGCGTGAAACAGAGGGTAAATTTCTGGTGGGCGTGGGAAAATTACCGGAAAAAAGGTGCTTTCCCTTGAGAAATGTTGCAGATCCAGTGAGATATTGTTTAGATCTGAAAAGGGAGTGAAACTTTCTTCTTTTTTTCTTTCTTTTCACTTATTGTTCTTCTGGAGAAGGATGATTTCGTGTAAATGGGTGAGTGTTCTTTGCGTAATTCATTTTTCTCCTTCATGCTGTAGTGGACGAAGGTACTCGAGCAGCTATGGCTGAACAGCTTCACCATCATGCTCTTTTGACGAGAAAAATTAACATTGTTAATGACAGTAGTAGTAGCAGCATGGTTTTCAGAACCGGACCGGTTAGCGAACCGATCATGCTACCGGTTCACTGGTTCAACCGGTCAAATCGGTCCGACCGGTCGGAAGAACCGGACGACATCATAATTATTTAAAAAATTAAATAAAAATACCAAAAATATTTAATAAAAAATAATTTTTTATATCACAAGTCATATTCAAAGCAAGTCATAATATATATAAGTTAAAAACCATCAAATCAAGTGAAACAAAATGATTCAAATTAACTACAACTTAATAATTAAGGTAAAACATATTAAATAATAAATATAATTATATAACTATAATTAAAAAATAAATTTGGGACTAAAAAAATCATAACAAAATAATATTGTTTGGTTTAATTTTTTTAAAAAAATAATCCCACATGGCTAAGAAACATAGAAGAGCATCCCAACTAACTTCTATAAATAATAGAGGTAATTTGACATTCAAAATCATGGAGCCTTTTGGTGAGCATTAAGTGAACTATTCTTTCACTTCAATCAAGCTTGAATTTTAGGCTTCAATCGAGCTTCTAAATTTTTTTTGAGTTCAAGCCTTTTCGAGTTCAAGTTTCAATATTATATTTCGAGTTCGAGTTGAACTTGATAATTTTTAGCTCGTGAGTTTGAGTCGAGTTGAGCTTACTTTTAAAGTTTTCAAGTTCGAGTCGAGCTCAGCAATACTCGAGTTCGACTTGGCTCGTTTAACAAACGACGTCGTTTGGTTTAATTTAAAAAAAAATGGCGGTTTTTCTGATTTTTTCCTGGTTTTTTCCAGTTTTCAGCCAGTCTGGTTTGAACAGTTTAGCGGTTTTGGCCGGTTCACTAATAGCGGTTCAACCGGTGTAGATTGAACCGGACTAGGCAACGGTTCCCGGTTGAACTGGCCGGTCCGGTTTTCAAAACAATGAGTAGTAGTGATAGTAGTAGTGAAGACGATGAAGAATTGCCCAATTCTGGAGTTGTTTCTTTATCGGGTGTGTTTAGTTCACGGAATGTAAGATTACCAGTAGGAATAAAAGATTACCGATGAATATGATTACTGGTAATATTGTATTTTGTTTGGTTGGTTTAGCAGGAATGCAAAATTACAGTATTTGGTTAAAGGAATAAAAGATTATTGGAATGTATATTTTACCAAATTGTCCTTATTATATATTTGGTTTTTAACAAGTTGAATTCAACTATAATATTACTATAATTAATTTATATATTTTCTTTAATTTAATTTTAAATTCATAAAATTTTATAATTTTTTTATAAAATTAAAAATAAATATGTTTAATGAAAGGGTAAAATTTTATTTAACCTCTGAATTTCATATAAAATTCTAATTATGAACTTTTTTTTGCAAATAAAATAGTTTAAGGATAAATTTGTAATTTAACTTTCGTAGAATTTTTATTATTCAACGACAGAAGAATGATATTTTTGAAGAAAAAAATTAAGGGCATTTTAATCCAAAACTCCGGTAATCCAACAATACCTAAGGGAATGGGTAATTACATTTCTGGTAATATACCCCAAAAAAATTTACTATTGGGAATAAAATATTATCGGGAATAGAATTACTGGCCAATCAAACGGGGAATAAAATCTAATATCATATGCCATGAACCAAACGGCCGTCATGGTTAGTGGAATGAAGAAAAGAAAGGAAGAAGCTAAGCTTGCCCTTCAAGAGTATGAGCAATTGGAGGGTACAAATGGTGCAGTAAATTCTAAACCTGCGCAACTGGTACAAGGGTCTTCCTAAAATATTATTATTATCACGAAGTCAGTTTAGGGTGAGTAAAACTCGACTTGAATTTTTTTTAAATTAACTTCGAGTTATAAAATATGACTTGTTAACTTAAATAATTTAAAATTATTATGATAGCAAAGAAGAAACTGATGTTTCTGGTTTCAAAAACAACATATGATGTTGCTATTTTTGCTTCTGATTCATGGAGAAAGATGAACAGTGGGATCAACTTATTGCTTAAATTAGTGAGCCAACGAGTTAGTGATGGTGGTTAACGTAATACAATATTTATTATTTATTATTGTTTCAGATATTTAATTAAAAAAATATCAAATTATATGTTTAAAGAAAACAACATCATTCTCATCCATTTTCACTGACCTCCAATAATTCCACATATATAAAGGCCATTAAAGTTTGCATTTATTTCATGTGCACTAATGCCCTCCTTTTTTGTTTTCAATTTAACTATGCCACTAATTTAACTATGTTATAATTCACACTATTTAAATCCCATTTAATATTTAGTTCAACAAGTCTTAAAGCTAATTACTGTCGTGATGCATTAATTAGTTGATTGGCCAAGATATCTTCTTCCACATATGAATTGGGGTGATTTGAGAATGAGAAGAAAAGCAAGATATCTCGATTCCACATTGATCAAACGGAGATTATATATCAGATGAGGATAATGTTAAAGCTTTAATTTAAATCTTTTCGATTTCGATGATAACCAAATTAAGAAGGAGATGAAAGAAGGTGGAACATCTTACTACCAATTACATAACAAATGATGGCTAGGAGAGATTGAACAACAGAGGAAGAAGAGGGTTAGATATCTAGGTCAATTTCGTAAAGAAAAGGCCCTAAAATGGCGTAAACACAATTACTTAATTGTCAAGTGATCAAGGAGATCAAATTTTGAAAATTGAGTGAAAAATTAAAAAAAAATCAAATTGAATGACCAAAAATATAAATAAGACAAAATTGGGTAACCAATAAAACGTGTTACCCTTTAATAAAATAATAGTTATGATATAAATTATTAATTTATATTATTGTTTCAGATATATATATATATCAAATTATATATTTAGTTCAACAAGTCTTAAAGTTAATTGTTATTGAGATGAATTAATTAATATTAGAAGTAGATATGAATGTAGGAAATATAAAAGCCACATACAAAAATATAGAAAATAAACATAAATACATATATTTAAAAAAAAGTAAGTAAATGAAAAATTTAAAATAAATTAATCAAAAAAGATAGAAAGTGACATGTAACAAACTAATTTGAAAAAGAAAAAAAAATTAAAAGAAGAAAGAAATTCGTGGGATCAAATTAAATAAAAAGATGGAATCAAATTTAAGAAATAAATGTCATGGACAATCAGGTAAAAAATTAAAAAAATATAAATAAATTAAATAATAAATGGTGGAAATCTAATTAAAGAAAGTGGAAAAGTTAAAATGAACTAAAATAATATTGTAAGCTTAATTTCAAAGAACTTAAAATGAAATTAAGAAAAATGGTTAAATTGATTTTTCTTTAAAAAAAAGGTAAAGGATTGCGGCAAGAATTATCTCCTACATGTGTGAAAACATGTCGATCCTATAAAAATTTGAATCAGGTTACCGGGTCATTTAATCGAATATAAAAACTAAAAAAATTAAAATTAAATCAAAATAAATAAATAAAAAGAATAAAAAATTTCATTCAATAACCACCATCGATTTTCATTGAAAAACCTTAAGAAAAGCTAAATCTATTAAGATTTATTTGAAAGCCTTTTCCCTTTTTCATCGGTTCTCTCTTCGATTGAATTTAAAAAAAACAGTGACAAAGTGACTTGAACAATAAGAGTACAAACAAAATAAAAATTAATAAATATTTCTGAAATTAATAAATATTAAGAATATATAAAATATATTGTGATTTTTTTTCAAATATGTGATTTAGATTAATGATTTAGGTGGTTCCAATCATGCTTAAAATCTCAAGTTTGAGTATCCTTGTTAGTATTATTGTTTTTTCTTCCAGTCATAAACTAAAATAGGATATATATATAAATATTAAGGACTTCACCTCCATCGTTAAAATTTAATGGTCAATGACTTGATTGAAACATTTAAATAGTCTGATTGATTAAATCAAAACATCAATAATCAAAATAAGTAGTTTACCTTTATTTTATTGGGTAAATACTCTTATGACCACTTAACTATTATCTCTTTTCATTTTAACCATTAATATTTCAATTTTGTGAATGAGACCACCTAACTACTTAAATATTTCAATCAAGACACTAGTTGTTAACATTCAACGGAGATTATAACATGTCAGCTAACAAAATTATTATAATTATACATTTGGTTTTCATCGCATTATATCAATTTGATCATAATTGCAGTTTAATTCAAAAAAATAATCTTCCAATTTGATGATGGCATGTGTCATTATTTAGTTGGATGCTTTTTTATTATTTAATTTAATATTTTTCCTCTAATGCGATGTTGACACATATCACTAAATCAATTTAAGAGAAAACAAAGTAAAGAGCTGGGGTTTAGTAGGATTCAGTCCCAGGACATTGGGAGAAAGACTTAACACTAGACTAGGCATCACTTTTGGTTATTTTTTACAACATAATGTATATATCTTGTATTATAATAAATGGCAGAAAAAAGAAGTTACATCTATAAAATGAGGACTTCAATAGGTCAATTAAGATATTTGACAGTATTTAAATCACTTAAATAAATTTAATACATTTTTTAATAAAAAAATATATATATATATTTTAAATTATAGTTAATGTTATACCGCATCAGGGTTTTACATATTTAATTGTATTATGGAATATACAACATAGGTACCTGTTTTTACTATCTTTCATTTTTCTACCATTTTTTGTATTACAACATATATATAATTTATTGCAAAGCACAACTAAAATTGACATTATAGCCCCCTAAACTCCAAATTTCTTTAACTTATTTCTCATAACACATGTCACTATTTGATTGAAGAAAAAAATTAAATAATAAAAAAGTCTTCAATTAAGGAGTGATAAGACTAAATTGATAAAATATATAAAGTACCTAGATCAAATGTATAAATATATCAATTTTATTAACTGTCATGCCACTATCTCAATTAAATGTTAATAGTTAGTGATCTGATTAGAGTATGTAAATAATGAATTAGTCTAATTAACAAAATCAAAATATTGATAATTAAAGTAAAAGAAACAATAATTAAGTGGTAATAGGAGTAGTTTACTCATTATTATTTTGATTTTTCTATTGTTTGTATTAACTCTTCAATTTGATAAAGATAAAAGATCAATAGATTTAAATTTTTAAGAAATTATACTAAAATTTTTAAGATATGGAATTTATACAAATTTAAGAAATATAAAATAAAATAAAATTCTTTTACAGGCATAAAATTAATCAATGGCACTTCTAGCTACAAGAACTTTTAAATTCGATTGCATAACAATTATTGTTAGATGTAAAAGAAAACTTTTCATATTGCAACCTAAACTGTTAACATCAATTTTAATTTTGAATCGATTTCAAATCTCATGTAACATTTTAAGTTTTAACTAAAATTGTTACCAAAATATATAACATTTTAGGTTAAACTTTATAACATTTTAGATTACAACCTAAAATATTATCTTAAATGATAACAAAGTATTTAAAGGAGGAATTTTCTAGGAGTTAATTGCATCAAATGTTCTCAAAGTATGATTCTCGTTTTAAATTAGTCTCTAAATTATTAAAAGTTACAATTTCATTCCTAAACTATGAATATTATTCTAAATTAGTCCTCACAGTTTTGAACATTTCAATTTTAACTTTAAATCGATTTCAAAACTCATGTAACAGTTTAGGTTGCAACCAGAATTGTTCCCAAAATATAGAACATTTTAGATTACAACCTAAAATATTATCTTAAATGATAACAAATTATTAAAAAGGGATATTTTTCTAGGAGTTAATTGCATCATATATTCTCAAAGTATCATTCTCATTTTAAATTAGTCTTTAAATTGTTAAATGTTCCAATTTTATCCCTAAACTATGAATATCATTCTAAATTAGTCCTCACACTTTTGAACATTTCAATTTCATCATAAACTATTACCTTCATTATAAATCGAGTCTTTTTAAAATTCAATTAACATTTTAAGCTACCGCCAAAAGGTTTTTTTAGCCCAATAATCCAAGCGGGTGGATTATTTAGCCCAATAGGGCACCCATAATTTTATTTTGGAATCTACGGCAAATGTTACAGTGTCCATGGAGCTCTCATGCCGACGTGACGAGTTTCATGAGATATATTTTTTTAATGGGTCGTGTCACATGGGTTCCACAGCCCGAATATTTTTAATATATCCCACAGGACTCGTCACGTGAGCTTGACGAGTCCCAATAAAAAATATTTTTTTTTGAAAATTTTAAAAGCATTGTAAAAAAATATTATTTTAATGCTGAAGAACGTGTATAATTTTGAATTTGTTGACTGTTGGAATGATCGTTGGCGAATGATCATTTTTTTTAAAAACAATCAATGGAACTCGTCACGCCGGTGTGACGGGTTTCAACAGTTATTTTCAATTTGAAAAAACTAGACGTTTATAAACGTTGGGTAGAGTAGTATAAATATAGGTTTGAGTTGGATTGATTTTTCACTTGGAATCAAACATTCTAGTGAGAGTAAAAACTTTTGTGTTGAATATTTTGTGTTGAAATTACCTCAAGAGAAGAAATGTTACGTCTTGATGATGTTCATATTTCGTCGACCTAGTTGACTACAGTAAATTTAATTTGTTTTATTTCATTTTAGTTTTGACAAAATTATAATATTAATGATAATTATTTATGTAATTGTATTAAATAATTTATTTTCAAATTGTATCAAGAAGAAAGAGGCATTCGTCATCGAGGAATGACGAATGGAGAGCCACATCAGCAGATGATGATATATCTTTCACAATCCTGATTATATGGCCCAAAATGCATACGTTTTATTTTCCCTGTGGTAAAGTGACGATAACATTGGAAGATGTCGTGTATCAACATGACGTTCCGATTAATGGTATGTCATTGGTTGATGTGATCCAATTCAACATCATAGTTAAACTTGCATCTCCAACCTTTCATAATAATCAAAGGGGGATTTTCTCTAAAAAAAATTATTTGTACAATAGTTGTGATAATAGTTTACATACATTACATTTATAGTTATGATGATTATATTATGTAGTTACTATTATAAACCACATCTTTATATGTTTATTACTTATAATACTTAGCTTATATTATGCTTTCTTTTGTAGGTACATAAGCGGCCACATGATGGGAGCTAACTTAAGCTAGCATTGGAGTCCAAGAGCTATGGAAACATGACTAGGACAACTCTGGGACAACTCAAGAACATTTTGGGACAAAGTTATCAGCTACCCTCCAAGCTCATAGCTCACTTGAGATGAACTTTTAAGCTAGCTAGACATCTCATTTCAGCTGGAGAGTTGCACCATCACCACCACCACACAGAGTACTTCAAATATGGCTTAGGTCAATTTTTGTGGAATCGTACCTTTTCACGAATAGTTGCCATTCCAAGAGGTGATTTTTCACAAGGAGTTGTTCAATGACTCATCTTTATGTAATTCATCTATGACCAGCTCATCTTCAGCTCATATACATGGGAAGTATCTCAAATGATGAAAGGTTGCCTTAGAAATAATGTGACCTTTCATGACAAGTTGCTGCCCATTGAAGATCATGACACCTAGATGCACGTTGGAAGCTAAGTCACGCCTAGTTGCTACCTATCTTCATTCCATGGACGAGACCACACCACAAGCATCCTATGACACCATGTGAGTGCCTCATGACTAGTTCATCCATGTGCCATTCGTGTGGATCAATTAGGAGCCAAAGTGAAGGGATGCATATCTATTCGGCCAAAGCAATATAATTCTTCAAAATGGCGCCAAGAAGACCATTCGGCCAGGAGGCATATTCATTCATTATGGCCAAATAATTAAGTCCATTCATCTACATTTGCTTAATTAAATTATGTCTTTTGATTAAAATGAATGTACCTAGCCGAATAGCCACCTATATCTTGGTTAATTCCTTTTAATTTCCTATAAATAGGCTAGGTTATTTCCATTGTAAAAACCCTTTCGATTAATATAAACTCTTTGTGAGAATTCTCTCTTGCAAGTTCTTTAAGAACTTCATCGATTAAGCAAACTTTTCTAAGTTTGTGGTGTCAATCCTTTGCTAGATACTTTGAGTTCCTAGTTTTCATAACTAGAGGATTCAAGTCCTATCCTACCATCACTTACTTAAGTTTATAAAGAACGGGGGTTAAACTTTCTATAGTTTTTCTTCCTCTTTGGCTTATTTAAGATACTATTTTAAACCATCACCATCACCATCTTCTTCACGCTAATACCATCACCATTACATTACCATTTCATCATCGTTGAAGCAGTCATTCACTCATCATTGAGGCAACGTCCAACAACATTATTGGAGGCCAATTCATGATCCATTGAAGGATTCTTCTTCATCATTTCCGCAGCCCACTTTGATAACCATTCTATTTAATTATTTCTTCTTAAATTCATTTCTTTCATTCATTCCATTTAATCAATGCTTTCATTACTTTGTGCAGATTACTTATAAATTCAAGTGTGGCATTTAGTGTCTCTCCTAGATTGGGAAACAACAAGGCTGCCAACTTCTCCATCATTGAAGAAGCTTGGATAGCCTTACATCAAGCGGTATTCAGAGCTTAGTTGGATTGACATACAAAGTGCTGCAATAAAAAGAAAGAAGAAAAACAAAAAAAAAACTCCTACATCAAATTTGGAGTACAAAAAGAAAAGAAAAAGAAAAGAAGGAATTTAAAAGCAAAATTCCAGCAAAGAAAAGTTGCAATTACACTCAAAAGGAAGCACATTACAATCTGCCCAACATCAAACTTGAAAGAGGTATCCTTGTTGTTTCTTGTAGAGGAAGATAGTAAGTGTTGTAACTTGGGTTGTAAGTTATCTTCATCTTTCTCTTTACTTCATTACCTTTTTCTTTCATCATTTCCTATTTATTACCTTATATCTTCTACCAATTCTATCTTACCTTTACCATATCTATTTCTATACCATAACCATTTCTTTTAGCCGACGCACAAACAAAGAAACTTGCTCAATCTTAAGTTAGTTCTCTAAAGGACCTAACAAGAGAGAATTAAGAGGAAAAAGGCAATAGAGAGGGTGAGAACAGAAGGGGGATAAGAAAAAGCCAAGAAACATATCCCCGAGTGCAAACACGAGTGTGAGTAGAGTAAAATCTGAATTTTTCTTTGGAGTGATCAAGTGAGATTTTGTGAGCATGCTAGTAAGGTTTTAATTTTTTTTATTTCACTAATCATATCTCAAAGTCCCATAGAAAATGCAAGATAACCAAACTTGCAAATACAAGAACTCATTGGAAAATGATGTTAATGTTTCGTGAAGAGTTCGATGCACTTAATGAAAAGATAGATCAACGTCAGGATCTATCACCAGCCCGGAACAATAGTGTTCCTAGGAGACAACAACAAACACTCCCAGAAGAAGATGTTCAAGATAATATTGAGGACGGAGAACAAGCAGCGTTCCAATGAACCAAACATGTTATTATTGATGACAACCTGAGTAACATCAAGATTAAAATTCCTCAATTCCAAGGGAAGACTGATCCTGAAGCCTATATTGAATGGGAAAGCAAGGTGGAATATGTCTTTAGTTGCCATAACTACTCCGAGATAAAGAAAGTGAGATTGGCAGCCATGGAGTTCATAGACTATGCATTAATATGGTGAGATCAACTTACCCTTAGCAGAAGTAGGAATGGAGAAAGTTCAGTTTCAACTTGGCATGAAATGAAAGGTATAATGCGGAAACATTTTATTCCTGTCCATTATTATCGAGACTTGTTTCAAAAATTACAGAATCTCAAACAAGGCCAAAGGAGTATGAAGGACTACTATAAATAGATGGAAGTGGTAATGATCCGAGTCAACATTAAGGAGGATCGTCAAGCAACCATGGCTAGATTCCTTGCCGAACTTAATCCAGAAATTGCCAACACCTTGGAGTTATACCATTACATTGAAATAGATGAGATGGTACAAATGGCAATGAAGATAGAAAGAAAACTAAGGAGGAGGCATACATCTCGCAATGTTACACCCACACCTTCAAAATGGAGTCCAAACAACATAAATAAGTCTACTCCTTCTCCTGTCAAAGAACAAGCCGAATCTTCAAAGGCTCAGCAAGTGAACAAAGATCCTAACCGAGGAAAACAAACAACTGAACGTTTAAGAGACATTCAGTGTTTTAAATGTCTTGGGAGAGGTCATGTATCTACACAATGTCCTAACTGGAACACAATGTTTTTACTTGGAAATGGTGATATTGAATCTGAGTCTGAAGAAGACGAAGCATCAAAAGAAGTTAATGAAGAAATGACAATTGCGGATCCCACTGAAGGAGAAGCTCTGGTGGTAAAAAAAAGTCTAAGTGCACAAGTGACAGAAGACAATGCACAATGAGAAAAATCTTTCATACTCGATGCCATGTGAATGAAAAGGTATGTTTTGTTATCATAGATGGTAGGAGTTGTACTAACGTGGCCAACACAATCTTGGTGGAAAAACTTGGCTTGAAAACAATGAAGCTCCCGAGTCCCTATAAGCTACAATGACTTAATGAACGAGGGGAACTCAACGTTAACAAACAGGTGATAGTTCATTTCTCAATTGGGAAATACAAGGACGAGGTTATGTGTGATGTTGTCCCTATGCATGCTAGTCATCTACTTCTTGGAAAACCATGGTAATATGACAAAAGGACTGTCCATGATTGTTTCTCCAATCAATACTCGTTCAACCATGGAGGGAAGAAGATTATCCTTACTCCTTTAACGCTAAAACAAGTTCAGAATGATCAAATCAAAATGAAACAAAGTGTTGAGGCAATGAGGGAAGGAAAAACATCAACAAGCACGGAGGAAACTGATCTAAAAACAAGTTATTATTCTTCAAAGTGCTTGACATGAGAATGCCTATTGACAGAATGCAAGGTTAAAGATGATTATTCTAACTTAAAAAAATACAGAAATTTTCTTTGACTTGCAGGATATACCAAGCAACACCATTCATCAAATTGAAAGATTAGGAGATGTGCCCTTTGAAAATCCAAAAGATGTGTCTAACAAGCAAAAAAAATGATGTAATTGTTCATTCAAAGGATGTGATATTAGAAGGACCAATGGACGTGACTCATGAGGATTCAATGAACATGCCGATTGGAAAGTTATGGGATATCACTTTTAGGATATCAAGGAACCTAACCATTCAAAACAAAATGACATGGACATATCTCGAACAAGTGCCTATTGAAGAGATCCCCATCGTTGACAAAATAACTACTATTGGATGGAGGGACGTTGGAGAGAAACCACTTTTTGATTTAAGGACAAATCACTTTAAAGATGGGGGATGATGTGATCCAATTTAACATCATAGTTAACCTTTATTTGTGTGTTGTGAATACTATAAATTATACGCAAATAATGTGCAAGTATACACAATCGCTCAAGTAATACAGTGATGAGTGAGTATCGTCTTCACAGGGATTGGGTGAAATTACAAAAGTCTAACCAAAGCAATGCACTATTCTATCTAAGTATAGTTAGTCTTGATATATACAAATGTCATAATAAAAGAAAATGTATGAAGGTGGAGATGGAGTGATGATCTGTTGGTGCAAGAGATGGAGTGATGATCTGATGGTGCAATAGATGGAAATGCAGTTGCAAAAATAGATGTTTAGTGTTGAGAATGGTGTAATGTCGAGGTAATGCAAAATGGTAAAAACAGTAAATAAACAACAAATAAAAGATGATTTGATATAGTAGGGATTGATTTAAGGATGCTAAACTTATCACTCAGGCAGATCTAAGCTATCTAATCTTTACTTACTCGACAGGGTCTTCCTAAAGTGTTCCCTCTAGTCAAAAGAACCTAACAGAATAGAATGCCAAGGCATCTGCTCTCACTCAACGATGTTGACAGACCACACTATTGATAAAAAAAACACCCTTTTTAGTCGTTGAAATCCTATCCTAGTCTCTCTCGAGTACTAAGGGATTAGGATATAGTATTCCTAGGCCGGTTCAAAGCCCCTTGAAAATACTATAGCCCATTGCTTATGAGGATCTTGTCTTGTGTTTCTCTCGAATACTACAAGTATTTTTAGCTTAGGTTTCTCTCGAACACCTAACCTTCATCTAAGAAATGGACACTCTCATGCCTCTTACAAGCCTAGATGGTGAAGCATTCATAAGCAAAGCAAGCAAATAACTAAGATAAACAAGAATCTACCATTAAAATAAAGTTTAATCAAATATTAAAACAACTACCACTAAATAAGTTAGTTCATGGTGGGGTTCGAAATATACCAAGAACAAGCCTTAAAATATTCATTCCAATAACCCAAAAATAATATGAAAAATAACAGCAAAAAGGAAAGTGAGAAGAAGCCTTCAACGTGCGCCATCGGAGGTCTCCTTGGCCACCACGAACCACTTTAGCTAGCTAGCTCCTCTCGGACGCCTAGCTTGCCATTCCTTGGAGCTTTATCAATGGAGGAACACCCAATGAAGAAGAAGGGAAATAAAAATATGATTTTCTGCTCTATGCGTGTGCGTATGCCTCTTTCCTTCATCTCTTCAATGAGGTGTCATATATAATAAAAAATATCTAGGGGTAATGATGAGGTTATTGGGTGCAAAATACCCTTCATACCCCTAAAATCACACCATAAGCGTGAACCTTATCCTTCAGGTGGCAGTGGTCCTCTCGCAGGCAGTTACAACAATCATTTCACGTGCAGAGCCAGCTATCCTTGTACAGTTGTATCTTTTTGTCGTTTTTTGTGCCAGAAATGCTAAGGCATTTTAATCTACTTCAGCAAGGTGTGATGTCATGGCATTGCTTCCCAAAGAGTTCTTTTGTCTACTATTCCCTGCACACCACAAACAACTGCACCTTTCTCTCATACAACACCATTAAGAAATAAAGCAGCAATACCACCACAAATGCAACTATATGCAACTACATGATCCTAAAATGACTAAAATGAGATTTTAAACAAATAATAACTTAAGTGAAAAAGGCCTTAAAAGTATCCTTTTTAGGAAGTTAACACACCCCCAAACTTAAGCTATTGTTTGTCCTCAAGCAATGAATAGCAGTTACATAAGTAGAATGTAATGCCAACTTTTAACAATAAAACAGTAGGACAAAATTGAATTTCAACCCTCAGAACAATGGGCTTCAACATGCTAGACATATCAAGAAGTCAAGTATTTTTCCCTAGGCCAAGATTCTTTTTGGTAGTGTGTGTGCGTGATTGCATCCAATCTATACTTAGCAAATTTAGACAATTTCTACTCAAATCCCCTAGTTTTTGCCAAGGCATTTACTTATTCATTAAACACATTTTTACTCCCTTTTTTCTAAATTTTTTTATATATACTGCTACGAAGGGAGTCAACCCATCACACCTACTATTCCACACTCTAGGTGAAAGGGAGCATACCTCCACCCCCGAGCTAGTTAAGTAGAGTCATCCCGTGACTACTTTCATTCACTCATATGTGCAAGGCTGCCATTTATTAAAGAGAGTTCCAGGCAATGCCACAACATAGAGGAGTGTCCCTCTACAGCTATACCTAAAAATTTATTCACAGTTTCATATATAAGGGAGTTATTTTTTCCTTTTTTTTTCTTTTAAGCACAATACTATATTTCAATGCCAAAACTAACTAGAGTTCTTTCATAAAAATTCAAACTTTTCTAAGTATAGAGAACATACAAATCGTGTAAAAAAATAATTTTCACAAAGCATCAAGCCCTAGAGTGAGTTCTATCATTCTCAACAGTCATTTACATTCAAATTCTAGCCTAACAAATTCATCATCATCGGGTATCCTCAAAACATTCTATCTAACTGTCTTACTATTTATGGATGACATGTCATAATACTATGCTAATGCTATCATGCATATGCTCTACCAAGAACACTACCTCCCCCAAACTTAAGGGAAACATTGTCCTCAATGCTTAAAGAGAACAAAATTAAATAAAAACTAAATGCCATGCAATGAAATGTAAACTAAATGAAAATGAATGCAAGTGAGGTACCTCAGGATTTGCGTAGTGGTGTTGCTTTGGAGCTACTGGCGGCTCCTCACCTAGTGCGCTTATATAGGGGTGTTGGGTTGGACTCTGAAGAAGTAGAGTAATAATGCATAATATTCTTACGTCCACCCGTGGTTTTGGTGCGGCGACCACTACGTGGTGCAGGAACAGACTTGTTGTTTCTTCAACAGGGACAGTAAGTGGATATTCAGGGGTCTCAGAACGGCGTGAATCAGGTGTCTCAGAACGGTGTTGATCAGGAGTCGGGTCATCAACATCCTGAAAATGATAATACGATTAATCGCAGAGGGTGTAAACCAAATCTGTTTACCTGGACCAAGCCACCATTGGTCCCCTCAGTAAAAATGAAATCCCAACTCAAAGAAGAGTTTTCGGTTTTTGAAGTTTTGAAACCGTGCCTTAGCCTCGTCATTCTCGAACTATTGGAAAGTGGAAGCTTTGGTTGCGGCTGGTCTTGTGTGCACCATTTTTAGTGTTTGTGAGGGAAGAAAAATGGAAAAGGAATAATCTTTTGAAAGCTTTGGGGAGTTTCAGCTATGGAGAAAAAGAGTGAAGAATATTAAGAAATGAAAGAGAAAAAGTAAAAGTAAAAATGAAATAGAAAAAGTTAGGGAAAGAGAAATAAAAAGTTAAAAATTTGAGAGGGAAATGGGTGATGGGATGGTTAAGAAATGAATGGAGATATGAGGTTAAAGTGTGTATGGGGAAGGAAAAAAATTGCCAAATGTAATGATAATGATAGGACACATCTGTGGAAAGAGAAAAATAAATGTCAAAAATAAAATAAATTAAAAAGAAACAAATCAAAAGAATATCTTCCCATTTAATGCGCTGTCTTTTCCTCCCTTTGGTAACCGATCCCTGTACAGTTTGCAACACTGTGGTCCCTACAAATCAAATAAAAAATATTTACAAAATAAAATAAGAAGAAAAGATGAAATTTTAAATTTTTATTTATGCACAGACACAAATTTAATGTCGTGGCATCGAATTTTGGTTTTCCTCTAGGCATACTTCAAAAACTGCCTTGTTGTGCGGTGGTGAAACTCCAGTATAGGTTTTGAGACGCTGACCATTGACTTTGAAGATCGTCTCGTCTGTATTTTTAATGTCAACAGCTCCATGGGATAGACATGATGCACCTTAAATGGCCCTGACCATCGAGATTTGAGCTTTCCAGGAAAATGTTTAAGTCTGGAGTTATAGAGCAAAACTTGTTGGCCCACATGAAAATGTCATGGCATCAGTTTCTGGTCATGCCACTTCTTGGTTTTCTCCTTGTATATCTGAGCATTCTCATATGCTTGTGCTCTAAACTCTTATATTTCATTGAGTTCCAGTAATCTCTTCTCCCTAGCTAATTGAGCATCAAAATTTAATCACTTGATGGCCCAATAAGCTTTATGTTCAAGTTCAAGTAATACAGTGATGAGTGAGTATCGTCTCCACAGGGATTGGATGAAATTAAAAAAGTCTAACCAAAGCAATGCACTATTCTATCTAAGTATAGTTAGTCTTGATATATACAAATGTCACAGCAAATAAAAATGTATGAAGGTGGAGTGATGATCTGATGGTGCAGCTTCATCTAAGAAATGGACACTCTCATTCCTCTTACAAGCCTAGATGGTGAAGCATTCATAATTAAAGCAAACAATAACCAAGATAAATAAGAATCTACCATTAAAATAAAGTTTAATTAACCATTAAAACAACCACCACCAAATAAGTTAGTTCATGGTGGGGTTCGAAATATCCCAAGAACAAGCCTTAAAATATTCGTTCCAACAACCCAAAAATAATATAAAAAATAATAGCAAAAAGGAAAGTGAGAAAAAGCCTTCGGCGCGTGCCACCGGAGGTCTCCTTGGCCACCACGAACCACCTTAGCTAGCTAGCTCCTCTCGGACGCCTAGCTTGCCACTCCTTGGAGCTTTATCAATGAAGGAACACCCAAGGAAGAAGAAGGGAAATAAAAATATGATTTTTCTGCTCTATGCGTGTACGTATGCCTCATTCATTCCTTTCTTCAATGAGGTGTCATATATAATAAAAAATATATAGGGGTAACGATGAGGTTGTTGGGTGCAAAATACCCCTCATACCCCTAAAATAACACCATATGCGTGAACCTTATCCACCAGGTGGCAGTGGTCCTCTGGCAGGCGGTTACAACAATCATTTCATGTGTAGAGCCAGTTGTCCTTGTACAGCTGTATCTTTTTGTCATTTTCTGCGCCAGAAATACTAAGGCATTTCAATCTGCTTCTGCAAGGTATGATGCCGCGACATTGCTTCCCAAAGAGTTCTTTTGTCTGCTATTCCCTGCACACTACAAACAATTGCACCTTTCTTTCATACAACACCATTAAGAAATAAAACATCAATACCACCACAAATGCAACTATATGCAACTACATGATCCTAAAATGACTAAAATGAGCTTTTAAACAAACAATAACTTAAGTGAAAAAGGCCTTAAAAGTAGACATTTTAGGAAGTTAACAACCTTGCATCTCCAACCTTTCATAATAATCAAAGAGGGATTTTCTCTAACTTATTCTTTTTTATACAATAGTTGTGATAATAGTTTACATACATTACTTTTATAGTTGTGATGATAATATTATGTAGTTACTATTATGAACCATATCTTTATATGTTTATTACTTATAACACTTGGCTTATATTATGCTTTCTTTTGTAGGTACATAGGCGGCCACATGATGGGAGCTAACTTAAGCTAGCAGTGGAGTCCTAGAGCTATGGAAACATGACTAGGACAACTCCGGGATAGCTTAAGAACATTTTGGGACAAAGTTGTCAGCTACCCTTCGAGCTCATAGCTCACTTGAGCTGAACTTTTGAGCTAGCTAGACATCTCATTTTAGATGGAGAGTTGCACCATCACCACCACCACACAGAGTACTTCAAATATGGCTTAGGTCAATTTTTGTGGAATCGTACCTTTTCACGAATAGTTGCCATTCCAAGAGGTGACTTTTCACAAGGAGTTGTTCAATGACTCATCTTCATGTAATTCATCTATGACCAGCTCATACACATGGGAAGTAGCTCAAGTGATGAAAGGTTACCTTACAAAAATGTGACCTTTCATGATAAGTTACTGCCCATTGAAGATCATGACACCTAGACGCACGTTGGAAGCTAAGTCACACCTAGTTGCTGCCTATCTTCATTCCATGGATGATACCACACCACAAGTATCCTATGACACCATGTGAGTGCCTCATGACGATCCCACCCATGTTCCATGCGGGTGGATATATTAGGCACTAAAGTAAAAGGATGCATATCTATTCGGCCAAAGCAAGATAATTCTTCAAAATGGCGCCAAGATGAACCATCAAGAAGACCATTTGGCTAGGAGGCATATTCATTCATTATGGCCAAATAATTAAGTTCATTCATCTACATTTGCTTAACTAAATTATGTCTTTTGATTAAAAGGAATGTACCTAGCCGAAAAGCCACCTATCTCTTGGCTAATTCCTTTTCATTTCCTATAAATAGGCTAGGCTATTTCCATTGTAAAGAACCCTTTTGATTATTATAAACTCTTTGTGAGAATTCTCTCTTGCAAGTTCTTTAAGAACTTTATCGATTAAGCAAACTTTTCTAAGTTTGTGGCATCAGTCCTTACCTAGATACTTTGAGTTCTTAGTTTCCATAACTAGAGGGTTCAAGTCCTATCCTGTCATCCCTTACTTAAGTTTATAAAGAACGGGGTTAAAATTTCTATAGTTTTTCTTCCTCTTTGGCTTATTTAAGATACTATTCTCAACTATCACCATCATCATCTTCTTCACGCCAATACCATCACCATTCCATTACCATTTCATCACCATTGAAGTCGTCCTTCACTCATCATTGAGGCAACGTCCAACAACATTATTAGAGGCCAATTTATGGTCCATTGAAGGATAATTCTTCATCATTTCCGCAGCCCACTTTGATAACCATTCTATTCCTTTATTTCTTCTTAAATTCATTTCTTTTATTCATTCAATTTAATCAATTCTTTCATTACTTTGTGGAGATTACTTATAAATTCAAGTGTGTCATTTGGTGTCTCTCCTATATCGAGAAACAACAAGGCTGCCAACTTCTTTATCATTGAAGAAGCTTGGATAGCCTTACATCATTGAAGAAGCTTGGATAGCCTTACAATATTAGTACTTCACAACACTTATTCACGAGATGTTGTTATTTCAAATTTATTGGAAAATGAGGCTCCAGCCGATGTCATTGATGGGTTACGGATACAGATGACGTGGTTAGAAAGAGAATTTAGAGTAGATGAACAATCAACGGAGCAAGAGGTGATGTATGCATCTCGAGCATATCTTATGACATTGATTGGAGGGATCTTGCTACCGGATAAATCGGGCAATTTGGTGCACACCCAATATCTTCCGGTATTGAATGATTTCCTTGTATGTCGCCAATATAGTTGGGTTATGCAATTTTGGCTTTTTTGTATCATGAACTTTGTAAGGCGACCATAGTGGTTATAGGAAAAAAAGCAGATGTAGCGGACTGTTTAGTTTTGCTCCAATCATGGGCGTGGTATCGTCTCCCGTTTTTTACGCTTATTACATCCGTTCCTATGAAGTTTCCTCTTGTCGCAAGGTAAATTCCTATATTTAAAGTTTTGATATTTTATAATATTTATTTAAATATTTTTAAAATGATAATAAATTATGTATTTTTTTAGATGGGGACACCGAATAACCGATACAAAGTTATAGGGTGCAACCAAAGTAGATATTCGGATGAAGATTGATATCACCGGTAGACATGCGGTAAATTTTAATATTTTTTGCATTAACTTTGAATTTTTAATAGTAATTGTTTAATTATACTAACATAATACTTTTGACAGTTTGATTGGATCCCTTATTATGAGTCGGATATCCAAAGGTGTCTACCGGATAAATCGGGCAATTTGGTGCACACCCAATATCTTCCGGTATTGAATGATTTCCTTGTATGTCGCCAATATAGTTGGGTTATGCAATTTTGGCTTTTTTGTATCATGAACTTTGTAAGGCGACCATAGTGGTTATAGGAAAAAAAGCAGATGTAGCGGACTGTTTAGTTTTGCTCCAATCATGGGCGTGGTATCGTCTCCGGTTTTTTACGCTTATTACATCCGTTCCTATGAAGTTTCCTCTTGTCGCAAGGTAAATTCCTATATTTAAGGTTTTGATATTTTATAATATTTATTTAAATATTTTTAAAATGATAATAAATTATGTATTTTTTTAGATGGGGACACCGAATAACCGATACAAAGTTATAGGGTGCAACCAAAGTAGATATTCGGATGAAGATTGATATCACCGGTAGACATGCGGTAAATTTTAATATTTTTTGCATTAACTTTGAATTTTTAATAGTAATTGTTTAATTATACTAACATAATACTTTTGACAGTTTGATTGGATCCCTTATTATGAGTCGGATATCCAAAGGTGTCTACCGCCAATGTTCTTTGAAGGAGCAGAGACATGGTGGGCCGTAACATCATTTCTCCATTTTGCAATTGTTGAGATCCATGTTGTTGATAGAGTTTTACGACAATTTGTGTTTCACCAACCGATAGAAATGTCCATATTTAACATGGATGATTTACATAAAATAAATGCACGTGGGAAGCATAACGAAGATTAGCCGAGGAAGCATGCTATATTAATACATCAATGGCAAAATAGACATTTACATTTACCTAATCGTTCCAAGGTACAACCCGAAGATTTTGATTTAATGTTTCTCCCTACCTCCAAAATTATGAAGCAAATGGGAAACCATACTTGAAAACACCAGAGGAGCGGTCCGAGTGGGAAATAATGAAGGCAAAATATGCAAAAAAAATCATCATCTTCATCAATATCTTTATCTTATGCTTATACCAATTATTATCTATCGCAAGAAAGTTATAGTGGATATGGTGCATATCAACCATCGATGGAGAGTCGAATGGCGTGAGAAGGAAGTTAATGGGATCAAGTGCCACCTTCACAACAATTTTCCTCAGAAACGGAAGAAAGATGTCCATGGGATCATCTTGTTCAATACGAACAATATCAATCTCATGGCGATTTCAGTGTGCAATTTGAGGCGATGAGGTAAATGATGGTGTCAAATACCTTAATACTCTATCGTTTTCACCCGAAGATGTAAATCAAAGTGGTGGAGTAATGTTCAGTACACTGGAACCGGAAGAAGACAAAAATGGCGAAGGTGGACGGCCACTACGAAATCGATGACCACCATGTCATTACTATTCTACAACTCCTCGACATCGGTAAGAATTGCGTAAATATAAGTAATAAATTTGTTTATTTAAGTTTTTATACTCAATTTTTACTTGTATAAAAAATCATTGATAAGTAATAAATTTGCTTATTCATTTTCACCCTTAAAAATGTTTCAAAATTTTCAGTAATTTTAGTTGTAATTAAAATAACTTTGAAAAATATGTAAACAAATAAAACATGTAAACAAAAATGAAAAATCTTTAATTAAAAAATAGCTTTTAATTAAAATAAAATTTAATTAAAAATTTTCATTCATATTTAGTGTAGTTTATAAAAGTTGAAATTTTAAGAAATATTTTTTGAAATTTTACTTGATATTTAGTGTAGTTTATAAAAATTGAAATTTTTTAAAAAAATTGTTAATTTTTCAAATTTGTATTTAAAAAATATGTTATTTTTTTGAAAATTAAAAAATTTTAAAAAAATTCGACTGAACTCGTCACGCCGGTGTGACGAGTTCCAACGGGTATAAATTTAAATTTCGTCTGTTGGGGTGACCGTTATGGAATGGTCAGATTTTTTTTAAAATTCAGTGGAACTCGTCACCCCGGCGTGACAAGTTCCAACAACTACTTTGGTGATTTTAGTATAAATAGGGGTTTAGGGTGAAGATTAAAATGAGAAGTGACAAAAAATTGAGAAAATCAAATATGTGGTTGTGGGAAAAATTTGGGATTGATTTGGCTAATGGTGTTTATGGGTTTCACAACATAGACTCGAAGATCGACAATTCAGAGTCAAGCTCTTATTCGGATGAAGAGTGGGAAAATGAGGCAATAAAGTACATAGTTAAGGAGAATTAGAAGAAGAAAATGAAAATAGAAGAGGAGAGGAGAAGAAGAATAAGTATGAAGATTTATCGAAACGACATAGTAAACGACTCGTTAAGAAGAATGAGAAGAAGAAGATGAAGGAAGACAAATACGAAAGTGTCTAAATCCGACCTAGTGAACGACTTGTAGAGATATCTAAAAATATAGAAAATGACATATGTACAAATATAGATTTGTATGGTTTTAGTTTATTTATGAAGTTGTCTTTATTAATTAAGTAATTATTGTCTCATTAAAATCCAAAATTTTATTTATCATTAGAATGAGAAGTTATACTTATCAAAATGATTACTTTTGAGTAAATTTCCAATTAAAAACTATCATCCATTTTTAATTTAATTTTTAAATAAAATAATTATTTTAATTTTAATTTCTTTAATTATTTTGACCTTCAATGTTTTTATTTTAAGAGTAAAATGCTCATGGTTAGATAAAATCATTAGTTTACCCATTAGTTTACCCTTATTTACTAATAGTTTGTAATTATATAAACATAGTGGAAATAATACAAGTTAAAAAAACATAGTTAAAAAATACCTAATTACAATACATGATATTTTGTAACACCTATTTTATTGTCCATCTCGATATTTTGGAAGATGTGGACAATGTTTTCTGTTATGACATTAACCACTGCAGTGGCCACAAAGTTTGGGTAGACCTGACTCTCTTTGCGGATCATCCATATCGGTATGAATTCGGCTAGATTCAGGTCGACCCCGTAACTTCCTATACAATTGAGGATTTGTCAATCATTCCTCAGAAATTATGCATGTAGGCCGTATGCTTCATTTGGGAGGTACTTGAACTCACAACTGTAAATGTTGTGCATAGTGTGCAAGTTATAACAGTCATCAGCATATAACTATGGGTCAACATTGATGTGCATACATACAACAACAACGTGAGCACATGAGAACCTAAAAGCTTGAAATCGACCACAGTCACATCATCTTCTATTCAGATTACCAATTTATGTTGAAGAACTAACCCTCATGTGGTCGAACTAGTTATTGGACAACAAAATCAGAATCAAGTCAGGCAAAATTATGGACAAACATTGATGTCGCATGTGTTTGATTCTTTTGCATTTCATTTTCTAAATCTGGAGCCCAATTTCTCCCATCATTGATCATGGCATCAATTTGTGCACTTTTTTTGCCCATACTTTACCCAACCTAAAGTAAGTCTCCCTAACAATATTTGTTATCGGGAGATGTTGAGTCCCTTTCAGCACTGAGTTGATACATTCAGCAAGGTTGGTAGTCATATGGTCGTAACGTCGACCCTCAACATCATATGCTTGTGACCATCTCTCCCTAGGGATTTCAGCTGGTAATTCATACACATCATTTTCGTATATTTTCAAATTTTCAAGCCATTCACAAAAGTTTGGTTAGAGTAAAACATACCCTAAAAAACAGTAAATTAAATGTTATTGAGAAATAAAAAAACATAAATGAAGCAAAAAAATTAATGAGAAATGATATAATACTTACCCATTTTGATAATTTCTTTTTTGATCTTTTTCTGCTTAAACCTCTTCATTGCATTCAATGCAATATCATGTATACAATAGGCATGATATGCATGCAGAGGTGTCCATATATTTTCTAGTATAGAAATTGTGCTTAACAACCTAGGCGACCAATCTGAGATCATGCAAACCCCATCTTGATTGACAACATGGGAACACAAGTTGGAGAGAAAGAAATTACAAGCTTCCTCCGGTTCATTCATAATGTTGGCGAAGGTAATGGCGAAAATATTTTTGTCTCCATCTTGTGCAACGACTATCATCAAGATGTGTTTGTAGAGCCCGTACAGAAATGTGCCATCGATTTGAATCATTTCGATAGCTGACTTAAACACATAGAACAAGCCACCAAAAATTCTTTTCTCAGGGATAACGTCTCCCTCAAGTGTGATTGTAGGATAAGTATAGTACCTAATAATGGTTTTAGGGATGAAAAAATTTATTGCTTGCAACAGACGTAGTGACTCATTAAATGACTGATCCTAATCACCATACAACAAGGTCATTGCTTTCTGTTTAGTCATCCATGGCTTTTAATAAGTTGGAATATAACCAAATGTATTCCTAAATGTTTGTGGTCTTGTGTCAAGGAGGTCATTGTACATGCGTGTTGTGCATTGAATCTTGTGACTTTCCACAACATCTTCCGTTGTAGGTATGATATTTGTATCCTCCATTTACAACCAACATCATGGTGTATACACTGTACGAAATAAGTCTTGTGATCCGACTTCGTGACATAGAATTGAAGATGAGCTTTGATGCAGTACTCATTGATTGCTAATTGTGCCTCTTTTTTGTTTCAAACTGAGACCCAATGGCCAACTCAGATGATCGCTCATCTTAAGAACCCTAGTGGGTAGCACATAACTCTGACATATCATATATTTTAGGATTCCGCATAGCATTGTAGTTAATGTCATTCATTACAACTGCATGATGATACCGAGGAAAATCATGGTGAGGCATTTCAGGTTGAGGGTATGTTTTTGCCCAAACATTTGGAGAATTCTGCAATCATTGATATCTTGAAAGAGTTGTCTCCTATACATCAGCCTCAACATCCACACCTTGTCCCTCTGAAGAAGTCTTAAAAACATCAGACTCATCAACTAATGGTGTGTCGTCATTGTCTACCAACAGAACAATATCTTTATCATCTTAGCTAAATTCAGTAACACTTTCACCGAATCATCCAACAATGTTATCATCACTATCACTTGTATATGGTTCAGAGGGGCCTACTTTTTATGTTCTTCAAGCTGGTACTGATGAGGTCGAAATATCAGTTGTATTCATGGTTTCTACGTACATATCTACCATATTACTATTTGATGATTGATAAAGTCCAACCATAACACCAACATCGTCATCATCATCAAGCTGGACTTTTCCACATGTCATTGGATTTGAGGAGATAATGTGTCGATAACTAAAACATGAAACATAATCCCTAAGTTTTCTCTCAATTTTTTGCTTTTTTGGCGATATACATCTACAAGGAACATCATATTGATGGGCATGTGTGACTTAAACACAACACCAACATTAGTTTGTAGAATTTCACTATTATAATGGACATTTGTGAAAAATTTGTTGCTCATTGATTGAAATGTATTTGGTTAGAAGAAAGGAGTTTGTTGTGTAAGAGATTGAAGATGAAAGGAGTGTGTTGTGTAAGAGATGAAAGGAGTGTGTTATGTACGAGATTGAAGATGGTGTACACTACTTAAAGGAATGAAAATTTTTAGCTGTCGGAACTCGTCACACCGGCGTGACGAGTTCCATTGATTTTTTTTTAAAAAATTTACGCGTTCAACAACAGTCAATCCAACGGTCTAGACTTTCAAATTTCCAACCGTTGGAACTCGTCATACCGGCGTGACGAGTTCCTTAACCATTAAAATAATATATATATTTTTAAACAATATTTTTAAAATTTTAAAAGAATTATTTTTATTGGGACTCGTCATGCTCGTGTGACAATTCCTATAAAATATATTAAATAAATTCGGGCTATGATACCCATGTGACACGGACCATTAAAAAATATATCCCATGGAACTCATCATGCCGGCGTGACGAGTTTCATGAACACTGTAACATTTGTCGTATATCTCAAAATAAATATCATGTTGCCCTATTAGGCTAAATAATCCACCCGCCTGGATTATTTGCCAAAAATTTAACATTTTATTTATTCTTTCATCTGATTGGTATCTAATGAAACCAATCACACCATTTTTAGTTGTATTTTAGATACAAACCGCTAGAGATGGGATGAGTCGGGTTTTTAGTAAACCCGACCCAACCATAAAAATATACCTGATCTCTCTGAAACTTGATCCGACCCGAGATTAGAGTGACTTCACCTGATCCGAATTCCAATACGACTTTTTGAGATAAAACTCGAATCTAACTCGAAACAAATATATTTTTAAAAAATATTATCTTTATTCGATAACATATGGATATAATGGAAAAAATAATATAAAGAGGGATATCATTGTAATTATCATTAAATATATAATATATAATTATATTATTTTTTTAGATAATATATTTTTCACTCTAAACCCGAACTCGACCTGACCCGAACATATTCCTTATAAAAAAAACTGATATGATCCAATCCAATCCAATCTAATTTCTTTTAAAAACCCAACCATATATGATTGGATCATATCGAAACATATTGGATTTGGGTCTCGTACGTATCCCTAAACACCACAGAAGCACCCAATAACGAAAACAAAAGGAGAGAAATTGACAATAATCAAACGATCTAGATAATAAAGAAATTATTGTTTTTGAAGTTCCAAATTCGAGTATCATAAATACCTATTATCTTTAAACAAGTACTGTTTTATACTTACCCATATTAAAAAAAAAAGGAAAATGTAAATAAGAAAAAAAATTTAGGGGACAAAAGGCTGGGAAAGAAGAAATCTCCGCCATCGAAATTGTGCTTTTGGAGTCGGCTTTTCGCGCTCCCCGATATAGACAATAATCTCTGTAATGTAATCAAAACAATGAATCCACTCTTCATTCTTTATAATTTCTACAGTGAAAAGGTTTTTTTTTGGTTACTCTGTTTTTTAAACACCTTTTTCTTAGCCTTTGAAAATTCAAAATTATTAGGTCTATAGAAAATCAAACACGGACTTGTATTTGTAATCTGCTTCAATTGTAGGTGTATAACCGGACACAAGATGGAGCAGGACATACTGCTGCAACGCTACCGTCGCGATCGTCGGAAGCTCTTGGAGTTTTTGTTATCTTCCGGTTTAATAAAGGAAGTACGGTCGCCGTTGGGCTCCACTCCTCTCACCGATGCCGACTTCGACAAACTCAGTGCCGATTTCATCCTTCACTGCATTAAATCTGGTATGCTTCCCTTTCTGTCACTTTTACTTCAGAAAAATCGAATTGAGAAACAAAAAGAACGAATTCAGCTGGAAACACTAATTAGTAGTTTCTAGAATGATCCTTGTTTATTTATTTTTATTGCGACTGAAGCAGTGTTTGCATACTGAAAATATTATCAGGTGGAATTGTTGATGTTTCTGAAGCCTCTAAGATGTACTATGCGGAATCTGCTCAACCGATAATGGTAATATACCACTTTCTCATCTTAGTTGAAGTACATGTTTAACGTCTTTTACTGTTTGCTTTGCGTTCAAATGATTTGTATATAGTACTTTTTTCTTTATTTTTTTGCTTCTTTTGTCACGATATTTTCAAGTACTTGCACTCATTTGAGATTAGGTTTTCAACAAATAGAATTTAGAACTGTTATTAGGAATCCGGAGTTTTCATGCGAAACTCTATTGTTTTCTTTGACAATGAACAGAGTGAGAAACAAACTAGAACTTGTGCTATTAGAGTGTGGAGAATTGAGTTTGGTCTTTAATGCTGGTATTACATGCAGTGAGCAAAAGATACACTGTGACATAAGAGTCTTAAAGTTGTTTGTTTCTTAAATTGCAGATTCACTCTAGATTAGGAGATTTGTATTTTCTTACTTCTAATCCAGATATAGCTGGATCTCCACCTCGGCGGGTGCCACCTTCAACAATTGTAATCAGTAGCAACCATGCTTCTTCTTCATCTAGTAAGCTGAATTCTTTCAAGATGAAGAGTGTTGAAACTTATGGGGATGACTTTGGTTTGAAACACAAAGCAGAAGCAGCTTCACTTAGGACTCCATTAGGGGATTTTGAAATTCCTTCTCTTGGGTTACCTTCCCTCAAAACAGGTATTGGTTGGACAAACTTATATCAAAGTTTAATTAGAAGTTCATGAAACATTTAGGAAAAGTTTGTTTAATATTTATTTTCTTTCTTGTATTTACTTAATACCAACAATTTCATAAGGATGCTAATAATTACATCTCATCTTAGCATTTCTTGTTTGAATAAACTGATACATAGCTTCAGGATTTTTGAAGGATTGTCTGATGATGACTTGCGGGAATCAGCCTACGAGTTATTGATTGCTTCTATCTTTGCATCAGGGTACTTTCTCTCTTTCTCTCCCTGTCTATGAGTATGAGATGGTCCTGGTATGTGTATCCTATGTGATTTCAAAGAAATCTGATGACTGTATCTTACTAATATCTTTACCTCTTGACTTGACATCTAGTTACCATATTTGTCTCATGTTTTCTTTTTTGTTATCAGGGTCGACATGTTTCCTGTTGAGGATCGAAAGAAAGAAAAGAATTCTAAATTTTTGTCTAGATTAAAGAGTAAAAAGGAAAAATCACATTCACAACCTCAACCGTCAGAAAGATATGCAGGACTCGTTGATACTATTCGTGCGCAAATGCAGGCAAGCTATAAATCTTTTCCTTTTCTGCTTTAACTTTAATTGCATCTTATAGATATAGGTACTGTTTGAGAAAATACAATGAAGCATTCCAAGTTGTTACTACCCATGTTACGTGAAAACTGAAACCAGGTCTGGAAGAAACTTTATGAGTCCAATAATCAAGTGTATGTTGTGGTGTCAAAATGCATGCTACTTGTCTTTTTATAATAATGAGTTAGTCATGGTACAAGGAGTTAGTGTCAACAAATTTCTAACTCTTGAAATTCAGTTATCATCCATTAAACTAATTGTGAACCTATACATAAAAATAGAAGTATCATACATATTGAATAAGGAAAAAAGATGATGTAACATTTAATCATTTTTATTTGTATAGCTTGGTTTTAATCTTACGAGTAATTATTCTCCTTTACTAGGTTTCAGAAGCAATGCATGCATGCATTCAACGAAATATGGTACAACTTGCTGCAAGAAGAACATGGGGGCAAATTGATCTGCCTCAAATCTCATTAGAGCTCCTTATTGGGATTTTCAGATCTGATTTTCCTAATGAAAAATCTTATATACAATGGAAGCGTAGACAGGTATTATCGACTTTTTTGTATTTATATATTACTTATTTTTTAAAACAGTGAACTAAATCTGCCCTTAATTGGAGTTGAGAACTTCAATGAATTTGACTTATATAATGTATTTGCAAAGCTAAACATATTAAGGCTCTGATTGTTGTGTCGACATATGGAAGTGTTGTTTACATCATTTCATTAGAATCATAATTCCTCTACAAACTTTGATTGTTATGGTCATTTGTTGGGATTGAATCACTAACGATTAATGGGAAAGCTATAAACAATGGCCTTCCGTTGATTCTTGGGGCAACTTATGATGTTAAATAGATCAGTTTGACAAAGGGAGGTTGAAACCTTTTAGACTCATTAGACAAGAGACCAAGATCTTTAGTGTTTTAATAAAATACCAACTTAACTTTTTATTCATACCAAATATTTTCTTTAAATAAAGTTTACTTGAAATAAAAAGACTTGACCTAAAAGGTAAACACAATAAAAATGACTTAATTATATAAAATACTCATAAATAAAATCTAATAAAATAAAAAATTGATCCTAACAATAAAAAACTAACATCTTCGTAAAATATTAATAGTAATAATTATTTGATGTGTATAATTAGTCCCCTCTTGTATAAAGAGCTTGTCTGCAAGCTCAAAATTGCACACCTAATTTTTGGTCTTGATCCTTCTCTGGATCAAGATCATCTTCATTTGCTACCTTTAGGCATTGATGTCCTACTATGTAGGGTTTGTCACAGTTGTAGCAAAGACCTATAGATCTTCGTTTTGCTATCTCTACATGCCTCAACTTTTTAAGACAAGAGCTTGTTTTACTAACATTAGAATCCCTTGTCGATGCCCAGGAAACTGTGGTTGTTTCTGTCAAGATTCCTTCAGAATATTGCCACATTGTTCTTTTTAGATTGGTAACTCCTGTAATTGTTGTGTCTTCTCAAAGGCGCGACGAAGTTCATTGCTGGCACCAAATGTAGGGGGTTCTGCATCTCCACATCTAGTCTAATGGTGTCCATAAATCCTGCACTAAATAAGTGAACCTGTTGTTTTATGTGTGCTGAAGTAGCACATGTCGAAAGCAGTTGGAATTGCCATTGATATTCCTCCACCATTCTGGTTTATTTTAGATTAACCAGCTTAACTAAAGGATCACTACATATCGGTGGTCCAAATATAGGATTGCAATATTCCTTGAATACCACCTATGATAGGTTGGGTTCCTCTTGTTTTAATTGTAGAACCGCAATTGCGCTTCCCTCATCATGTGAAAAGCCACCAAACTAAGCTTGTCTATCTTTTTCGTTTGTTGATTTGAAAAATATTTCTCACATAGGTTCAACTAACTCAATGAATCTATCGTACCAACCCAAGTTGGACAGTCCAATTTAGTGTATTGCGGCACTATACTTGTTCCTACTGTTAGTTTTGGTCGACTGCTAGATTTTGATTTCTAGATTGGTTAACACCATCAGACCCTCCCTCAGGCTCTTTTTCGTTATTGCAATTGTGCCCAAGAAATTGTATTAGTTGTGAGATTTCCTACATCTTCGTCACATCCAAGACACTTGTATTCATTCTTGATTCAACTCCAATAATTTTGATTCAAATTATTCTACGGGTATGGAATCGCCAATGGTGATTGACTCTGAATACCATTGATATGAACTGTTGGAGAACCACACCCCAAAAGCAAGCTAGCTATTGAGAGAACTTAGGTTCATATAAACACCACAAGGAATCCCATGTTTTTCCTATGTGAGATCTAAGTTACATGTCTTGCAATTGACACACATCAATTCACCATGCTTTGTAGTCTTGCTACCCATGTGGGATGGCTTTCCACTAGGCAAACACTGAAATATCTTTTAGCTTGATTTTTGTTTGCACAGCGCTTGTGATCACTTATAGTATTCTTTCTTTTTTGTTGCTAAATTTTTCATTTCAAAATTTTGCTAGGAAGCAGATGCGATGCTGTCACTTATAAAAGTGACATGGTCTACTTTAGGCATCACTCATAAATTGCATAATGCTTTGTATGGTTGGGTTCTTGTTCAACAGGTATGTCTTATGTAATGTTTGTTGTTGCTTAATTTTAGCCTTTGCAATGATATATCATCTATGTGTTATGACCTTATTTATGTGTTCAAATCATATTAAAAATATTGTTTTTCATGAGCTTTTAACCGTTGGTATTTTCTCTATTGAAGTTTGTTCACACCGATGAAGGCACTCTGTTGGAGCATGCTGTTCTACAGTTCAAGAGAGTTGTATCTGCTGAAGAAGATGACTATAATGAAGGGCTATATATGAAAAGCATAACATGTTTAAAAGAAATGAATGGAAGTCAAACAAAGCAAAATCTGCTGCAGTCCATTTTCCTGTCCATAGGCACTTGGTGTGACAATAAACTACATGACTATCATCTACATTTTGGTGAGGTCTGTTACTTGTTTAGCTGACTTAAGTGTTTTTTTTGGTTGGTTCTATTTCCAGGCAATCCTTTTTGTTCAATAATTTTATTCTATTTCAGTTTTTGTTGTCTGATTATGATTTAATTTGGAAATATAAACCTGTTAATTATAAATAGTTTCTTTCCACAGAAACCTGCTCACTTCAGAAAGGTGATGGCTTTGGCTTCAGCTATTGGATTTCTCACTTCTAATGATTGTGCTGAGATTAAGGTTTGGTCGATCATGATTTCTTTCAAATCACGTACATTTTTAGTTCGATGGACCATGTTATTTAATGACCTGATAAGTTTTTAAAGTTTGGAACTTGTAAAAAGATGAAGCTCGTATTGATGTTGTAGAAATCAGAGTAATTCTCTGTAATTTCTTATTCTTTTCAATATGACAAATTACATATTTATATACAAATCATCTCTCTAAAGTAGGAAACTCTAAGAAAGGAAATATACTAATCCTAGGAGATATGATCCCTTAAAATAAGGGATTGTAGAATATTTACAGAATCCCTTAATTAAAGGATATTTACAGAATCATATATTTATATAATTCCTTCACTCCCCCTCAAGCTGGAGAATATACATTGTATAATCCCAGCTTGAATAGGAATTTATTGAAAACATGCTTTGGCAAAGCCATAGTAAGAATGTCTGCAACTTGTTCTTCTAAAGGAATGTATGAAAGTTTGGCTGTCTTTTTGTTAACTTGATCAGCAATAAAATGTCTATCAATCTCAACATGCTTTGTCCGATCATGTTAACTGGGTTCTTTGCAATTTGAATAGCAGATTGATTCACACAAAACTTCAAAGTGATCCTCTTGATTAGTGACAAGTTCTTTCAGTAGTTTAAGTAGCCAAATTCCTTTGCATATTCCCAATGCTAGTGCTATGAATTCAGCTTCAGCACTACTTGAAACAACAAATTGTTTCTTACTTCTCCAAGTTTTAAGGTTTCCCCAAACAAAGGTGCAGTAGCCACTAGTGGATCTCCTTTCAGTAAGGTCTCCGACCCAACTAGAATCTGTAAAGATCTTAACAGTTCTGTCTTGTTTCTTCTTAAACATTAAACCGTGTCCTGGAGTTTTCTTCAAGTACTTGAGAATTCTATTTGCTGCTGCCATATGCTCTTCAGTAGGATTAGTCATGTGTTGACTTATCACATTTACAGGAAATGTTATATCTGGCCTTGTCAAGGATAAATAAATTCGTTTCCCAACTAATCTTTGAAATTTCTCTTTGTCTACTAAGGACCCATCTTCTTTGTTAAATTTCAAGCTTGCCTCCATTGGTGTATCATTCGGCTTACAACCAAGAAAACCAATTTCTTTGAGTAAATCAAGTACATATTTTCTTTGGTTGATCACAAGTCCTTCTTTTGACCTTGCCACCTCCATTCCTAGAAAATACCTTAGCTTTCCCAAGTTCTTGGTTTCGAATTCCTTATTTAATAACTTCTTCAAATTGCAAATCTCTTCATCATCTTCGGTAAGAATTATGTCGTCCACGTACACAATAAGGATAGCTTTCTTATTTGTAGAAGTTACCTTGATGAAAAGAGTATGATCGGCAAGGGATTGCTTGTAGCCGTTTTTTAAGATGACTTTAGTGAACCTCTCGAACCAAGCTCTGGGTGATTGTTTTAACCCGTATAGAGACTTGTTGAGCTTGCACACCTTGTTACTTCCTTTAACAGACTTTAAGTCAGGTGGCAACTTCATATAAACTTCTTCTTCTAGCTTGCAATTAAGAAAAGCAATTTTTACGTCAAGTTGAATTTTCAATCGCAATTTACAATCAAACTTAGGAGTACTCGAATAGTATTCAGCTTCGCCACAGGTGCAAAAGTTTCTATGAAATCTATCCCATATGTTTGTGTAAAGCCTCTGACCACTAGTCTCGCTTTGTATCGTTGGATGCTACCATTAGAGTTGTACTTTACAGTAAAGATCCATTTACAGCCAACAACCTTTTTTCCTTGAAGAAGGTCAACGGTCCAAGTAGCATTTTTGTCTAGTGCACAAATTTCCTCTTCAACAGCCCTTCTCCATTTTGAATCCTTTAGAGCTTCACCTACGCTTGTGGGAACCTGTTCTTTATCCAAGTTTGCTGTAAATGCTTGAAAAGACGGCATCATTGAATTATAACCAGCAAATTTTTCAATAGGATGCTTGGTGCACTGTCTAACCCCTTTTCTAATAGCAATAGGGAAGTCATCTAGAATAGGGAAAGTGGACTTACTGATTTCTTCTTCTATTTTGGCAACTGGACCCAAATCCAATTCTCGGCAAGCATCAGATTGCAAAACAGCCTCAGGAATATGTTTTCTTTTCCTTGTATAGAAACGAAGCTGTTTGATTGGTGTTGTTTGTGGAATATTTTGAATGGGAGTAGGTGTATTTTCAGGAAGGGTATTTAAAGTGAGTATGGGTGATGTAGTGATAGGTACTACCGGTGGATTAATGGGAGTAGTTACATGTGACAAATCTGTAGGTAAGGACAAAATTGGTGGCAATTCTGAAGGTTGAGAATGAAGAGTAGGAGGAGATACCTGATGTGGCTGAAAATCCTTCCATGTCTCCCCCTGAATTTCAGCCTGAGTGAAATAGGGATCCTGCTCATAAAATGTTATATCCATAGTGGTAAAAAATTGTTTTGAAGCATTTATAACCCTTCTTAAGTGAAGAATACCCAACCAGTACACACTTTAATGATTTATGATCTAACTTGGACTTATTAGGAGCAATGTTTTGGATAAAAACAGTACAATCAAATATTTTAAGTGGAAGAATGGAGGAGATAGGTTTAAAATGAGGAAAGTATTGCAAAAATATAGATTGAGGTGTTTGAAATTGTAAAACCTTACTAGGCATTCGATTGATTAAGTATGTGGCAGTTAATAAGGCTTCCCCCCACAAATATTTTGGAACATTAGTGGTAAATAGAAGAGAACGAGTAACTTCAAGGAGGTGTCTATATTTTCTTTCGGCAATACCGTTTTATTGTGGGGTGTCAACACAAGAACTGATCTGAACTATGCACTTTTCCCTAAAAAACGCACCCAAAGACTTAGCAAAATATTCACTGTCATTATCAGATTTAAAGAGCTGAATTTTAGACCCAAATTGAGTGAGAACCATGTTATAAAATTGGGTAAAAACACCAGCAGTTTCAGATTTATCTTTTAGCAAATAAGTTGAAGTTATCCTACTGTGATCATCAATGAAAGTGATAAACCACTTACAATTATCAGCATTCTTCACCCGAGAAGGGCCTAAATATCACTGTGGATCAAAGCAAAAGGGTGAGATGGCTTATATGTAGAAGGAGAATAAGTTGATTTAGTATGTTTAGCAAGAGAGCAAACTTTGCAAGAAAAAGAATTTGGCCTTTTATGAATGAATAAAGCAAGAAAAACTTTTGCAAGATAGTGAAAACTAGGATGACCTAAACGATAGTGCCATAACATAACATTATCAACTTTTTCTAAAACGGTGAAAGATTTCGATTTTAGTGGAGGCAGCAAGAATGTAGAGATCATTCTGCAAGCTGGCCTTACCAATCATCTTCTTCGAGTTCAGTGCCTGCAAAGTACAATCAATATCATTAAAAATTGCAGAGCAGTGCAAGTCGGTGGAAAGTTTACTAACGAAAACGAGATTGCAAGCTAGATTTGGTTCGAAGAGGACATTTTTAAGTACAATATGGTCATTGAGAATAACAGTGCCATGTCCTTCTATTTTGCACAAAGAACCATCAGTCGTTTTGACAGCTCTACCAAAGTTTGGAAAAAAATTGCAAAACAAATCCTTTTATTACCAGTCATATGATCCGTAGCACCAGAATCGAGGATCCAATTAGGGGTCGACTGGGAGGAGAAAAAAACTTTAGCATGAGGTTTACCTTCTGGTTCTTTCATGACCAGATTACCTTCTGATTGAGCAGCAGAACCAGAAAAATTTTCTGGATTCGAAGTGATCTCCGGAGTAGGAGAAGAAGTTGTGGACATCGTCTAGGTTGGAAAGAAACCGTAACCTAAGCTGATACTATGTAGAAATCAGAGTAATTCTCTGTAATTTCTTATTCTTTTCAATAGGACAAATTACATATTTATATACAAATCATCTCTCTAAAGTAGGAAACTCTAAGAAAGGAAAGATACTAATCCTAGGAGATATGAACCCTTAAAATAAGAGATTGTAGAATATTTACAGAATCCCTTAATTAAAGGATATTTACAGAATCATATATTTCTATAATTCCTACAGATGTAAATATTCAAAGTTTGAGCTAATCTCAAGTTCAATTTAAGAATGTTACTTTTGGCTTGAGCTTCGTCAGATGATATTATTAAGTTCAACTACAGCTTCGCTTGGTTTGTTATGCTATAAGTTGAGCAAATAAAAACTATTTTCTTTTTACTGAGGTCATATTGGTATTAAAGGTTTAAATTGGTGTTAGCCTGGACTTGTTTACATCCCAGTTCCATCCTGTTTTGTTGGATGACCACGCCCTTCCACTGTGAGTAAGCAATTTGCTCATACCACGAACTGGTGTTTTCCTTGTGGCTGAACTCTTTTTGGTTGGACAATTTGGAGTTTGATCTGCACTTTCTACCCTTATTTGCAATTGCCAGTTTCTTACCATTTGGTGATGAAGCTTATATACATCTAATGACAATTTTTCCTCCATGCAGTTAACTGTCGATACTTCTGGCCAGAAGATTAAAAATTATGTAGAGAGATCTGTTGAAGCTGCAATTGGGAGGGTGAGTTTTTTATAATGCGACTATATGTACATAATCTCTCTCTCAAATGACCTATTCAAGCTGTTTATGGTTTTAGGTGGCAAATACCATTCTGGAATCTAAAGAAAAGATACATCCTTTGGTGCTACTTGCAAACCAACTAAGATTGGTTGCTGAGAAGGAGTTTAATATATTTTTCCCAGTATTTCGTCAGTGGTCTCCAGTATCTATAATGATCTCAGTGCAGAAATTACACCAATTTTATGGGGAAAGACTGGTTCGTTCCATTCAAATATAACTCTCTTTTAGTTGAACTTATATGGGTGGTATGCTGTATCTTTATTGGGAAACTATTCTTGTTAATGTGTAGATTTCGTTCTTAAAGGGAGCTTCATCTTTATCTGAAGACACTAGATCAGTGCTTTCTGCTGCTTATGTACTAGATCATGAACTTGGACGACTTTATACTTCTGCTCTTGAGGAACAGAAAGTGAAGCACTTTCCTAGACCATATTTGGACCATTATCAGGTTGTTTACATTTTTGGATATGTATTACTTATTAAAGTTTCAAGTATTCTGAATCATGTTTGTAGACTTATGTCTTCTCCGTATCATTCTAACTTTGTATCTATTACTGTATTTCTCCTTGTTATTTGTTTCCTGCAATATTACATTGTTATATATTTTTTCTGGTGTTCTTTATTCATGATTCATGAATTACTAGTTAGTGTTTTTCTTTTCAATGGAGAAGCAATTGTTTTTCTCCAAGGATTATGTACTTTTTAAACTCATTATTCTGATATTTAAACATTCTACCCTTTTTCTAATATTTTTTCTTGTTATAAGAAAAGCCCCGTGGGTCTTGATTTAAATGTGACCAATATCATGTCATTCAATCCTTATTTGGTCCTGTTTTAAGAATAACATGTTCAGTGAAATAGGGTGATCTTAGTGGTTCACATGCCGTTCTGTGAATTTCTGGTAATAAAAGAATTTTTTTTTATTTAGGGCTAATGATCTTAAACATTTCTTTTTGCATTTGATATTATTTTGGTTGATGCAAGTAGTGGAGTGGGTAATGGTATTGTTCAGGTTGGAAAACTTTCCTCATGGAAATATTTAGGAGCTAAACATTTCTGAGAAAAAGTGCTTTTGATGTATGGTTTAGACAATGATGTGATGCCTCAGTGGAGGATTGATTTTTATTTGCTTGTGTGCAGATTGAAAAAGTCTCGGGGCCAATAATTCTTGATTGGGTGATTGGCCAGCATGCTCATATATTGGAATGGACCAGAAGAGCATTAGAACTTGAGGTTGGTTCTATAGTAAGATTATGTTAATTTATTCTTTTTATGTATGGTAGCATGATATTAATTGATACTGAAACTGTATAGCTTTGTACCTGAACATGATTTTGAATTTTGGAGACAGCAATGGGAAATGAAACATTTGATGGACTCATTTACAATTTACAAATGCTCTTAAGGACTTCGTTTTTGCTTTGTCTCTAGCTCTTATTTGTTTTGTCTTTGATGTTGTTTGATTTTCCTGTTTCTGTCTGCAAGGGGTTCATTGCACAGACTTAACACTTATTTTCTTTCTTCTGGCTGTTTTTTTTCCTTTCTTTCTGCCTCCAAAAATTCTGCTGTGGTCACAATTCCTCGTGTCTCTTCTCCTGAGCTTCTTTTTTCAATGAGTGATTCAAGATGATAAAATTGGCCTACCTTTTGAATCAGTGTAGGCTTTTTTTTCTTTAATTGGATTTGATGCTGTTCTAGAACATGTTTGAATGTATGAAATTCAAGTTTCCAGCCTTAGTCCCTATTAAGGAAGAGTTACCATGAGTTGTTTCATTTTAAAATTGCTGGAACTCTGGCACAATGGCTGAACCACATCTGATTTCTTGGCATGTGCAGGATTGGGAGCCTTTATCATTTCATCAAAGGCAGGCAGCATCAATAGTTGAAGTTTTTAGGATATTAGAGGAGGTATGCTGTCTCTTGATATAAGGGTGGTAATTCTCCTGTGTGTTTTTTGTATGTAAAAATTTCCATCCCCATAGATTGCACTTTGATGGAATAGATGTCCTTGCCCTGGGACTCTCACCCTTGCTAATTTCCATGAGTATTAAATTAAATCTGTAAAAGAACTACCAAGTAGTTATAGTAATAACTCTATAGTTGTTCTTTTTATATTCTTGCATTCTACTATTTTATTTTTAAATTGTAGTAATTGAATCTTATTTTCTTAGTTGTATTTGTGGTTTATGGCCTCTTGAGTTGTTTGTCTCTTGTAACTGTGTTAACTTGCAGACAGTGGATCAACTTTTTGGAATGAATCTCCCTCTGGAAATCACTCATTTGCAAGCCCTTCTATCTATTGTTTTCCACACCTTGGATGGTTATCTGCAGAGAGTGCTCAACCAGTTAGGTATTGCCTATGCTTGCTTCTTATCATTGCATTGTGCTTGGAAAAGTTGGGCATCATCTTGCAATGATCTTCATGATGGTTATCATCTAATTGTTATTAGCTGAAAGCAACCTCTCCTCTCTATGACTGCCCCTCTTCTTTGAAGTCCTTGGTCCTCACTCTAGGTTGTAGCCAATTCTTTTGTTCATAAATGTGTAGTGGTATCTATGCAGTCAGGATCCAGGTTGCTCTTTGTTTATTTAATTTGTTTGTTAACACCATGGATTTTCTATATTCCTTTACAATATATGTGTGTGTGACTGTGTGTGATAGAGAGTCCTAACACTTATCTTTATTATTATTATTTAAATTGTGGAAGTTCCTTCTAGTCTATTGCTCATGTTACCTTATTTATTTTACCATGTGATGATAATACATTAAATGTTGCATCCTGAGCTTCTTTTTCAATGAGTGATTCAAGATGATAAAATTGGCCTACCTTTTGAATCAGTGTAGGCGTTTTTTCTTTAATTGGATTTGATGCTGTTCTAGAACATGTTTGAATGTATGAAATTCAAGTTTCCAGCCTTAGTCCCTATTAAGGAAGAGTTACCATGAGTTGTTTCATTTTAAAATTGCTGGAACTCTGGCACAATGGCTGAACCACATCTGATTTCTTGGCATGTGCAGATTGGGAGCCTTTATCATTTCATCAAAGGCAGGCAGCAATAGTTGAAGTTTTTAGGATATTAGAGGAGGTATGCTGTCTCTTGATATAAGGGTGGTAATCTCCTGTGTGTTTTTTGTATGTAAAAATTTCCATCCCCATAGATTGCACTTTGATGGAATAGATGTCCTTGCCCTGGGACTCTCACCCTTGCTAATTTCCATGAGTATTAAATTAAATCTGTAAAAGAACTACCAAGTAGTTATAGTAATAACTCTATAGTTGTTCTTTTTATATTTTGCATCTACTATTTTATTTTTAAATTGTAGTAATTGAATCTTATTTTCTTAGTTGTATTGTGGTTTATGGCCTCTGAGTTGTTGTCTCTTGTAACTGTGTTAATTGCAGACAGTGGATCAACTTTTTGGAATGAATCTCCCTCTGGAAATCACTCATTTGCAAGCCCTTCTATCTATTGTTTCCACCTTGGATGGTTATCTGCAGAGAGTGCTCAACCAGTTAGGTATTGCCTATGCTTGCTTCTTATCATTGCATTGTGCTTGGAAAAGTTGGGCATCATCTTGCAATGATCTTCATGATGGTTATCATCTAATTGTTATTAGCTGAAAGCAACCTCTCCTCTCTATGACTGCCCCTCTTCTTTGAAGTCCTTGGTCCTCACTCTAGGTTGTAGCCAATTCTTTTGTTCATAAATGTGTAGTGGTATCTATGCAGTCAGGATCCAGGTTGCTCTTTGTTTATTTAATTTGTTTGTTAACACCATGGATTTTCTATATTCCTTTACAATATATGTGTGTGTGACTGTGTGTGATAGAGAGTCCTAACACTTATCTTTATTATTATTATTTAAATTGTGGAAGTTCCTTCTAGTCTATTGCTCATGTTACCTTATTTATTTTACCATGTGATGATAATACATTAAATGTTGCAGTTGAGACAAATCATCTCTACCCATCAGCCCCTCCTTTGACTCGTTACACTGAGACAATTATTCCACTAATTAAGAAGAGGTTGAATGAGTACAAAATTATAGATGACAATGTGCTTGATAGATTGAAGGAATTGACAATACCCAAACTCTGCATCCGGCTGAACACCCTTCAGGTAAGTGTGATATTTTTTAAAGGCATTGCTCATTAAGTGCTACAATTTATCGTTTTACAAACAAACAAATTTAAAGTATCCTCACTCTTGTTGAAGGAACCCTCCCTCTTGATTATGAAGTTTAACTCATTGACTTATACATTGTAAATTTTCCTTTCCACCAAAAACCTAATTTAGTCTGAGCTAAAGCATTGAGTTCTGTAGAAAACAGACTCTGCAGAAAACAGACTGTAGAAAACAGACAATTCTGTTATTTTTATTCTTGTGTACATTCAGTAGAACATATTACATATTTATATACAAATTATGCCTTTAAACTAGGAAACTCTAAGAAAGGAAACTAATCCTAGGAGATGTAATCCCTTGAAATAAGGGATTGAAAAACAGAAAATAATTACAGAATCTCTTAACTTAAGGGATTGACAACTCATTTCTATAATTCCTACACTCCCCCTCAAACTGGTGTATATATGTTGTATATACCCAGTTTGAATGACATCTCATCAAAAGTCACTCGTGGAAGGGCTTTGGTGAAGATATCTGCCAGCTGTTTCTTCGTCGGAATGTACTGCAGTTTTGCAACTCCATTGTTGACCTTCTCGTAAATAAAATGTCTGTCTATCTCAATGTGTTTCGTTCTATCATGCTGCATTGGGTTGTTTGCTATACTCATAGTTGATTGACTGTCACTAAAAATCTCAAAATTCTTCTTGTCATCTAAGTCTAGTTCTGTGAGCAGTCTTTTAATCCACATTCCTTCGCATATTCCGAGAGCCATTGCTCTAAACTCTGACTCAGCACTACTTCGAGAGACAACAGCTTGTTTCTTACTTCTCCAAGTCACCAAATTACCTCAAACGTAGGTACAGTAGCCACTAACTGACCTTCTATCAGTTAATTCACCTCCCAAGCTTGCATCCGTATAAACCTTCACTGTTCTGTCTTGATTTTTTCTAAATATAAGTCCAGCTCCTGGGGTAAATTTCAAGAACCTTAAAATTTTGTTAACAACTTCCAAATGTTCTTCTCGAGGATCACTCATATGTTGGCTGACAATGCTCACTGAGTATGCAATATCAGGCCTGGTCAGTGAAAGGTAGATTAACTTCCCAACTAACCTATGGTAGGTTTCCTTGTTTACTGGATTTCCAGTCCTTTCCTTGCAAAATTTCGAGCCTGGCTCCATTGGAGTTTCAACTGGTTTGCAGTCGAGCATCCCAGTTTCTGCAAGAAGATCCAAAACATATTTACGCTGGTTTATAACCAGCCCTTCCTCGGACCTTGCAACTTCCATACCCTGGAAATACCTCATACTCCCTAAATCCTTGGTTTCAAACTCCTTTGCAAGATTCATCTTTAGCTTTTCTATTTCTTCTATATCACTGCCAGTTATAATCATATCATCTACATAGACAATTAGGGTTATTACCACTCGGTGTAATTTTCTGAACAATGTGTGATCCGCTTGGCTTTGTTTGAAACCATTATGTGTCATAGCCTTAGCAAATCGATCAAACCAAGCCTTGGGAGACTGTTTTAAGCCATATAAGGATTTATTGAGCTTGCACACAGTTTTCTTAGTGACCTTTCCTTAATGGGGGGACCTCCATGTATACCTCTTCTTCAAGGTTCCCATTCAGAAAAGCATTCTTTATGTCCAGCTGATGCAATTTCCAGTCCATGTTAACAGCTACTGAAAACAATATTCTGATGGTATTCAATTTTGCAACCGGTGCAAGTCTCCTGGTAGTCGATGCCATAGGACTGAGAAAAACCTTTAGCAACCAGCCTTGCCTTGTATCTTTCCACACTCCCATCCGAATGATATTTGACTGTGAATATCCACCTGCATCTAACAGCTCTCTTCCCTTTTGGCAAATTTGTCAAACTCCATGTCTTATTCTTTTGCAACGCTTTTATCTCTTCTTCCACAGCCTTTTTTCACTCAGGAGATTGAAATGCTTCTGTCACATTTCTTGGGATTTTCACAGTGTTAATGCTGGCAGTGAAGGCCCTGAAATTAGACTGTAATTTCCCATATGCAACATACTTATTTATGGGATGAGCAGTGCATTTTCTTACCCCTTCCTAATAGCAATAGGAAAGTCATCAAGATCAACAGTAGTAGCCTCTTGGTAACCATCATTACCTTCTGTTTCAGGTGCAACAGGATCCGAATCTGGTTCTTGGCAAATGCTAGGCTGACTGATTTCTTCAGCAACATCTTTCCTTCTTCTTGAGTAAAAACTGAGTTGTTTCGGTTGGGGAGTTATGGTTTCAGGGTCATTGTTAGGTGCATTTTTGGTAGTGGTGGAAGGTGTTTTGCACGGACTAGAGTGCTGAGATAAGGAGGAAGGTAATTCATCAGAGTTATTTAGGTTATTCCCATCACCCTCCTTAGGAACTGGGACAGTGCTAGCTGGCTTTGGAGAGACAGTAATAGGTAAGGAAAGGATAGGCTGTAAAGAAATATCGGTTTGAACAGGTTGAAATTCCTTGTAACTAATAGGCTGTAAAGAAATATCGGTTTGAACATGCTAAAATTCCTTGTAACTCTCCCCCTGAATTTCTGTTCCTGAAAAATAAGGTTGATTTTCAAAAAATGTAACATCAAAGGAGACATAGGTCTTTTTTGTGGAAGGTGAGTAACACTTGTAACCCTTCTGACTCGAAGAATAGCCCAAGAACACACACTTTATGGACCTAGGATCTAATTTCCCTCTGTTGTGGATATGAACAAAGGTTGTACACTCAAACACCCGAGGAGAAAGACTTGAGTTTAAATGTTTAAAATGGGGATACAGCTGAAACAGAACCTTAGTAGGAATTTTGAAATCTAAGGTCTTACTTGGCATTCTATTGATGAGGTAAGTGGGTTGTAAGAAGAGCTTCCCCCCAAAGATACTTAGGAGCATTAGCAGCAAACATAAGAGACCTAGTAACCTTTAGAAGATGTCTATTTTTCCTTTCTGCTATCCCGTTTTGTTGAGGTGTGTTGACACAAGAAGTAAGGTGAACAATGTCTTTTTCCTTAAAGAAATACCCAAGGGTTTTATTCAAATACTCACTCCCATTGTCACTCCTTAGAATTTTGATTTATGTGTTAAATTGGGTTTTAACTTTTTGATAAAAACTTTTAAAGAGAGACTCAACCTCAGATTTTTCTCTCATTAAGAAAACCCATGTTGTCCTAGAGTAATCATCTATAAAAGACACAAACTACTTATACCCAGAAATACTTTTGATGGGAGAAGGGCCCCAAATGTCACTATGGATGATGGAAAAAGGTGTTGGTTCAAATTTGGCTGGAATATATGGTTTTCTGGTGTGTTTGACCATTTGACAAATTTCACAGGAAAACAAAAATGGATCTTTATTAATGAATAAGTTCGATAACATTTTGGAAAGATAGAAAAAATTAGGATGACCTAATTTAGAGTGCCATAACATAATTTTATTGGTATTGAGATCAGAAGATAAAATTGGTTTCCTAAGAGCTCTGGATAAGGCATGATTATGAGATGCTTTACCTCCAAGGGTGTACAATCCTTTGCCCAGCCTAGCACTGCCAATCACCCTCTTCGAGCCCTGTGCCTGAAAAATGCAATCACCAGTACCAAACACAACATTACAACTAAAATCTTTAATTAATTTGCTGACTGACAATAGATTGCTTGCAAGTCTAGGAACATAGAGGACATTATGAAGTAGTAGATTTTTGTTTAATGTAACAGAACTACTCCCTTTGACTGTAGTGAGAGAGCCATCTGCTATTTTGATAGAAGCTGGTAAGCTGCTTTCACTATATTCCTCCAAGAGATCAATATTTCCAGTCATATGATCTGATGCACCCGAGTCTATTATCTATTGTACCGAGGAAGCATATGGATTATTTCCATCAGTAGTAGTATAAGTCACATTTGTAGGCTTGGCTGTCATACTGCTCAAAATCTGCTGCAGTTCCTCTATCTGTTTCTTGCTAAAACTGCTTGAGGAATCATCTTGAGAGGCAATATGAGGCTCCTTTTGAAACCTGGACCGTGTGGGCTGCCAATCGGCTGGTTTTCCGTGCAGCTTCCAACATTGATCTATCATATGGCCTGGCTTCTTACAATGTTCACAACAAAGGCGATTTTTCCTCTGTTGCTTTGAAAATTTGAAATTTGAAATCTGAAAATCAGATTGAGAGGGGCTGGTCTGGGAAGTGATTTCGGATGCTGAAGGATCCGGATTAGCCATGAAAAAAAATAGAGTTGAATAAGAATTGATTTAAAGAGAAGCGGAAATCGGATTAATCGCTCTAACCTGATACCATGTAGAAAACAGACTGTGTAGAAAACAGACAAGTCTGTATTTTATTCTTGTGTACATTCAGTAGAACATATTACATATTTATATACAAATTATGCCTCTAAACTAGGAAACTCTAAGAAAGTAAACTAATCCTAGGAGATGTAATCCCTTGAAATAAGGGATTGAAAAACAGAAAATAATTACAGAATCTCTTAACTTAAGGGATTGATAACTCATTTAGATCGGGAAATTTCAAGCTGAATGCAACCTGAGATCAGCCATTTCAACATTGGTCAAAATCAATTAGACTTTTACATGATTTTCCAAAGTTGCATTCCTGCCTCCTGAATTCTCTATTTGTTTTAGCTTTTGATTTGGCTGTATTTGTTCTTATATTTAGCCGGTATTGATGCGGGCTGTTTTAACTTTTTGGATAACTAAATATTTCCATTTTATTTCTTGTAAAGAATATTTTGAGTTGTTTGTGGATCTCCAAAATTACTCCATTATTATTATTTAGATTGGGTACATCATTTAAGATTGGCACTTGCAAGATTTCTAAAACAAAATGGTTCTTTAACTAGGGTGTTACTTCAGATAATAAGTTTTTCTCTCCATACTTTTTTTTTCTCTATTACTTGCTTTTATCTGTGATAATTTCTAGTCATGGGTCATATTTCTGTAGCTTTGGTATTAAAATGTGAAATTATCAGAACATTGTCAACTTATGCCTGTGCAATCTTTCGGGTTTCTGTGCAGTATATTCAGAAACAGATTGGCCAACTTGAAGATGGCATTCGTAACTCTTGGGCAGTTGTGAGGCCATCTCTTGACCAAACAATGGGTAAGTTCTATATGCAATAAAAGCATGAAGGCATTTATTTATGAAAGTAAAGGATGATTGTTCGAAGAACAAGATGATTCTACTAGGTAAAGTGTGGATGAAGTGTTAACGGCGCATTAGTTCTGGATGTTTTATGCGAATGGTCATTTATAGGGGATAAATAGATCTATATGAAACAGCATTAAGAGCATCATTAGCTACAACATGAACTTTCTTTTGAAGTGAAAAGAAACTCTGCAATTGAGCTGGATTTTGAAGGCCATTATATTCATTTTTTTTTCATGATGATTAATGAACTTTTAAGCATCTTTTGTATTTTATTTTTATATTTAGATTTTTCCCTCCTTTCCACATTTTATGGTTAAGTCCAGTGATAATGAAGTAGGACGTTGTTTGTTATGATCTTGATAGTTTTCTTTGATTCATCTAGCTGAGAAAGAGCCTGTTGAGATTTTGGAAAGTGACTCACTAACACATCATGAAGCAGTAGATGAGCTCTTTGGTACCACCTTTAGCATCATAAGGGATACTGCTAAAGATATTGGCCAAAAAATTTGTGACTTGATTGGTGAGCCTGTTCCATTACTGCAAAAACTGAATTTTCTCTTTATTTTCTAATCTTAGTTACTGAGATATAATCCTACCTATACTATTACTAAATTTCAACTTCTTTCTATATAAATTACTTACAGGAACAAGGGTTGTGTTTTGGGATCTAAGAGATGAGTTCCTGTATCATTTATATCGCGGCAATGTTGAAAGCACTCGGTTGGAGAATTTCCTTCCTGACTTTTGACATAGTAAGACTCCAAAGTAGATGGCTTCTGCCTCCCTCCCATCTCTCTATTTCTCTCTTTTGTTGTATGCATGGTTGCACCTATGAATATTTTCATGTGTTTTTAGAAATTTTCATTTCCATGTTATTAGTTTTTACTTTTTGCTACCCCTGTTAAAAATGTGCTGATGATATTGGCAAAGCTTGAATGCAGGTTCTGGACAATGTGTGTGGTTTGATAGATGATGCTGTTAGAGATCTTGTGGTTTTAAGTATTTATAAGGCTTCATTGGTATGCTTGTGGTGACCTGTGATCTTTTAATTCCCTTTTTTAACAACCTAATTTTTGTTTACATTCATGGTTCAGGAAGGCTTTGTTTGGGTATTGCTTGATGGAGGTCCTTGCCGTGCCTTCTCTGATTCGGATATCATCCTAATGGAAGAAGACCTGTTGATGCTAAAGGTTTGTATTGCATGACAATCTGCATGATTCACTTTGATCATTAGTACCTTCCTATTCAATAAGCAACACACTTTCTATGCATGTATTACTTATATTATCATATATGAATGGTCTCTTAGCTAAGAGAACTGTGTTGCTTTGTTCTAGGAATTTTTCATCGCTGATGGAGAAGGCCTCCACCGTTCATTAGTTGAGCAGGAAGCAAAATATGCCGAACGCATTCTTCACATGTTTTCTCTTCAGGTTGGCTAGCTCGACTCGAGTGTTTCTTGTGTATAGTGAATTGCTAGTACTTTAGTTAATCATCGCTTTTGGCAGACCGAAACTGTTCTTCAAATGCTAATGACTGCAAGTGAGCTGATTTCAATGGGATTAGATTCAAACAAGCAAGGTCATACGAATATGGGAGATGCTCACACATTAATGCGAGTATTATGCCACAAGAAAGATAGAGAGGCATCAAAGTTCTTAAAAGTGCAATATCAGCTACCCATGTCTTCAGGTAATACTTTGCGTGCAATGTTTTGACATATATGAACTATTTACCAGGAACACAGTTAATTGCATCACATATCCTCAAAGTATGATCCTTATTTTAAATTGATCCTTAAACTTTTAAATATTCCAATTTCATCCCTAAACTATGATTACCATTCTAAATTAGTCGTCAAACTTCTAAACATTTCAATTTCATCCCCAAACTACGACATTCTAAATTGGTCCCCAAACTTTTTGAAGATTCCAGCTTCATCCCAAACTATACATATACACTAATGACATCCCTTGTTAATAAAATCGTTAGGCCAAGTTATATTATTATATATTTGATAAAATAAAATTTAGTTTAAATTATGGTTGAAACTAATTATATGTTTGGATGAATTTGGGGATGAAATTGGAACATTCAAAAGTTTGGATACCAATTGAGGGTCATAGTTTAGGGATGAAATTAGAATGTCTAAAAGTTTAAGGACTAATTTAGACTGAAGTCATATTTTAGGGATAAAATTGGAATATTCAAAAGTTTAAGAACCAATTTAAACTGATGGTTATAGTTTGGGGACATATGATGCAATTAACTCCCAGAAACATAAATGCATTGAAAGAAAAGACTATCCAATCTGATTGTTTTGTGACATGTATGAACTATTTTCCAGAAACATAAAGTAATTGAAAGAAAATAATATTTAAGAAACAAAGTAATTCCTAGAATGTAATTAATGTTTACCAGGCCATATTCGTTAAATAATTTTTAGTATCCTCATGTTAGGATTCTAGTTCTTTTGTCTTGTACTTTTCATTAGGATGCAGCAGTTCATAGTGTGGGTGTTGAGTAAAACCATCATAGGTTTATTTATAAACTGGTTGCATGCTGAATTTGACTGATGAATCCTTGATTAGATTACGACGATGCTCCCTTAGAGGATTCAACCTCAAAATCACCTCGTATATCAGATGTTCTTAAGCGAAGCACCTCGATTCGGTGGAATAAGAAAGGCGGAAGTACTTTTAAATCAGTGAAGAAGACAATTCAAGGAGCAACAAATGAAATCAGAAATGTTGGAAGGTAATGAAGCTTCACATTCATGTATTAAAAAGGCTTCATTTAGCTTCATGGAATCTCGGTAGAGTTTTTTTTTTTGTAGTTGTTCCCTTGTGCTCGGAAATAAGTTGGATCTCTAAAACCAATTTATTTGTAGTTCCATATAAGTAGGGATGGACCTAGAGGGGGCGGGTGAGGGAGATTGTCCCCCTTAAAATTTTTAAATTCTTATATATTTTATATATTTTCTTTGTATTTTCGGTTAAAAATCTGTTTTCGCCTTCTTAAAATTTTACAAGTTTGTCTCCCCTTTAAAATTTTACAAGTTCGTCTCCTCTAACATAAAATCACACGCTCGTCCTTACATAAAATGGTGAATAGTGGTAACAGTGGGCAGGGACTTGCGCATCATGCATACAACTTGCCTAACAAGTAAATAGGGTTGCACAGAAGTCGGATTTTAATCCGATCCGGATCAGTTTTTATCCGATCCGGTTTTTTCCCATAGAAAAAAATCAGTTTATAAAATAACCGGTTCGGTTTCTAACCGGTTTGGAGGGCCGGATATCCTAATCGGTTTCGGTTTTAAAAAAACCGGTTATAAAAAAACTGATTTTAATATTATTAAAATTATATCGTCATCAATTGCAACAAAGTTTATGATAATTTGTTGAAAACATTTTGATATTTCGATATAACAAATTAAGTTAAATGAATTTTAAGATTTTCCAAATGATTTTCTAAGCATATTCGATATAATTATTCGAATATTAAAACATTATTCCAAATATTTCAAAAATCATTTTTAATCGTTATTTAAGTGTAAAATTAAGTTTTAATTTTAAAATAATTTCAAAATAATCTTTCGGACAAAACCCCCCAACGGATATATTAATGGCTAGTTTTTTAAATCCAGACCGATTTTTTTTTCCGGATAAAAATCGGTTTTTTATCCGGTAAAAAAATCAGTCTAGGTTTTTTTCTCTAAACCGGTTTAAAAAAATCCGATCTGGTTAAAAAAAATCGGTTTTTCCCAAATCCGGTTTTGGATATTTTTTTCGCAAAATCGGATATTCGGATTTTTTGTGCACCCCTACAAGTAAATACTATAAGTTTTTTTCTATAGTGATCAAACTGGAAATTTTCATTTTCCGGTCGGGGGATTATCATTTGGTTTTGTTTCTTCTCTACCAAAAATCCTTTTATAAACGATCTACTCATTGAAAATAGGTGAGCATTGTTTCAGCTTAGTATTATCATTTGACTTCGTTACTGAAATAATAATAAGGGTAAATTATACGGATGATTTTTTATGTTTCAGTTTGTCTGATTTCGGTCACTGATTGAAAAAAAAGGTGGTTTTGGTTCCTTACATTATTGATATGTTCGGTCGTTAACTCTTATTAACTCATTAATGGAAATTTAAGTTGACAATTAAAAAAATAAAATTATTAGGGTAAACTATATGGGATTAAAATTATTCTTATTTTGAACTGTTACTCAAATTAAACAGATTGAAAATATAAGGAACTGTACATATAGTTTACCTTAATAATTTCATTTTTTAGTTGTTAACTCAGATTTTTTTTAATAGATTAACGAAAGTTAATTGTCGAGAGATCAAAATTGTTTTTTTTAAATCAGTGGTTGAATTTACAAAATAAAAGTTTTCTCGTCAGGAGAAAAAGACTCCAGCCAAGAATCCTCTTTCTATGGTAGAATTAAACTGAAGTTTCTTCACTATACTCATTCGAACTAAAGCAGACGTATCAGAAGTGTTGAAAGATAAAAAACACTTTTTTTTTGCCTATAAAAATTATTTTTTGTCTGTTAAATCACTCAGTTCAGTAAAAAATCTAATAAGAAAAAGAAACAAGAAATGGAAACAAGTAAAGTATTTCGAGATAAGGACTTTTGCAAGCTTCCAAGATGTAAGCTTAAAAACTTGCTCGAATACGTACACTCCGTGAACCAACCATTTCGACTATAGTATTGGTTTTAGGGCGTGGCAACTTTTTTTTTTAATTACAACCTCACAATTTGTCAATTAAAACAAGCAAAGATATTTCTATTTTATTGCATCATTTTCTCATGTAATTTCCTTGATATTATAGTTTCATCATAACACATCCATTAATGTAATTTATTTTAGGGTAAATTACATGTTTAATACCTATTTTAGTATCTCACCATTAAAAACTTAAGGGGTGACACCTTTTTTAAGGGTGAATTGTATCATTCATCACTCAACTATCTTCTTACTCCTATTTTAGTCATTAAAGTTTAATTTTTTTTTTCAATTTAATTACTCAATTTTCATATTACTCTTAATTTAATCATTCTAACTTTCACAATTATTTTTTAATTATATATTAATAAAAATAATAATAAAAATGTCATGCCAAAAAATTATTAATAAAATAAATTAGAGTGGTTAAAATATGAGCAATTTGAAAGTTGAGTAGTTAAATTGAAAATTTTTAAACTTTAGTACCAAAATAGGAGTAAGAAGATAGTTGAGTGATGAATGATGTAATTTTCCCATAAAAAATGCAATGTCGTTGAGTTTTTAACGACAAGGTACTAAAATGAAACAAAAACTAATTGTTAGGTATGGTTTTGAAAAAACTGAAAGTTTAGGTACTAAAATGGATCAAAGCTGATAGTTTATGTACTAAAACGAATCAAAATTAATAGTTTATGTACTAAAACAAATCAAAACTAATAGTTTAAGTATTAAAACGAATCAAAATTAATAGTTTAAATATTAAAACGAATTAAAACTAATAATTTAAATACTAAACGCGTAATTTACCCATAGTTTTATCAAGACGCTCTCTTTTTGAGCTAAGATTTGTACGGACTATAGCTCGTACGTCAAATTTAGTTTCAGTTAAACTTCCTCTACCGGTACAATGTGTGACCGATTAGACTAATAGTTTTACAACATCAACACATACAATACAGTATGGGTGCATTCAAATTCTAGAAGTATTTTCAGTTGATGTGCCATCAAATCAAGTCTTTTCTTTAGAATTTTATACTGTTCAATAAATTTTGGGTTTAATTTCTCCTATTATGAATCTCAAGGGACACTTTCAAAAATACATTCTCACTTCATATTTTGTTCTTCCTTTTCAGGTTGGCGTAGGACTCTTAACTATCATAAGATGCTTTCATTCTTACTTGAATCAACTTGGGCTTATCTTATGTCTTTTGGGTTAATTATGGACCCAACATCCATTTCTCTTTTAGTTTGGTCCAACATTCGGAAGGAGAGAGAGACACCTCCCTATTTACTCCTACCACGACAAAAAAACCTTTACATGTCGAATGGAGATGCCTCCAAAGATATCGAGTTGCCTTAACCTAATTATTGAAATTCCTTTTTTATTAACACTGGCCAAACAAAATTAAGATGCCTCTATCCTGACTAAGAAATAGATCCATTGCCATATCATAGGACGTAGAGAAGCCTTCATCCAGAAGCACCAAGGTACCTCCGCGTAACTCTTATCGGGTAGGCGTTGCCTAATACTCCGATGAGCATGGAATGTCTTCTCTTAGTGATTGGAATTGTTTTCTTGCTACAACGAAACGTAGAGATGCCTTTGCGACTACAATGGGACATAGACCTCCCCATTGTTATTGGAAAAGAAGCCTCCACCCTGAAATGGACTCTTCCAAATGTTTTGAGATGCCTCATCCACTGGATGAAAACATAGAGACGCCTCTTGAGAATATCGCACCATAAAATTTTCACTAGCCAAAGCAAACAAAGATGCCTCTATTAAGAAGGAATAACTTATTCTTGAACTCCATAAATGATTCCCAATTTGTACACCCTTAGTTGTGTGTGTGATGATGATGTTAGTGATAATATTGTAAATTGATAAATTAATGACTTGTTCTATAGTTCCAAGAGATGAATTAGAGGTTGGAACCTCCAGAGGCAAGAAGAAGGTAAGAAGTTAGAGCCTCCCTTAAAAGAAGTTTGAGTATTTTGGTAAGGTAGGGTAAAACGTGCGTGCAATCATTCGTTTTTATGCTTACATTATGGAGATGGAAGGCTTGTGATAAGCCTTCCCACATATATTAATTGTTGTCATGTTAAAGGTATGAAATCTATATCTTATGTTAAATATGCCTCTTGTGCATTTGTGTGAGAAATATGTGACCTTAGGGTCCAAAATCATTTATTATCAAGTTTACTTTACCTTTAATTCTTGAACAATTTAGAGAATCAAATTTGTTCATTTCAATTGAGTGGATTTGTAACACCCCAACCCGTACCCAACCCGAATACGAGTCCGATATGTCACATTGACTTTTCAAAACTTATACTTGTATACAAATATGAAGAATTTCCACTTATATTAAATAAAATTTAAGAATTCATATTATTACAAATAAAATATCTTCAAAACTGATAAGAGCGTATATAATTCAAAACATTAATTACATGCCAACTACTTTCAATAAATAAAATATATATGATTCAAAACTCTTGTCTGATATGATCATAATAAAGGAGTGGATGATCTGTCTTGCTCCTCTTAGCTTCTCTTCTTGCTTTGCAGAACCTACGTGTGAAACACTCACACGCTAAGTCGATGACTTAGTGAGGCATAATTAAACTTAACTATAACATCTCATTACTAATTCTTACTATGCACACTTCATATAATCATATTAAATTATATAACACATTATGCATCAAAGCATAAATACATACATATACATATCATTTCATTATCCTTATTAGCATTATTATCATTCATATCTCTTAGTTATAAGCTCTTGTACCTAACATTATTAACCAAACAATGTACACATCATCATATAATTTCTGTAACACATTTCATATCACAAAAACATATACATCACATGTAATATGTTTATTGTTATCTCTTTATTAGCCCATGTACACATGTGAGAACTAAAGATATACGAGTACATAGAGGTTGTGCACATATGTTATCACCACAGCTCGTATAATTCCCACTAGGGACGTGTAAGATTTGTCCCGAAGGATCATTATGTCCCGAGGGACCACATATCACATATATGTCCTAAAGGACAACTCCTTAAGAACCATATACATATTCCAATGGACCAAATAAGTGTACCGAAGTACCGCATATATGTTCCAGAGGATTACATATATGTCCCGAAGGACCACATAGAACCCTCGACTCTTGGCATGCCAATTATACCTACAGCTCTCATATCATATAACATGGGCGTAAATATGGATACATGTCATTTTTTCATATCTCTTCTATCACTTCTCATATATAAACATATCACATACTTCACATGTATACATATGATCACTTGTCTTATTATACATAACTTGGATTTATTCTCTTATGGTTGCATACATCACGTATTATATCATATTAAAGCATGTATGAGTTATGCACATACTCATTATAATCATAATATATACATGTACATGAATATGAATATGAAATCATGAAATCTAATATAGGAAATAGACTTATCACAAGCCTTATTTTCATAAAACAAAATCTATTCTAACTGTGATATGCACTCACCTGGCCTCACTAGTCAATATCGATCTCTTATCTTTTCTTGATGACTATTACTTGGTCGATTTGTCCGGACTTTGCTCTCAATCTCTATCTACACGAATATAAAATTCAATAAATATCGGGATTTAAATCACTCGAAAGGATTATTACAAATTATAATCTAAACAAAGTAGTACTTTCTTAATCTCCACCTAAGTAGTATCGGTACTACTGTTACAGTACCAATACTCATATGCTAGTAGTATCGATACCCTTCCACGGTATCGATACTCATTTTGTATTCTGTAATCCTCGTTTCAAAAATTGTACTGATACTGTCCTTATGGTATCGATACCCTTGGTATCGATACTACCCCTCTAGGTATCGATACCCCTTGAATATCTTATCAATTTTTTGCTTATGGTATCGATACTGATTCATAGAGTATCGATACCCTTTCTCAAATTTTGACCCTTTTTCTCCTTGAACTATCGATACTGGATGAACAATACTGATACCCCATGCCCATAATTTATCTTTTTAGCTCGAAATTTTATCCTTACTTACATATATCTTCCATAATAAACTCCTTTCATACTACTAAACTCAAATATACTTCCCAAAACCATCTTATATCCATATTAAACATCATTATCTTCAATATCTCATTCAAATTCTTGAAACCAAGAATCTCACTACATTATAAACATGTTCTAATTTCATTTCTATTACTTCTAACTTCTTAATTAGACTCTTGACAAGTCAAATTTTACTTCAAAACTTATTTTCCAACTCTTTCTCAAGATTTCACTTAGAAATCTCTTATCTTTAATCCTTCCTAACTTCTTCGTCTTTTAGTTTTAAGACAACTTAAGCTTTCCTTAAGCTTAAGTATCATCTAAAGAACATAAACCAAACTTAAACTTAAGAAATTATCAACCAACATGAAACTTACCTTTTACAATTGGGTTCACGGCTGAAGGAGGAAGAAGACTCCAACTCTCCAGACTTTTTCCTTTCCTTTTCATTCTCATTCCACGTGGTTAATTCCTTATAAAGGGAAAATAAAAATCTTTCCTTTGAAAAGACCAATTTACCCTTACTTCATTAAATATTTACTAAATAATCCTTCACAAAATATTCCCAAATAAGTCCATGAACTTTTAATCTTTTTAAAATTAGACCTCAAAGTTTTAAAACTTCTATTTTAGTCACTAGTCCTGATTTTGGGATGTTACATGATTGAGTATAGTTCGTGACACTATCGTTGCTGGTTAGAAATCAACATCGTGTAAAGATAATCAGATTTGCAACAATAACTTTACATTTTTAGAATTTTAAAAGATAATATTTCCTCTTATTTTACCCCCAATTTGTTCTATGTATATAGATATATAGGGATGATCATCAAATTATTTTTTCCAATGTTCCATGGGATATATCGATGGTCACATACCAAATTCGATGAAAAATATTCGTCTAATAAGTTTATGTGTGTTATTATACAAAATTATGTCAAATGCTATTATCAACTGTCTTAAACATATTATGTCTCTTTGTATCAATGAAAGTCAAAGTACTTTCGTTTCTGGCTGGTTAATTTATGATAATATTTTTGTTGCTCGTGAGTTATTCTATTATTTAAAAAGTTTGAAAAATGGGTATAATTAAGGGAGTATAGTTAAATTAGACATGGAAAAGGTGTATGATTTGAATGGAGTTTTCTTTATGATATTTTGCTGAAAATGAGATTTTCATCTCCTTGGGTGGATCTAATTATGCGATGTGTTTATTCCGTCTCTTACTAGTTGCAAATTAATGCAACTCTCTTTGGTTTTTTTAGACCGAAAAAGGAGCTAAGGTAAGGTGACCCCTTTGCTTGTACCATTATTTGTTTCTCTTTTGTACCCAAGGTCTATCGATGGTGCTTCTCATTGAACATAATACTTTATGTATTTATGGTGTTCATGCAAGTCAAAATGGTCTAAGGGTAAATCATCTTTTCTATGCTGATGATAGTCTAATTTTTATGTAAGAATCCGATTGCTGAAGATTTGAGAATGAAAGAGATTATGGGAATTTATAAACAAATCTCAGGATAAAAAATAAATTTTGACAAATCTTTTACATATTTTAGTAAGAACACAAGTAAGGATCATAAGAGAAAGCTAGGGGAGATTTTAGGGGTCTGAGAAGGTATTGAACTGGGGTTGTATCTAGGGTGCTCTTTGCCAAATACTTTCCCATTGATAATGTTTTTTATGCAAAGCTCGTTGACAAATCAACGTATGTATGAGGGCGTGTTTTCAAAGCCATACAAGCCTTGAAAGATGGCTTTTTCTAACAAGTTGGAGCGGATAGTAAAGTCAACATGCATGAGGTTAAATGGGAAGGTACAAAACATGCTATTTTTTATAATGCTTACTCTAATGTGTTATATAACATTGTTAGGTGTGAAATAGAGATTAAAATACTGGTTGGATAACAGATAGCGATTGTTATATCATGACCGCAATGGTGTTCGAAACTGCTATCGCAGAAAATAACAGTGTGAAGTGAGATTACACCAATAACGGTGGATCGCGACCACAATTTAACGGATATCGACCAATCACGGCAATAGCAGACCGCTATTCCGCAATTTTTTTTTTAAAAATCAAATTTTTATAAAAAAAATATCAACTCCTCTAGAAAATATCCACAACCACGATATCCTTAATGACCGCAATAGCATCCATTATATCCACAACCATGATAAACACAATGCAACCAAAAACGCGGTCGCAACATCAATTTAAATCCTTGGTGTGGAGACATTATGTTTTTGAGGGTTTTTTGTTGGGATGAAATAAAAGTTCTACATAATTTTCTGGATGAGGATTGTTAGCTAATAAAATAAATATCAGCTAGGTTGTCAAAATGGTTATAACTGCATAGGTGAGATGGCATATCAAATAGATTCTTCTAGTATGGAATTTATAAAAAGGATAAATATATGTTTTGTGAAATGAAAAGAGTAGTGCATTTGTATTTTGTTTTTATAGAAAATTTAACATGATATCGGTTGCCTTGGGATCTGGGGGTATCTAGCTTCCTTAGCTATTTTTTCTTGCATTATTTTGTTGGTGGTGCGATGGGTGATATAGAAGTATCATTGGCGACGCTGCAAAAGATCTTTACCAACAAAGATCTTCCTTTCTGCGTGTGTTCTCCAGTGACTGAGTATGACCAAGTGGCGACCATTTTGAACAGTCTTCAATTGGAGTACCGACCATTTATTGTTGTTATCCCTGCTAGCAGAGAACCTTTCACATTGGATTCTGTTACGTCTGTGTTGCTTGATGCAGAGCTACAACAGAGGGGTTTTGAAGAGGCTAATAGCTTGACGATCAGTGAAAATCTTACGAAACCTTCAGGTTTTTGACTCGTCGATGAAACAAGTTGTTTCATCGTCTGGATTGTCTCCTAGTTTGTCTGCTTATCGCCAGGGTGGTCGAGGTTGTGGTAAGCCTCGAATTCAATACCAACTTTTTGGAAAAATTGACTTAGTGAACCGTTGCTGGTATAGGTTTAACCAAAATTTTCAAGGGGTCTCTGTTGGTCGTTCTTCTTCGACTGTCAATTTAGTTGCTCATTCTTGTATTTTTTCCTCATCATCAACTTGTGGCTGTCAAAGAGTGTGGGATGCCAATGCTACAGTAGCTACGACTGATTGTGCTCCTAAGTTCAATATGGGTAACTGTAGTGTATTTCGGTCCTATGGGAAATGGATTGTCAATTTTGGTGCCACCCATCATGTGATGTCGGATGTAGATAACGTCGTTGGTCAAGAGGAGTATACCGGACAGGGTTAGCTTGTGGTTGGTAATGGTAATGTCTTATTTATTTCTAGCATTAGTCATTCTCGTTTACATGGTCGTGATCATTCTTTAACGTTAAATAATTTACTTCATGTTCCTCATATATCGAAGAACTTAGTGTTGGTTTCTAAGCTTGCCAAAGATAACCACATATTTCTTGAATTTCATGCTCATAGATATGTAGTTCGGGATGAAGCTACAAGAATGGTGCTACTTGAAGGATGTGAGAAAGATGGTCTCTATGAATTTGACTCTATCTTTCTAAGGAATAATGATCATGTCGAGTGTAATGTAGCTCGTGGAGTTGTTGATCTTCACTTATGGCACAACCGCCTAGGATATCCCTCTTGGAATACATTACTTAAAGTATGTAGAGAATGTAATGTTGATACAACTTTGATTAATGATGAATTTGTTTGTGTTGCTTGTCACTCTGGAAAAAGTCATTCTCTACCTTTTTCTCCATCTATTACTGCTTATACCGAACCATTTCAATCAATATTTATGGATCTATGGGGGCCTCTTCATGTTCTGTCCAACGGATATCGATACTATATATCGTGTGTTGATGCATGTACCAGGTATAACTGGGTTTATCTTTTTAAAAAAGAAGTCCCAAGCTTTATATGCCTTCAAACTGTTCCAACGATTAATTCGTTTACAATTTAATAAGGAGATAAAGGAAGTTCAGAGTGATTGGGGTGGAGAGTTATGTCCTTTCACTAAAGCTCTTCAAGAACTCAGGATACGTCATTGACTCACTTGCCCTCATATGTCTAAAAAATGGGATTGTTGAGCATAAACATCATCACATTGTTAAAATGGCTCTTACGCTTCTTTCTCAAGCCTCGTTACCACTAAAGTATTTGTCGTATGCTATTGTTACGGCTATCTATTAGATCAACATATTTCCTACGAAAGTTCTGTATGGCTCAACTCCGTTCAACAAGTTATTTGGTAAAAATATGTGTTATGAACACCTACGTGTCTTTGGATGTCGATGTTTCCCACATCTTCGATTGTTTCAGTCACACAAGCTTGCTTTTCGATCAAAGGCTTGCACTTTTTTGGGTTATAGCATGCAACACGGGGGTTATTTATGCATGGCACCAGATGAACGAATATTTATTTCTTGACACATTAAGTTTGACGAGGGCACTTTTACTTTTGTAGGATAGGTTATGGAGTCGATTCCCACTTCAACTACGATGCATTCAATGCCATGCACCAAGATTGTTCAGGTTCCAAGCACTCAACAGCTAACTCGTGCTCTTGCTCCAACTTCGTTGCACGAAAATCTTGGTCCTAGTCCGAGTGGAACTTCGATATCTTCTCTCACCGTTGAAAATGCAGATGATAACATGGGACAAATAAATATGATGCTCACAAATTTAGTTGTTCATACTCACTCGTATGATGACTTACAAACAATACATGCGATTGAAAATCCAGCAACTAGTTCTAGTGATTCTTTTCAAGGATCATCAACATCTGCTCTACCTGAAACTGCTGCTACGGGTACAGTATATGGATCTTTTCCTTCCACGTCCAATATCTATCCTATGGTTACCAGGAGAAAAGTTGGTACTTTTAAACCCAAGGATTTCTCTATGCATTCTATGATCGATGGCGATGAACCAGTGTCAATTCAATAAACGTTGCTCTCACCTGTGTGGAAGGAGGTTGTTATGACTTAATACAATGTGCTGGTTCAAAATGGCACTTGGTGATTAGTTTCATTACCTCATGGTCAGACGACTATTGGATGTAAATGGTTGTTCCGAATTAAAAAGAATGACGATGGGTCGGTTACACGACATAAAGCCAGACTTGTATCAAAAGGCTTTGCTCAAGTTCCTGGTCAGGACTTCTACGATACCTTTAGTCATGTCATTAAACCATCCACAATTAAGGTTGTTGTCATTAGCCGTGATGCATGGGTAGAAGTTGCGACAAGTCGACGTCAACAACGCTTTTCTCAATGAGGAACTCAGTGAGGAAGTGTACATGATTCAACCACCAGGATTTGAAAAATCTACAGTAGATGGCTTTCAATTGGTATGCAAGTTGGAGAAAGCGTTGTATGGTCGCAAACAGGCTCCTCACAATTGGTATGCAAAGTTACGAGCCTTCTTAATTCGGATTGGTTTCAATGGTACTCAAGAAGATGCCTCCTTGTTTATTCGTTGACTTGGTAACAAGATGGTATATGTTCTTATATACGTTGATGACATTATAATCACGGGTCATGATGATGAGGATGTTGCACAAGTGGTGATGCTCCTAGGTAGCTAATTCTCTCTAAAAGATTTAGGGGAATTGAATTTCTTTTTGGGATTGGAGGTTACATGAAATGATCAAACGTTAGTTCTACGACAAAAGAAGTTCATTCTTGAATTGCTTGAGAAAGCTGGCATGCGTGGTGCTCATCCAGTTCCAACACCAATGGTTCTATCACCCAAATTAAGTAAAAATGGTAGAAGTCTATTACCAGATGCTCAAATGTATAGAAGTGTCGTTGGGGCTCTCCTATATCTCAATCATACACGTCTGAACATTGTGTTTAGTATAATTCGTTTGGCTAAATATATGCATCCCTCGTGTGAACAACATTGGATAGCCGTGAAGCTTATCTTTCGTTATCTCAGTGGAACTTTGGATTATGGGTTAATCTTCCACAAAAATAACATTGGTATTCAACTTGAAACATTTGCCTATGCTGACTGGGCAGGCAACGTTGATGATCGTCTTTCAATTTATGGATTTTGTGTGTTCCTTGGCGGAAATCTAGTATCTTGGTTGTCTAAACGACAACGCTCAATCTCGAGGTCCACCACTGAAGTGGAGTATCGTGGGATTGCAGAAGTTGTTACTGATGTTGTGTGGCTTACAACTTTGCTCAAAGATATATGTATAGTGTGCTCTAGTCAGCCTGTTATTTGAGCAAAAGTACAAGTGCTATTTCCATGAGCGCAAACCCAATATTTCACTCACGTTCTAAACATGTTGAGTTGAATTTACATTTCATTTGAGAAAAAGGTTGCTGCTATTGATATTGTCATTAATTATGTTCCTATCTCACATCAGTGTGTAGATGATTTAACCAAACCCTTGTCGAGGGACTATTTTTCCATGTTTCGCGAGAGGTTGCATGTTTCTGGAGGTGATGTTGAAGCCATAGAACGTAGGGAGAATGTTAGCTAATAAAACAAATATCAACTAGGTTGTTAAAATGGTTATAACTGCATAGGTGAGCTGGCATATCAAATAGATTCTTCTAGTATGGAGTTTGTAAAATGGATAAATATGTGTTTTGTGAAATGAAAAGAGCAGTGCATTTGTATTTTGTTTTTACAGAAATTTTTTTACATAAAATTTAACAAGGATCAACTAAGATCTTATGTTATCTTATCGCTCCCATATGAAAAAAATATCTTATTTTGTGGTCATCACTCCTTTAGGGTCTACTCAGCAAGATCAAGGTATTTATGATTGCTGCGACAAAGAACATCCATGTTTGGATCACTCAAAATTATGAAAGGTGCTATCTACAATGCCTATGTTGCCTAAGGTTAAAATATTTGGGTGGAGGTTAGGGCACGAAGCTCTTCCTAAAGGGAAAAGGCTCTTGGCAGCCTGGTTTAGATAATGGACAGTGCAAGCTTTGTAACGAAGACATGGAAACCATAGTGCATGTTGTAAGGGACTATTCCAAAGTTAAAGACGTGCTCTCCCTAACTGAGCTTAATGTTCAAGTTCCGTTCGGGCAACAAACAAGGTGTAAGAAATGGCTTTAGTCTGCTATGGTTGTACTGGATTGTAAGGGTTTTACAACACTTATCGTATTGTCTTGAAATATGTGGAACAGAAGAAACACATGGATCTATGAAGGGACGCTTCAACTAGTTATCCTTATGGTCGAGAATGCTCGATCGATGAAGTAGGAGTTCGAGGTAGCAAATGTTCTGCCAGCTTCCTCCAGATTTTTCCATGGTTATAAGGTGGTTTACACCACCAGTTGAACGATTAAAGTAAATGTGAATAGAGCTTTTATAAGGGAAACATATGTTGTAACTGTTGCTGGAAAATAAATCTAAAATTGAATATATGAAAAGATAAGGCTTTTATTAAAAAAATGGAGAAAATAGGGACAAGTAGGTCACTTTTCCCATACCCCTTGCAGCCGGCCAAACCTTTTCATCATTTTGGGATTTGATTTTTATTGAAAAATGGATAAATCACTCTTAAGTCCATCCAAATTCATACCACTTCACACAAGCTTCTCAACATCCTTAATTACTTACAAAAAGGTCCAAAACTCTTCTAATTTTAAGCCCAATAAAACTCGAGTACAAATTAATTTTTGTTCAATCACTAACCCGAGTTAACGCTCGAACATTGACTTTGAGAAATTGGATCGTTACAGATCACACCAGTTGATTGCGGCGTTGAAATTGATGAAGAGTCACCAGGGTTTTAAACCCCGCTATGAAAATCGAGCAATGAATGGGGTAGCACATAAGTTGCTAAAATGGGCTTTATATTGTAATGATCCAATTTGGTTTTTCTACCAGCATTCAAATTGTACTTCAATGGATATTGTTTTTTGGTATCCCGAGGTATCCCAGGCTTCGTCTGGGACTAATCCTCCGAAGTACTGTCGGGTACTAAAGGTGTAGACCTCTCCCAAGAAAGTTTGTTGCATCCACAAGGGCTCGAACTAGAGACCACTTGCTTAAGCGACCAGAGCCCCTTCCACTCAGGCCAACCTTCGTTGGTACTTCAATGTATATTGTTAGCGATACTATTTACAGTTAAATAATATTGAATCCACCTTTCAAAAAAATATATATATAACTTACAATATTATTTTTAAAATGATCATTTATTCTTTTAATAGAAGCCACTAATTATATTAAAAGAAAAATACTCATGGTTACAATGAATGTTTACAATCATAATTATAAATTAAACTCATAATTAAAATATTTTCTTATAACTATTAACACAAGAAACTACCCCAAGATATCATACAAGGACCATATAAGGAAAATGTTAAAAAATCAACCAAAATACTTGAACAAAAATAGATACGTATAGATCTGACTGCATCGATAAATGAACCACAAAAGTTGATGAAAACTACTGAAAGACTACCGATAAATCGTATATCAGAGTTGAGCGATGCGAGAAATTATCCATGAAGGCAACCACGTATCCCAATCCAATATGAGGATCCAAAACAGGGAAGATCGCTAGGATAATAAATAAACGTCATCTTGATCAGTTAAGATGTCGTCAAATCCAACCATAAGAAAAAGATAAAAACGAAAAGAATGGTCAAATGACCGAAAACGTGCCAAAAGGCAAAAGAAAACGTGTATTAAAGGTAGAGAAAAACGTGTCATAAAGGTAAAATTATTAAAAACTAAAAATCAAAAGGGAAGTAAAAATGTAATATAAGAAAATAAGCGAAAAAACGAAGTACTGATGGTCGACAACCAACACTAAGATTTGTGCCGCCGCAAACCAAGTAAAATTTTGGATTTGAAAACAATGATGAACTAATTTATCCCTAGGTTATGAGTTATATTTACCTCCAAATTCTTACGTAATGAACAATTTTCATCATTTTAGACAAGAATACCCTTAGAATAATAAATTCTTTTCACATGGATCATTCTCAATTCTTATTCTTCGTACTTTACTCAAAATTATAAATATAATAATAATATTCGTAGATTTGATTTAGTAAAATATTAATAAATTTAAGTAGTTAAAATTATTTTATAATTTTAATATTTAATATATTAATCATTTTATAATTTTATGAGGTGATAAATGATATTATTGTAAAAATTTAATTATTTAAAATATTTTTTAATTTTTAATTTTAAAAATTGATTTTTATACATTAAAAAGATTATCTTTGTCTACTCGAGATCTCAATATTATTTTTATATTATATTATATTTTATATAAATAAATATGATACTTATGAAAATTATTTAAAAATAAAAGTTAAATATACTAATTATTTTATTTTCATATTGAATATATTTTTTCTTAAAGGTTAGATAATGTAACAATTAAAATATTTTTATGAATTTTTATTCAAATATTTTAATTTAAAAGTAAAGTTTAACTTGTTGAAGAAAAATATATATCACAAGGATAATTTGGTAAAATATACATACAAATAATCTTATTTTTTCAACCAAACATTGTAATTTTACATTCCTGCTGAACACACCAAATAAGATAATACAACATTCTCGTTACATTCCAATAATCTTATTTCCAAAGGTAATGTTACGCTCAACCAAACCTCTAAAGGTTTAGCGCAATAAAAGTTGGGATTCTTTTTAGTTTGCTTTGCTTCATGTATGAATAGTGGCCACAAGTAAAGAGCATAATCTAATGTAGTGGCCACAAGTAAAGAGCATAATCTAGTGTAGAGCCAGTGCTGTCTCCAACATTCTTCCAAGCATCAATAATAATAATAATAATAATAATAATAATAATAATAATAATAATAATAATAATAATAATATAATAATAATAATAATAATAATAATAATAATAATAATAAAGGTACTGAGGATGTTCTATAAAGTAATAAAAATTTAAAATTATTTTTTATCATATTAAATTTTATTTTCAGATTCGGATATTAAGATATTTAATCCGAAAATTCGGATATCCGAAAAGTTAGATATTTAATCTTCTCGGATCGGATACGGATCACAATTTTAATGATCCGAAAATAATCTATATTCATATTTTAAATAAATTTAAAAAAAATCAAATAAAAAATCATATATATAAATTAATCAAACATAATTTCAATATAAATTAAAAATTATTAAAAATGCTCTAAAAACTAAAATATTAAATTAAAGAAATTAATAAGTACCCTTGCTCACCGTAGTATCATGTGGGCAAGGTACTATGTAAACTCCAAAAGTCAATCCCCTCAGCAGATACCCTTGAGGGTGTGTTTGATTGGGGGAATGTGAGATTCTCATGTGAATGGATTCTCGGATGTTATCCGAGCAGAACTATGAGTTATCTACAATAGTCTTTGTCTATATGAGAAAGAAAGAAATAAATCCAAAACCATATGATAAAAACAAATAAAAACAATTTGTGTATATGAGAAGGGTGACCTCCCGTTCTACCTCAGTACTATTAGTTCTAGGTTGGATTGATTTTGTCCGTTTATTCCCCTTTTAATATGTAATATTTTAATTTCATTCAACATTTTAAGTTGTACATATGACTCTTTTTGAAAGATTTGTGAATTCTTAACCCTTTTATCTCTTTTCTGATGAGGATGGGGGAGAGGTTCCACCACTTCTATAGTCATCGTCACGGTTGTAGTTGATATAGAAATTGTTGTGGATATCAGTTTCATAGAACCCCAATGTTATTTCGATTAATCCCAATTGTAAACTGGATCATCTTTAGAAGTGGAACAACATAGTTTGAAATTGGCATAACCCAATAATGGATTTAAGGAGATTAAAAAGAGAATTTCAAAGGATTCTATGTTAGACTTGTGGATTTTAGAGATTTTTCAGTGAAACATACATACATCATATTCATGTTTAAGAGGCTAAAAAAGGGAAAATTTAAAATTTTGGGACCATTGGTCGTTGGACATGACAGTCAAGGTGACTAACGATTGTAGTTAGCAGCAACCGACGACGAGAGACTTTGATCGGATTATAGGGTTGAGAAAGTTTTTAAGATTTTTCAAAAAGGTTAAAAATAAATGAAATAAAAGTTTAGGGCTAAATTAATATTTTATCTAAAGTTAAAGAGTCAAATTAAAAATTAACTGTTTTTAACATTCCGTACTATCAAAGTAACCTAAGTTAACGACTCAATGATCAAATTGTAATAAATTGATAATGTAAGTTATCGAAATATAATATTTTAAATTTTGATAATTAAAATTAAAAATTGTAAACAAAAGTGATCAATACTAAGTTTATCCTTATAAAATTATATTTAATTATTTATAATTAAAAATAATTTAGAATACTTCTATATATAATTTTTCACATTTAAGGATTTTTATTTTTCTCATTTATTTAATATTTGAAATATTTTTTATATTTTATAATTTATTATATTTTTTAATAATTTTTAAAAATAAATAAATTGCAATCAATCATATATTGTTATGTCAACATGATAATGACTAATGAAAAACGAACACGTCATAAATATAATGTTAAGTATATATTATTTTAAATAATTTATTAATCTACTTACGAGTTTTTAAATAAAAATCAGTTTAAATATTATTTAAGTTGGAGGTTTATAACCATTAAACCAAATTATTATATAAACCTTTTGGTTATAACGCCAATTTCTAGAGATCAAAATACAATTCAGCATAAAATGATAAAGTGATAAAATTATGGCACAATATCAAAATTAATTCTTAATGTTTACTAAAATAGTCATGTAGCTCATGTTTTTTAAGAGTATTTTGATCATAATGTTTCATTTTATAGCATAACGCCCGATAAAATGGTCACTTTGGCCTTTATTTTTTTAAAGTATTTTAACCATCGACGTTTTATTTTAGGGTAAAAAATCCCTATTTTACAGTACTAATCGTGTGTTAATTAATGATTTTCATCCATAAAGGGGCATTTATTCCCCAAAATAAAATGTTGAAGACTAAAATGCTCTAAAAAATAATATGAGCCAATGATCATTTTAGTAAATATTAAAGGGCTAATTTTTTTAATTATGCCTAAAATTAATTAACTCATTAATTCTGGTCCCCAAAAATTAACTCATTAATTAACTTATTAATTCTGGTCCCTTAATAAATCTTTGGATTCTTATTTTAATTGTCCGTCATTCGTAAAGGTACTTTAGGGTAAACTACATGTTTAGTATATTAATTTATCACTTTTGTTCCGTTTTAGTTATCCAACTATTTTTTGATTTAAAATTATTCGTAACGTTTAGTTTTGGTTTATTTTGGTCACATATTGTTAAAAAATTAACGATAATGTTGATGTGTCATCATAAGATAATATCATGTCATCATTTAAAAAAGTAAAAAAATACCACGCCAACGGTTCTGTTAAGTTTTTAACAGTGGGTGACTAAAACGAAACAAAAAATAATCGTTATGCATGATTTTGTAAACAAAATAATTGAGTGATAAAAACGGAACAAAAGTGATAATTAGGGTACTAATAGTGCAATTTACCCTATTATTTATTTAGATTGGATAATATTTTAATGTATTACTTTTCATAAAAAAATTAAAAGGATAAAAATTATATTTAAAATATATTTAAAAAAATTTAAAATCAGATACATAAGACACATTATTTTTTTAGTACTTCTAAATTTTTTTTATTAACAATACATCCAATAATAAATTTATCACAAATATAAAAATATAATATATAGTATTTAAAAATAATTTTGTAAATATTTTAAAATAAGACTAATATTTTAGAATATATTTTTTAAAAATAAATTAATTAAATAATCATCATCATCATTTTAAAGGTGCTTTTGAAATTTTAAAAAGATTTCTTTTTTGTCTAGTCACATCTATGAAATAAATATGAAATGCACAAGTTTCACATTGATTTAAGCATTTAGCGAAATAAGCTTCGAATAAAAAAGATGCTGAAAACTGAAACTATATTTTAAATTTTTTCTATAAAATAAGTTAGAGTAATGTATAGTAATGGTCACTGAATTTTTTTAAAGCTTTCATTTAGGTCCTCTAACTTTTAAAACTTGCAATACAATCCTCCAACATTTAGTCCGTTTGCAATACAGTCTCCCAACATTTAGTCGTTTGCAATATGGTCCCTGACGTAACAGGCCGTTTGACGTTGTTACACTGCCGTTAGTATGTTTGCAATATGGTCACTAAACTTTTCAGGTGCTTGCATTTAGGTCCTCTAACTTTTAAAACTTACAACACAGTCCTCAATTTTATTATAAACCCCAAATTCCTTTTCGATCTCGAATTTCCTTTTTCGCTTCTCTCTTCTCATTTCCAGCATAACTTTTCAGTCGGGGATGTATGAGAAATTCTAATCTAACTTTGAATTATGTGGAGGTGTTGACTTGAATAAGAGTCCATTGAGAGAAGACCCGACCAAGGGACTATCGGGACCATCAACGATTCAAGGTGCAATGTTAGATACAGGTCATCTCAGGTGAAGCATAGATGTTCGATAAAATACTTGTGAGAAAAAAATGGGGTTAAAAATGCAGAGTTGACAAATACTACTACGATGAACTAAGTATCATTGTTGAAAGTCACCAACAAAACTGTAATTATTTTTGTATAAATGACATATAATAATTTCTTCATCAAATATAATGAAATCCCAAACAACGCATTCACCTCTCAGTCATGACAGGGTCAAGTAGCTGGTCCAAATATACTACACTATCATGATGCCTTTCGGGTTGTGTGCATGCAGAATTGTCTTTTAAAGCTATAATCCAATACAATTCAACTGTAAAATTTCCAAAACATGTAAAAAAATCCAATTCGTTCATGATATATCAATCCCAAAATCCAATTCGTTCATGATATATCAGTCCCATAATCAACATGAACTTATTAAAAAAATACGAGCTCACAGGACGCCGAAAACCACAGGTCGGATCAATACAATTCCCAGTAAACTAGTATCAACAGTCTCTCGGATTGAGCCTGGCGATTTCACTATGTCGATACTCACAACCAATTCCTTGATTTAAAGAAAAACCAAACAAGAATAAAAAAAATTTAGCCTAGGACTCTATTTCACTTCTATTTTGATGGACTGAATATCTTTCATAAGGAGTACTAAAAGTTTTGATTAAGAAGAAAGAAATAAAATTAGATGGTTTTAGTTCAAAACTAACATTGAATATCCAGATCATTGACATTCAGTTCCAGAAACATAAAAATTTCAACAAAAAACACATAATGCGAGCTAAAAATGAGAAAGTGCTAAGAAATAAACGCAATCGGTGTTGCGTTCCAGCAATTCTTCCTCCATTTTTTCTTTGTAAATAAAAAGAAAGATAGATCATTGCTTGGGTTTACAATTTTACATGGAAGAAAATTGAAGAAAAAAAACCAAATGAGAGTGCATCTGAGCGAAAAAGACTAAGAGGTGAATGCATTGTTTGAGATTTCATTATTTTTGATCATTTGTTGGAAAATCTTTAACCACAAGGATTAAATGAAGAAATTATTATATGCCATTTATAAAAAAATAATTCCAACTTTGTTGGTGACTTTCAACAATGATACTTAGTTCATCTTAGTAGTATTTGTCAACTCTGCATTTCTAATCCCATTTTTTTCTCACAAGCATTCCATCAAACATCTATGCTTCACCTGAGATGACCTGTATCTAACATTACACCTTGAATCGTTGATGGTCCCGATAGTCCCTTGGTCAGGTCTTCTCTCAATGGACCCTTATTCAAGTCAACACCTTTACATAATTCAAAGTTAGATTAGAATTTCCCAAGAATCCCTGACTGAAAAGTTACGCTGGAAATGAGAAGAGAGAAGCGAAAAAGGAAATTTGAGATCGAAAAGGAATTTGGGGTTTAGAATGAAATTAAGGTATGTGTTGCAAGTTTTAAAAGTTGGGGGACCTAAATGCAAGTGCCTGAAAAGTTCAGTGACCATATTGAAAACGTACTAACGGCAGTGTAACGACGTCAAACGGCCAGTTAGGTCAGGGACCATATTGCAAACGGACTAAATGTTGGGGGACTATATTGCAAACAGACTAAATGTTAGGGGACTATATTGCAAACGGACTAAATGTTGGGGATTGTATTGTAAGTTTTAAAAGTAGGGGACCTAAATGAGAACAATAGAAAAGTTCAGTGACCATTATTATACTTTACCCAAAATGTTATAATGTTATAAAAACCCTTGCATATACTTTTTACCATGTGATCCTTAATATTTTTAAAAATATTTAATGTTATTACTGATTTTGTTTTGGTCACCCATCATTGATAAATTAACATAATTGTTAGTGTGTCATTAAAAAAATCAATGACGGCATGATATTATTTTATGATGACACATCAATATTACAATTAATTTTTTAATGGTAGGTGACCAAAATGAAACAAAAACGTAACGTTAAATATAATTTTGAAACAAAATATAGTTGGGTAACCAAAACGGAACAAAAGTGATAATTAAGATACTAAACGTGCGGTTTTCCCTTTAATTATTTTAGGATAAATTACAAATTTTCTAGTTGAACTTTACTCTCTCTCATATTTTACTCATTATATTTTTAATCTTTTCAATTTGATCACTGGACTTTATACATTAAATTTTTTGGTCGCTCTATCGTTAATTATCTAACAGTGTTATGACGTGGATACAAAATTATTTTTTTAATTATTAAATTCCAAATTAGAAAAATGGTTTAAAAAATAAGGTATTTTTTTTCTTGAAAACTGAACTTTAAATCTTCATATTTGGCGGCAAAAGCCAAAATTCATCTCCAAAACCCAAATTCTTTCTCTCCTTTGTCATCTTCTCTCCTCTTTCAAACCATTCTTTTCCTCTCTTTCCCCTCTTCTTTCCTTCTCTAAGCTCATATTTCCTTCCTTGCTGCTCCTGAAGACGATGAATATTATTTCCCTCCTCTGTCATCTTACCAAAGAAGGAAGGAAAGAATGAGTCGTCGTCCCAGATAATCCCACTCCCATAAATTTTTGTCTAGTTATTTAACTCTCTAACCCTCCTTCCTCTTCTATCCTAACACATCTTTCCTTTCATTTTTCTCAAAGGATTTTCCAGAAATCTTGCATCACAAATGACAGAACCAATAACCAGGTCAGCGCCATGGATGGTTCCCACAAGCAAGAGATTGAACACCTAGACCTCTTCCAAAAGCAAGTTTCCAATCGCTTCACTGAGATCTTATTCACCCCCGATGACGGCCCCTTCGACGCCTCTCTCTATTTCCTGGATACGCAAGGCTATTAACCACCCCAGATGGCTGCGAAGCTGAATGCAAGGCTATTATCACGATGGGTCGTGACGCGACTCAAATCTCCAAACCCCCTCTCGACCGCTTGATCCCTAAACTTCTCGACTGAATCCTTAAGGCTTTAGACATTTGTAATGAGATCGCCAATGAGTTGGTGTTGGTTAGGCATTTCCAAAAATTGGCTGGGAAGGGGAAGGTGAGCGGGTAAGAGGAAATGGAGTTTGAAATTTGAAGGGATGGGAGATAATAAAAGAATATAGAAATAATATTAATAAATTATTAATTAGTTAAAAAAAGTCATGTTATCACGGAGTTGGGGAGAAAACAACGAATAGCAATGATCAAATTGAAAATATTAAAAGTATAATGAGTGGAAAAGAAAGAGTAAAGTTAAATGAGTAAATGTGTAATTTACCTTTATTTTATGGTATAAATTAAATAATGAAATTTATACATTAAATTTTTTATCACTCTTCCATTAATTTATTAATAGAGTGATGACATGGCCTTTTAACTCAAACTTTTCCCACTTATTTGACTTTTCAACTTTTCCCATTAGTGTCCACTGCTACCGCATTCTCTTGCACTCCTCCAAGCTGCAACTCTCCCCACGCCTCCTTAACATCTCCATCACATCCTCTACACTTATTTTTCTATTGCAGTAGACATCGAATGTATGAAAAGCATTATGTATATCCATTATTGTTACCCTACCACTTCTCTTGTGCACTTCCACGAAGTCCTTGAAACTAATAAACCTATATTTATCAAAATTGGCCACCTAAAAGATCCTGAGGGCACAATTTTATATATAATGGTATTGGGAAAAAGAATTCGTTAAATAATGGTTCAGAAGAATTATTTCTTGAAATGGGGATGATGCTACAGTACAATTGGTGTCGCCATCCCTTCCATGCGATACCAAAGGGTGTCGCCATGCTTTCCAGCCAACACCCAAAGGTGTCGCCAGCTGTTCCAAGCGACTCCCAACGGTGTTGCCATGCATTCCAGGCGAATCCCTCTCGTGAATGGCCAGCACGTGAATAGCTCCCTGCTGCAGACAACTTGAATGCATGTGAAGCGTGCATGCATGAAGAAATTCATTAGGGCCAAGTATCTCAACCTTGTTCATGCAAAAATGGAGTGCTCGTTCTTCGGGAATTTGAACCAAAGGAAGATTGGGTTCCCGGATTCGCATGGCTTGCCTGGCGATCAATACATGTCATTCGGCTTGCATGGCGACCTGCATAGGTCGTTTGGACCACCTGACGACCAAGCGTATGACTGTAGTAATCACTCTATTTCAGCAAATAATTCTTCAACAACAATATCTGAAGAATTTTTTTTTCAACGCATTATCTAAGGATTTTGGCCGATCCGGAGTATATATTGAACCTTGTTTCCTTTCCCTAGAGCCCTCAACATGGCCTTGTATTTCATCTGAGAAATCTTTTCATCTTTATTAGAATTGAACTTATAAAAAAATTTTCTTAACTCATTCAAGTCGAGTAGGAAAGCAGTTGAAAATCCATCTTGCCTGCCTCTGGAATGATTAAAAATTGAACCAAATAATGCATATTTCCTGTGATGATAAGCTTATCATAAGCCTAAGAAACCACAACAAACAAGTTTGAGATACTACACTTAAAATGGTTAGAAATGTAATTAAAATCACCAACTTGAAAATTAAAATACTCATTATGTCTGTTGGAACTTGTCACGAGGAGATGACAAGTTCTTACTTTCAAAATTAAAATATTATTATTTCCAACAGTCATACAATAACTATAATTTTCAAAACCATCGATCACCTTCATGGAACTTGTCATGACCTCCTGACAAATTCCTTATTTTTTTCAAAATAAATATTAAACTGTAAAAAAATAAAATAACATATATTTTTAAAAAATAAGAATATTATATTTATTCAGGAGGAAACTCGTCATGATCTCATAATGAGTTCCTTAAGAAATACTAAAAAAATGTTAAGGCTATACGTGTGTGTGGTCTTTTGATTGAGTCCAAGTAGTGGCTAAAGGGACCATGTCTTTAGCAAATAATTTGTTAGTGGCTTAGTCAATTTTTTCTTCTTGTTATTCCTTTAATTTCGATTGTTTGTTGGTAATGGGTTCCTAATATCTAGCTACTAGTTGTTTTAATATAGCCTATTTAAAGGTAGAGTTGATCAGTGAATAAAGTGTGCAACAGTTCAATATAATTCTCTTGATTTCCTTCTATCTCTAATCTTTTTCTATATATTATAAGTTTCTATTTCTAACAATGATATCAGATCCAGGTTCTGGTTTTGTGTTTGCCGTAGCAATAACAAAGTGATGGTCACCGATAACTTTTTTCAACCAGCGAATCCATGTTTTGATGGTCACTACGATCATTGAAGTATGTTGGTGGAGAACTTATTGAGGTCTAAAGAATAATGGCAGATTGTATCTAAGGGAATTGAGGAACCAACGAATGACACAACAGTGACAAAGGCTTAGAAAAAGAAAATAGAAGGGTTGCCCTTGAAAGATTTAAAGGCTAAAAATTATCTTTTCTAAGCGATTGATCGTTCAATCTTGGAAATCATCCCTTTCAAAGATACATCCAAGCATATTTGGGATTCCATGAAAAAAATATCAAGGTTCTGCAAGGGCAAAGAGGCATCAACTTCAAGCACTTCGTTCAGAATTTGAAACACTACGAATGAAATTGGATGAGTCGGTGATTATTTTTCACGTATAATGACCATTCCCAACAAGATGCGTATCCGTGGTGATAAAACAAATGACGTTGTTACGGTTGAGAAGATACTTCACTCCATGACTCCAAAATCCAATTATATAGTTTGGTCCATTGAGGAAGCTCACATCGTTGAGGAACTTTCAATTGATAAGCTGCAAATTTCCTTGTTGATTCATGAGCGAAAACTCTGGCAATAGGAGAAGGATAAGCATGCTTTGAAAACTTCCACAGATAATCATTCCATAATTAGAGGTGATTGTGGTCATGGAAGAATTAGAGGCAAAGTAAGAGGGAGAGGAAATAATGATCGTGGTTACCTAAAACACCACCAACTACATGAGAATCTTTCTCAAAGGAGAGGAAAAGGACGTGGAGGACATTACTCTACATCTTCTAGAACAAAGTCAGCAGACAAGTCTGGTATTGAATGTTTCCAATGCCATAGATTTGGTTATTATTAATCAGAATGTCGAGTTAATTTGAATAATGAGAAAGGAGAAAGAACTAATTTTGCAGAAAATGAAGAAGAAGCGTCTTTGCTGATGGTTTATCATGTCAAAGAAGAAACACAGAAGAATTTATGGTACTTGGAAACATATTGTAGCAACCATATGATCAGTGACAGGTCTGTGTTTTCTTCGTTAGATGGGTCTTTTTATGATAATGTGAAGTTTAGTGATGATTCAAGAGTCTCTGTGATGGGAAAAAGAGGTAATAATTCAAACCAATAGCAATGTTGTTCAAACCATATCTAATGTTCTCTTTGTTCCAAATTTGAAGACAAATTTGTTGACTATTGGACAACTGCAAGAGAAAGGATATGAAATTTCTATTAAAGATGGGGTTTGCAAAATTCAAGATGAGAAATTGGGATTAATTATCCCAGTTGGCATGACATCTAACAGGATGTTTTCGTTATACCTCCACACTTTCATTAACTCATGTTTTTCTGCAAGGTTGAAAGATGAAAGCTAGCCTTGGCCTTTTTGATATGGCCATACAAAATTTTGGAGGTCCAAAAACTCTATAGTAAAAAAATATGATGATAGGACTCACAAAAACTCAAATTCCTTCTCAAGAATGTGTCACTGGTAAACAACATCGAGAATTGTTTCAAAAAGAAAAATCATGGAGAGTGAGGAAGGAGTTGGAGCTTGTACATTTAGACTTGTGTGGACCCATCATGCCGATATCAAATAGAGGTAAACAATATTTTATATCGTTCATTGATGATTTTAGTAGAAAAAACTAGGTTTATTATTTGCATGAAAAATCTGAAGCTCTTACGACCTTTAAAAGTTTTATAGTTGAAACAGAAGTAGAGATTCCGATCAAGGTGTTACGCAGTGATCATGGTAGAGAATACAATTCAAATGATTTTGTTGCATTCTATGATGAGCAAGGGATAAAGAAACAACTAACAACTAACAACAACATACACGCCTCCACAAAATGGCATTTTCAAAAGGAAGAATCGCATAATTCTGAACATGTTGTGAAGTATGTTGACAAGAAGTGGAGTTCCAAAAGCTTTCTGGTCTGAAGTTGTTAATTGGAGTGTTCATATTTTAAACAAAAGCCCAACCGTAGCTGTTCAAAATATCACACCACAAGAAGCTTGGAGTAGTCAAAGGAAGATGGTAGATTACATCAAAATATTTGGGTGTGTCGCCTATGCCCATGTTCCAGATCAGAAGAGGAAAAAGCTTGACGAAAAAGGAAAAAAGTGTATTTTTTTGATATTAGTGAACAATCAAAAGCGTACAAATTTTACAATCTTATTACTACGAAAATTGTTATTAGTCGTGATGTAGTGTTTGATGAGGAGCAATTTTAGAATTGGAATGCAGGTAATGGTGAACAATTAATACCCGTCGACTTTGATGGTGAAAATGAAGATGATGACAACAATCAATGGAAAATGTGCAAAATGAACAAGTAGTCGAATCAATTAATGAACGTCCTCAACGTAATAAGAGGAGACCTGCATGGATGGAAAATTTTGTGGTAGAAGGTATTGATGAAGAGTAACTCACTCATTTTGCTCTTTTTTAAGATTGTGATCCTGAAGCTTTTGAAGAAGCTATCAAAGAATCCAAATGGAGGAAGGCAATGAATGAATAAATGACAACCATTGAACACAACAACACTTAAGAGTTGAATGATCTTCTCATAAGGCACAAAATAATTGGTGTTAAGTGGGTTTATAAGACAAAATTGAAAGAAAATGGCGAGGTTGACAAATTCAAAACGTGCTTAGTAGCTAAAGGTTATAAGTAGGAATTTGGTGTTGATTATAAAGAGGTGTTTACTCATGTTGCTCGTTCTGATACAATCAAGTTGGTGATTGCTCTTACAACTCAAAACTCATGGCTTATTTTTCAATTAGATGTGAAATCGACGTTTTTACATGATGATTTGAAAGAGCAAGTGTTTGTTGATCAACCCCTAGATATGTGAAGCATGAAAATAAGCACAAAGTGTATAGGATAAAGAAGGCTTTGTACGGATTGAAACAAGTCCCTAGAGCTTGGTATAGTCACATTGAAGCTTACTTTCTAAAAGAAGGATTTCAAAAATGTTCATATAAGGATACATTTTTTTTTATCAAGATTGGTGATGGAGGTAAGATGTTTATTGTTTGCTTATATGTTACTGATCTTATTTTTACTAGGAGTGACATTGTCATGTTTAACAAATTCAAGAAGCCTATAATGATTGAATTTGATAGGACTGATCTTGGCATGCTTCATTACTTTTTAGGCATTGAAGTGATGCAATCTGCCGTTGGAATTTTTATTTCTTAAAAGAAATTTGTGCAAGAAATTTTAGACAGGTTTCAAATGACGAATTGCAACTCTGTTTGCACATATACTGAAATGGGCATGAAGCTTATTCGAGATCCTTGAGGGAAAAAGGTTAGTAGTACAATCTACAAGCAAATTGTGGGAAGCTTGATGTACTTAACTGCAATAAGACTAGACATTATACATCCTGTAAGTCTCATTAGCAGATTCACGGAGTACCCAGAGGAAATTAATCTTTTAACTGTAAAAAGAATACTTTGTTATTTGAAGGTACTGTTAGTTATGGTCTGTTCTACAAAAAGGGTGAAAAATTAGATTTATTTGACTTTACAGACAATGATTATGGTGGCGATTAAGATAATAAAAAGAGTACTTCATGTTATGCATTTATGTTGTGCTCAGAGGCTATTTTGTGGTCTTCAAAGAAGCAACCAATTGTCACTTTATCTACAGCTGAAGCAGAATTTGTGTCTGCAACTACTTGTACCTGTCAAGCTGTTTAGTTGAGGAAATACTTGAAGAACTACATATTTTTGCAACAATGAGCAACAACAATTTTCTGTGACAATAATTCTGCAATCAAACTCTCAAAAAATCATGTATTATATGGACAAAACAAGCCTATAGAAGTGAAGTATCATTGTAGACACACGTTTTCACCCAGATATTTTGTTGTTATTATTATTATTATTACTACTACTATGATTATTTATCTATTTTATTTTTATTTTTGTTTCTATTTTATTACAGGCCCTTACAAGCCCATCTTGGGCCCAGTTACAAAGGGGCCAACTGACCTAAACCCTAGCTCATTAGAACCCAAAACAATTAGGGTTTGAAACCCTAGGGTTTCCAGCTTTCGTTGCCACCATTTTCAACCAGTGTTTCCCATCACCACCTTCATTGTCCGTCATCGGTGAAGCCATTCCCGTCATCGTCACTGTGCCATTGTCATCATCTCTACAAATAGTGAAAAAACAAATCAGTTTAAATCTACACCAAAACCATTAAAAAATAAGTTAAATCTCGAGAAATCTGGGATGTTAACTGTCCAGTTTAGGGAAAATCATGCCCCTATAAAGGAGACTCATCGAATCATCACCAAACACGCAAGGGATTCAAACATATAACATACAATGAGGAGAAAAAAAGGCGAGGATATCCGATTTTGAGGAGAAAAAAGGAGAAGATAAAAAAAGAAAGGAGATAGAGAGAGGGAAAATTGAGAAAAACCTAAATGAAACACAAAAAAAAAAAATCTTACCCTTCTAGTTTGAACAACACAGTTTCACTGTAATAAAGAGACCACCAGAACGTCAAAGGTAATCTTTGGTTTGTTTTTATTTTAGTTTTTCGGAGGCTATAAAAAGGGATCGTTTCTTTGTTGGTGGACCAATTTGTCGAGGGTTTTGTAGGGAGAATGCTTAGGACGGTAAAGGGAGGTCATCGGCCCTCGTCAGGTCCTTTTGATGGCGGTCGAAGAGTTTATCTCTCCCCATTTTCGGTTGAAAAAAAAGAATGAGAGAAGGGAGAGAGGAGCGGTTGAAGAGAGAAAATAAGGGGGAAACGACACCATTTTGGTCTCTAGGGCAACCACTGTTTTCGCGTGTGGGTAAACTACTCAAGTGGGGTCTATAAGTTTGTGAAGTTGCATTTGTCCCTATTTAATTTTTTTTATAGTTTTTGATTCCACCTTCTTATTTTGCACGTATTATAATTTGGTCACCTTAGCTTATTTTCTTTTTCTATTTTAATTATAATATGTAATTTTAAATACTTTCATTTTGGTCCTAAATATATATGTGTTTATTACACTTTCAATGCTTGTATTATCTGTTATTTACATTTCCACCTTTTTATTTTATGATTATTTTAAATTTTTTTATTTAATTTCTTGCACTTGTATTTTAGTCTTTTAATTTTCAGTATTTATTTTTTTGTTTATGTACCTTAGTTTCTAATGTCTTTCGTTTTGATCAGTTGTATATATTTGTGTTTGTCTTTATTTTATGCTACGTTATTTATTTCTTGTTCCTCTCAATGCTATTATTTTATTCATTTGGCTTCGATAAATTACACTTTAGTTCTTAGATTTAGATCTTTATTCATTTATGTCATTATTTTCAATTTACTATGGAGTTGTTATAGTTTATTTATATCTTTAGCCCATATATTTATTATTCAATCATTTTAGTCCTTATACTTTTTTATAAATGTGCTTGTTATATATTTTTAAAGATATTTTTAACTTTTTAAATATTATATATTAAATATATTATATAGTGTCGTATACATATATTTGTTTATAAAGCTTTTGTATATGTGTAAAATATTTATATTATTTTATTAGTATTCAATTGTTTCAATCATCACATATTTTTAGTATGTAATGCATATTATCTATCATATTTCAAAATCTACTGTATATTATGATTTTAACTGCCTAATATATGTACTTTATAATTAACTACGTATATTTAGTATATTATATTAAGTTATTTATGAATATTATAGTGTTATTTTTTCTGTCTAAATATCATGTATATATGTTTGTACATATAGGCTTAGGTTTTATTTTGATCAATTTGTATGATACCCTCATAAGCATAACTCGATTCAATTCAAATAATTGGACTAAGGGTAATACATTTTCATTTTCAGGTCATTGTGAAGTGACTGGTCTAACGTATGAGAAAGGCACTTCCGATGATCATAGAAAGAGAGCGTATCCCATTCAATGAAAACCCTAAAAATTTGATTACTCTTAAAATTTGGGAATGAGAAAAAAAAAAGAATTGTTCGTCTATTTAAATTCTTCGAGAAAAGATCGTTAGAACTTATAAAAGGTCCGATCTCGATGTCTTTAAATAATCGAACATCCTTCTTCTTTCTAATAGGATTGGTAAACCATGTTTAATTAATCTTTATTTTTTTTTATCATTTTTCATGCATTTAAAACTTGAATTATTAATGAAATTTTGAATGGAATAGTAATATTTCCTTATTTTGATTGGATTAAGAAATGGATGCTTTAAGGCATGAGAGACCTTTTCTTCTCGATAGGAAATAGTTAAAGATTTTCGTTTTCCGTCCTAAAATTCAAGGAATGTGTTTAAAAAGGGATCTTAAATTAAATTAAATTAGAACATGTAAGATTCATTGTAGAGACAACTAATTAATCGACTAGGTGCCGATTTAGGGCTTTGTAGGGGGTGCTAATCATTCCCTACGCATAATCAACTGCCGAACTAAATTTTTGGTACGCATACCTTAAAATGTTGTTTTAATAATTTACATTTGAAACTTGAATTATTAATGAACTTTCGAACGAAATAGTAATATTTCCTTATTTCGATTGGATTAAGAAATGGGTGCTTTACGGCATGAGAGGCTTTTTCTTCTCGATAGGAAATAATTAAATATTGTTGTGTTTCGTCCTAAAATTCAAGGAATGTGTTTTAAAAGGAATCTTAAATTAAATTAAATTTGAATTTGTAGGATTCACTGCAAAGACAACTAATTAATCGACTAGGTACCGATTTAGGGCGTTGTGGGGGTGCTAATCCTTTCCTAGCGTAATTAACTTCAAAATTAATTTTTGGTACGCATACCTTAAAATGTTGTTTTAATAAATTTTAAATTAAATTTTATTAAAATGAAAAAACATTTTGGGTGCCCAATCACACCCGAATCAAATATTGGTGGCGACTTTTCAAACCATGTTTTATTTTGATTTTTAAAAAAGAACCCCAAATCAATCGAGACAAGATTTTTAAATAACTTAAAATTAAATTTGTTTTTTAAGAAATCATTTCAACAGCTTGGCGACTTCACTGGGGACATATTTTAGAGATCCGTTAGTCAATTAATTAATTATCTTTGTAATAAAAATTACAAATTCATTCTAATTTAGTTTTTGATCCCTTGGTTGGTTTAAATAAATTTTATGTTTATAATTTGATTAACCACTAAATAGTTGTACATATTTGTTTACTAATGTTTTCAGATTAAATGTGTCTTAAAGGGAATTGAGAAATGAGTTTTGTGTGTTGTGTGATTGTGTACTTTTTTTGCTTTTCCTCACATATTGTGCACTTGATTGTCATAACATGATCTAAAACCCCACTCTGTCCAATTTAAGAAGGAGTAAGAAACCACTCTCTCGTATGGTTTTCACTTCCTTATGGGATAGTGGATTGCTCTTGGGACTCACGCCTTATGGTATTCGTGACGGTTTTCACCTCCGTATGAACATAAGGAGGTATGTCCCGTTGAACTGAACTTGATCTGAAAGCATGTGATGGGCCAAGATTGAGGGTCTGGCAGCCCAAGGGGGCACCTACAAGGACAATTCGAGAACATTTTACTTTAAAGCCGAACCCATCATATAGTGAACCTAGAACCCGAACATAGGTAGAGCCTAACCCAAACCTTAAGAATCCCATGAGGAGAGTACATAAGGAAAAGCTCTTTTTGAGTCTTTTAATTTTTGTAGTATAATATTACTTTCTGGATAAATGTATGAGAACTATAGATCATGTGGTTAGGTTTATTTTTTCCGAATAAGCATGCGAACTAGATATAATGAGGTTAGGATTTTTATGTTAAATAAAGCATGAGGGTAGAAATCATGTTTGGGTAGGATCTGCTAAAGCATGATTAGGTAGCCATCATGTGAGGGTAGGTTTTATTGACAAACTATATTATGCCCGATTGATTTTTTATTATTACTGACTAATTTTCTTTTGCCTTTTTATTTTTTTATTTTTGCATTGCACTATTCATTCCATGGTGTTGATCCGTGATCGATTTCCATATATAAGGCTAGTAATATGGAAAGAAGGGTCCAAAAAAGAGGTAGAAGAAAATGCAAATGTTTTGAGATGGTTCGAGCAGTCCCAACTTAGCAATGGAGATAGCTTAATGCCTGGATAAGTATAAGATTTGACTAGTTATACCCACATCAATGTCTGTCAAAATGATTTGAGCGAGCTGAAAGAGATCTGGGGAAGATGAGAAGCAATCGATAAGTAGTTGTTCTATCAGCTCTATGGTGACATCTTCTATCTTTTAGACATTTCAATTGACCAAAAAATATTTAAAGCTCTTGCGCATTTCTGGAATCCCGCCTAAAGTTTCTTTTCTTTTGGCTAAGTGGATATGAAACCTACCATAGAGGAGTATCATGCCTTGATTCATTGTTCGAGATTCCAAGTAGACAGGGTGTACATCAAACCTCCAAACATTCATTCTCGATAACTGTTTTTGATAACTGGGATGAGGGAAAAATGGGTTGTAAGAAGCATCATAGTGAATGTATCACCTGGACTTCTCTTCGAGAGGTAATTGCTCGTCATCCCGATAAGAGAAAGAAGATAAACTTGTTTGCTCTGGGTATTTATGGGCTATTCATATTCCCGAAGGTCCTGAGGCATGTTGATGTGTCAGTTGTTGATTTGTTTGAGATATTAGACGAACATGTGGATCCCGTTCCAGCTATGTTGGCCAAGATATTTTGTTCTTTAAACTCTTGCAGATGAGAGGGAGAAGGGTGCTTTATAGGGTGTGCACCACTTTTGCAAGTTGAAATACTTAATCATTTCAAACATGTTGAGAGAGCACCTGATCGAGTGTTTCTAGAAGGGTTTTCATCTTTGAAAGATCTCTTTTCCCGATAATGGCTTGGGGGTTTCACTGAGGAAAAATGGATTGTCACTTTCAAAGATATCTGAGATAGTGATATATTATTGTGCGCTTCGTGAAATATCTCTTCATACATACTCTATAGGTGTGGAGAACGAGATTGGGTTCTTCTACCTGACATATGAGGTTCTATAGGATATGCTCATTTATTGGTTTTCAAGCAATATGGGTCAAGGCAGTTCATTTATGTAACTTGATATTTATCTTGGTCAGAGGTTGCTGATGGATAGAAGTAGAATCGTCGAGTAAATTTTTCACCTTGGACCTGAAGCTGTCACAAGAATACGAGGAATGGAGAAGTAATCAAGTTAATGATACTATCCCGATGGTCAATCCCAAAAATACTCAGCCTATGGAAGAACATCTTAGAGTTATACCATTTCTGTTAGAATTAGCCAGTCGGGATTTTGAGGCTGAAAGAAAATAGTGGAAGGAAACATTAAAAAATAAGGAGGATGAGGTGTAACAAAAAGAAATGGAAATCAGTATCCATAAGAGTCGGACTGACCGAATTGAGAATGTGGAAAAACAACTCCGATTGGATTTTGATGATCTCTTGTTATCATACCAACGAATGGTAAAAACTCAGATAACTAATAGCTCAAGTAAATTGCCTGCTAAATGGAGGCAAGAAGTGGCAAGTTTAAAGAGAGAAGTTGGGGAAAACAAAGAAGAGCTCAAGTAGAGTAGACATAAGGTGAAACTACTTTCTAAAGAAAAGAGTGCACTAGAGCAACAACTACAAGAGAGTTGAGCCCAAAATGAGAAACTGAAGGGTAGGGTCTTGGGTTTAGAGGTAACTTTATGACGATACCAAAGTTGAGAAGGTAGTTCAAGTCATGGGGAAGTTGAAAACTTGAGGAAGCGTGTTACTGAACTTAAGAATATGGTTCAAGATTTTTAGAAAAGGGCAAGTAATATGCTAATAGTCCTTTATAAAGGAGCTATATAGTGGTGCTATCATTGAGAACATGCTCAGTGGAGAGTTAAACAAAGGGATGACCTCATCACAAGCTACCTGTAACATGCTCAAGGAGTGGCTCAGTACTTGACCGACTTGGCATATGAAGCTGCTACAGTAAGCGATGAATTGGAACCCGAGACCGAAGAAGCTCATGGGATTTTGTAATTACTCGGGCACATGCAATAATTAGGGAGGTAGTTCATAACTATCTATGATATATTTAAGCCTTGTAACCAAACTTCATTTTAATATAAAAGGTTGCTCTAAAGAATCGTTTCAAAATCAACACCTTGCATTTTGCATCTACATTTTACTTTCTACATTGCATTTACTTTTCGCATTGCATTTTATTCATTAATAATTATATTTTTCATATTCATTAATAAAATATCAACATTAATAAAAAGATTGTGAGGTAGAATAATGGAAGCTTCCAAGTACCCGTACAATACCAGGAAAAAGGCAATGGATGAGAAAATCGTCCAAATTGAGAAAACTCAGCTAGAAATACAGGAGAATATAAGGAAAGCTCAAGAAGAGATGTGTGAACAAATCATGAAGTCCTAGAATGATATTATGGAGAAAATTATAAGCATGTTACATGGAAAAAATGTAGATCGAGAAGAGACTCCAATTGTCGGTGCTACTGCTGAAGAACCTTTGTAACCCTAGGATTTGTACCACGGATGGATCATGGAAAGGCTCCAACTGTTGGTTTCACCATCGAAAAACCCCTACAACCTCCAGGGTTTACACCACCTAATGTCAGAGCACAACAATGAGCAACTGCTCAGCCAGGAAGAGTGTACATAAACTTACCTGGAACCTCCGTAAACCCACAACAAGTTAAAGACGTCCCATATTTTGATAAGGAGGCAAAAAAGAGCATAAAAAATGGCTAGAAGAGAAATGAAAACAACTGGAAGAGGAAATCAAGGCTATGAAAGATGATATTAGCATGTATGGGATTGATGCCAAGGAGTTAACTCTAGTTCCTGATTTGGTGTACCTCCCAAGTTCAAAGTTTTGGATTTTGAAAAATTCGATGGCACGGGATGCTTCTATACTCACATAACTATGTTATACAGGAAAATGACTGGCTACATAGGGGATTATCAACTGTTTATCCATTGATTCTAGGAGAGCTTAATAAGTTCAATCATTTGATGGTACAACCAGTTGAGTAGGGTTCTTATCAGGTCATGGAAGGATTTGGCCAAAGCTTTTCTAGAGAAATATAAGCATGTGAAGGATGTGAGGCCTAATCAAATCATGCTACAAATCATGGAGAAAAGATCTAATGAGAACTTCAGAAAGTATGCTCAAAGATGGAGGGATGTGGCTGTACAAGTTCATCTGCCGCTTGAGGAAGAGAAAACCAACATGCTTTGTATAAATACTTTAAGAGGTCATTTCATTGGCCACCTCGTAGAAAACTCATCTAAGAGTTTTGCTGATTTAGTTATAGTAGGGGAAATGATCGAAATGGAAATCAAGAGTGGGAGGCCTGATGGAGGTGAGTTTAGCAAGAAACCACCAGCGAAAATGAATGATAACGGAGTTAATAACGTTAAGAAGTATGACTATAATAACATCACTATGTCTCAACCTCAAGCCACCAGATCATCCACAAAAAATTCTGGCAGGCAAGGGACAAGGGATCCAAGACAAGAAAGGGAAGCTTCAATTTGACCCGATCTCTATGTCCTACAATGAATTGTTTCAGATCTTATATGATAGACTTGTGGTGTCACCTTACTATGTGTCACCTCTGCAACCTCCCTACCATAAATTGTACAATGCTAATGTCCTATGTGAGTATCATGCAGGGGTTCTGGGACATTCAATAGAGAACTACAATGCCTTTAAAAAGATTGTCTGAAGGTTAAGAAAAAAGAACGTCATCAACTTTGGTGATAGTGAACAACCAAATGTGGCATAGAACCCAATGCCAAACCATACAGGTATAGGGTCAATGCAATTGCTGAGGAAAAAGAAAAGAATATCATAACAAGGGTGAGGGAGGTAAAATCACCTATGCACTGGATATGGGGTTAGATGATCAAGGCAGGCCTATTGGTCTCTAACTTGACAGCTAAAAAAGTTGATAGCAAACATGTATGCCAATATCACAATTTTGAAGGACACACCATACAAGAATGTTCTGAATTCTAAGCTTTGGTACAAAGAATGATGGATGACAAAGGGATAAAATTTTACGAAAAAGCTGTTGAAGAAGAAGAGACAAAGGTTTATGCATTTGAAGGTTCTTCTATAAGAGTTTACGAAGCCAATTGTCTTTTAGTCATCACACCAAAAATTCGTGTGGCAGAAATATAACTCCTAAGATGGTAATCACACCCCCATCCCCATTCCCTTACAAGGACAACAAGTAAATTCTATGGAAGTATGAGTGCAAGATGGGGAGAAAGAGAATGAAGAAGTGGGTTAAGTTGGCCATTTCACCAGGAGTGGGATATGTTACTCTCCCAATCAGCCCATGTTGACGAAAACGGGTAAAGAAAACGAAAGAACACGAGAATTTTACGAGGTTCGGCAATGTGCTTACGTCCTCGGTGCCTAGGCGGCGCTAGAAGTTTTATTCAATGATTTTTTTAGGTCTAGGTTACATCTCTATTTATAATAGAAAACCCTGGTACATAATTACAAAATCAACCCTGTACCGTACCGCGGGGCTGCGCCCCCGCACCCCCAACCCACATAATTTGTAACCCCACAACGAGACTTTCTTTGTAAGGACAGTTGATGTTCGCTTCGCTCACTCCGCTCCATCTCCTGTCCTCTTTACTGGTATATTTATGAGCCATACCTAACAAATCTCCACCTTGGCGAATATCCTGCCCCTTGGAAACTTCAATGTGGGTTGGGTTACCTTGCTTCTTTAACAACTCAGAACATTCAACAAGTCCAAGCAATGCTTGAACTTTTCTGTCGTAACTGGCTTGGTGAACATATCAGCGGCATTCTCATTAGTATGTACCTTCTGAAACAAAACCTCTCCAGATGCAACCAACTCTTTGATCTTGTGGAACCTTACATCAATATGTTTAGTTCTAGCACGATACACCTGATTCTTAGCCAAGTGAATAGCACTTTGATTATCACAAAGCAACTGAACTCCACCTTGTTGAACACCCAACTCCTTCACTAAACCAGTAAGCCATAAAGATTCTTTTGCAGCTTCAGCCGCTGCCATGTATTCAGCTTCAGTTGTAGATAGTGCCACGACAGATTGAACAGTAGACTTCCAACAAATAGGCCCTCCACCAAGAGTAAACACATACCCTGTCGTAGATCTTCTATTATCCAAGTCACCTGCATAATCTGAATCCACATATCCTACAACCAAAGGATTATCCTGCTGACTCCCAAAAACAATTCCATGTCCCACAATATCCTTTAAGTACCGAAAGATCCACTTGACTGCATCCCAATGTTGCTTACCAGGTTTAGACATGTACTTACAAACTTGACTAACAGCATGAGCTAAATCAGGACGAGTACATACCATCGCATACATCAAGCAGCCAACAGCATTAGAATACGGAACCTTTGCCATATTTTCAGCTTCCTTATCTGTCTTAGGGCACTGTTCTGATGAGAGCTTAAAGTGATTCGCCAATGGAGTGCTAACTGGTTTCGCGCTGCTCATCGCAAACCTTTCTAGCATTTTCTCAACATAACCCCGTTGAGATAGCCGCAGTTTCCTTGAGTCTCTGTCCCTGCAAATTTCCATTCCAAGAATTTTCTTTGCAGCACCTAAATCTTTCATATCAAATTCCTGACTCAATAAAGTTTTCAAACCGATAACATCATCCATGTTCTTCGCAGCAATCAACATATCATCAACATACAGTAATAGAAAAATAAAGAACCATCATCAAGGCTCTTAACATAGACACAACAATCATACTCACATCGGTTGTAGCCAATCTTGATCATATAGGAGTCAAACCGTTTATACCACTGTCTCGGAGACTGTTTTAACCCGTACAAAGATTTCTTCAATCTGCAAACTAAATGCTCGTTTCCAGGTTGAGTGAAACCTTCAGGTTGCCGCATGTAGATCTGCTCCTCTAAATCACCATGCAAAAAAGCAGTTTTAACATCCATCTGCTCTAAATGCAAATCCCAACTAGCCACCAATGCAAGTACTGCTCGGATTGAAGTGTGCCTGACCACAGGAGAAAAGATTTCATCATAATCAACTCCTTTCTGCTGTGAAAAACCCTTCGCTACCAAACGAGCCTTGAACTTCTCCCCCTCTTTTTCTGTTACTGCTGGTTTCTTCTTATACACCCATTTGCAACCAATCGGCTTCTTACCCTCAGGAAGGGGAACTAACTCCCATGTGCGATTGTGATTCAAAGACTCCATCTCCTCAACCATGGCTGCCATCCAGTTGTCGTTTTCCTGACTAGTAACGACATCATGAAAAGTAACTGGATCATCAATGCTAACAGTAAGTGCAAAAGATACCAAGTCTTCAAAACCCAATCTGTTCGGAGGCTTTATATTCGTCCGTCTCACCCTGTCTCTGGCGAGACTATAATCCTGCAAATCATCCGTAGTGGAACCACCAGAAGTCGGTTGAGAAGTTTCTGGTTTCTCAACTGGAAACTGCTCGAAATCTACCACTGTCGTGTCTTGCTTCTGCTGCAACATAGACTGTTCATCAAAAACGACATCTCTACTAATCACAACTTTCTTCGCAACTGGATCCCAGAACTTGAATCCTTTGACACCTTTCTTGTAATCCAGAAAAATGCACTCCTTCGATTTTGCATTAAGTTTGGATCTCTCATCAGCAGGTACATGCACATAAGCAGGACAACCAAAAATCCGTAAGTTATCAAAACTAACATCATGACCAGTCCATACCTCTTCTGCAACTTTCCCAGCCAGCGATGCCCTTGGCGATCTGTTGATAAGGTAACACGCCATGTTAACAGCCTCAGCCCAGAAGTGTTTGGGAAGCCCCGCATTCAACCGCAAACATCTGGCTCTTTCATTCAACGACCTGTTCATTCGTTCCGCAACACCATTCTGTTGTGGTGTCTTGCGCATTGTAAAATGCCTCTGAATCCCATGCTCCTTAAAGAATTGTAGGAACTGTGAATCTGTGTACTCCGTACCATTGTCAGACCGCAAACACTTGATTTTTCGTCCTGTTTGGTTTTCTACCTCAGCTTTCCACAGCTTGAACTTCTCAAAAACTTCAGATTTCTGTTTCAAAAAATACACCCAAACTTTCCGTGAAAAATCATCAATAAAAGTAACATAGTACCTAGATCCACCCAAAGACGATGTCGTGGAAGGCCCCCATACATCAGAATGCACATAATCAAGAATCCCTTGAGTTGTGTGCTTCGCAGTCTTGAAACGGACTTTAGTCTGTTTACCAAGAACACAATACTTGCAAAAATCGAGCTTACAGCTTTTGACACCATGCAACAAGTTTCTCTTGTGTAATTCTACCATACCACGTTCACTAAGATGAGCAAGGCGCATATGCCACAAGTTTGTCGTATCATCACATGACTCAACAGAGTGAACTCCACCTGCAACGGTACTCCCTAACAATCTGTAGATATTCCCTGCAGTCATCTTGCCTTTCATCACAGTCAATGCTCCTTTAACAATCCGAATGGTTTCCCTATCCTCGTCAGCCTTAGGGATAAAACCATTCTTGTGCAAAGTGCCCAAGGAAATCAAATTCTTCTTCAAGTCTGGGATATGTCGAACACCACTCAACGTCCGAACGAAGCCATCGTGCATCTTAATTCTGACATCACCAATACCAACAATATTGCAACATCGATCATCACCCAAATAAACCGAACCAGAATTAACCGGCCTGTATGTAAAAAACCATTCCCTATTTGGCGTGATGTGATAAGAACATCCAGAATCAAGAATCCAAGTATCTGTCAATTGTGTCGTTGAAATAGAAAGCATATCACCCTCACTGCAATCAGAAGTATCATCCTCGACCACGTTCATAGACTTGGATGAGCCATCACGCTTCTCATCAGTCTGCTTTTTCAACTTCGGACAGTCTCGCTTCATATGTCCCGCCTCCTTGCACTTGTAACAGTGAATCGTCTTCTTATCCCTAGATTTGGATCTGGAATTCCGCTTCCCGGACCCTACCTTCTCTGGCTTCCGTCCACGATCTCGATTACCCTTGACATATAAGCTATCGGCTTGAGAGCTTTCCCCTGCATTCTGCTTCCGCTGGTTGTGAGCCAACAAGGCTGCAGTAATCTCCTCAACGTTGATAGTCTCTTTCCCATATGTAAGAGTAGTCACCATGTGTTCGTAAGAGGAAGGCAACGAACACAACAGAATCATCGCTCTGTCTTCATCCTCAATTTTCACATCAAGCCGAGCCAGATCAGAAACGATTTGATTGAAGACATTCACGTGTTGCGCCAAATCGTGATCGTCCTGCATCTTCAGCCCATACAACCGCTGCTTCAGATACAGTTTTGTCGTTAAGGATTTGGACATAAACTGACTTTCCAACTTCCTCCAAATTTCGTCTGGAGACGATAGATGCATGACGTGATACATGACCTCGTCCGCCAAGCATAATCGTATGGTTCCTGCCGCTCGCTGCTGCAATTCTTCCCAATCTTCCTCATCCATCGACGCCGGCTTTGTAGGTCGCAAAGCCTTCAAGATCCCTTGCTGCGCCAATAGATCCTTCACCCTCGTTTGCCATAATCCGAAGTTACCCTGACCATCGAATTTCGTGACTTCGAATTTTGCTCCTGACATCTGATACCAATTGTTGACGAAAACGGGTAAAGAAAACGAAAGAACACGAGAATTTTACGAGGTTCGGCAATGTGCTTACGTCCTCGGTGCCTAGGCGGCGCTAGAAGTTTTATTCAATGATTTTTTTAGGTCTAGGTTACATCTCTATTTATAATAGAAAACCCTGGTACATAATTACAAAATCAACCCTGTACCGTACCGCGGGGGCTGTGCCCCCGCACCCCCAACCCACATAATTTGTAACCCCACAACGAGACTTTCTTTGTAAGGACAGTTGATGTTCGCTTCGCTCACTCCGCTCCATCTCCTATCCTCTTTACTGGTATATTTATGAGCCATACCTAACAGCCCAAATAACATGCGAAGAGATCTACCAATAACAAGGGAAAAAAGTTAACTTATTGCTGAAAGAAGATGAACCAGTCATTAATGAGAATGTGACAGAAAACGAGGCTGTAGAATTTTTAAAAAATTTGAAACATAGAGAATATAGTATTGTTGAATAGTTGCACAAGCTTCCCACTCGCATCTTGATACTTACTCTTCTATTGAGCTCTGAGGCACACCGAGATGCTCTTTTAAAAGTCTTGAATTAGACTTTCGCGCCGAAGGATTTACCCGTGGACAAGCTAGATAGATTGGTTGCAAATATTCAAGTTGATAACTTTATTTCCTTATCCGATGACGAGACCCCGTATGAGGGCATGATTTATCTCGAGTACTAGTTGACAATGGCTCTGCACTAAATGTGATACCATTGGTAACCCTAAAGAAGTTAGCTATTGATAGTACACACATGACGAGCTGTCAAATCATCATTTGAGCATTCGATGGAACCAAAAGAGAAGTGTTAGGTAAGATTGACATCCCCCTGACCATTAGCCCATCTACCTATGAAGTTGAGTTCCTTGTAATGGATATCATGCCTACCTACAATTTTCTACTGGGAAGACCTTGGATCTATAAAGTAGGGTAGTTCCATCCACACTGCACCAAAAGCTGAAGTTCATGATTGAGGGGAGGTTGATATACATTAATTCTAAGGTTGTAATAATGATGAGGAATGTTACTTACCTTCTGAATTGCTAAAAATGGTCGAAAGGGAGGATAAACAGATTTTGCCTCATGAGGAGTCTATTGAAACTTTGAATATGGGATCAAATGAAGGTATAAAAGAAATAAATATTGGCACCACTTTGACTGTCGAGGGACATCAATGTTTAGTTGAACTTTTTCAAGAGTATAAAGATGTGTTTGATTGGTCATATGAAGACATGCCGGCTTTGGACACATAATTGGTAGTACATAAATTGCTGATTAAACCAAAATGTAAACCTGTGTAGCAAAAGCTTAGAAGAATGAGACATGAGATGCTGCTAAATATTAAAGAAGAAGTGAAGAAACAATTTGATGTTGGATTCCTTAAAGTGGCAAAGTATCCTGAATGGGTGGAAAATATCGTCCCAGTACCAAAGAAAGATGGGAAGGTTCATATGTGTGTTGACTATAGAGATCTCAATAGAACCAACCCAAAGGATAATTTTCCTTTGCCACACATAGACATGTTGGTGGATAATATTACTAAAATTTCCCTATTTTCATTTATGGATGGCTTCTCTGGTTACAATCAAATAATGATGTAACCAGAAGATATGGAAAAGACTACGTTTGTCACCATGTGGGGCACATTTTGTTATAAAGCGATGTCTTTTGGGCTGAAGAATGCATGAGCAACTTACCAAAGAGCCATGGTAACATTATTTCATGATATGATGCATAAATAAATATAAGTTTATGTCGATGATATGATTATCAAGGACAAATCAGAGGAAGAACATGTTGATTATTTGAGGAAACTCTTCTAATGATTGAGGAAATGCCAACTGAAACTCAATCCAAGCAAGTGTACCTTTGGGGTGACGTTTAGGAAGCTCTTGGGGTTTGTATTGAGTAAAAAGAAGATTGAAATAGATCCAAACAAAGTTATTTAAAATTTACCACCCCCACAAACACAAAAAGAAGTTCAAGGATTCCTGGGAAGATTAAATAACATCATTTGGTTTATCTCACAATTAACCGAGAAATGTGATCCCATTTTTTGCTTTCTCTGCAAAAATAACTCAGGGGTATGGAGTGATGATTGCCAAGAAGATTTTAAAGCAATCAAGCGATATTTTTCAAATACCCCAGTCTTAGTGCCACCTATCTCAGACAAACCATTAATTCTCTACTTGTCTGTCTTTGAGAACTCAAAGGAGTGTGTCTTAGGGCAGCATGGCCAAACTGAGAAGAAAGAGAGAGAAATTTACTATCTTAGCAAAAAGTTCACTGATGGCAAGGCAAAGTACTCACTGATCAAAAAGTTGTGTTGTGCTTTGGTTTGGGCTACTTGAATGCTCAAACAGTATATGTTGTATCACACCACTTGGTTGATCTCTAGACTTGACCCTTTGAAATACCTAATGGGTGTACTTCCACTATCTAGAAGGTTAGCTCGGTGGTAGATTCTGTTGTCAGAGTTTGACATTCAATATATAAGCCAGAAAGTAGTTAAAGGAGCGCCATAGCAGATTTCATCGCAAGCAGGGCTTCTGAAGAATATGAGCCACTGAGTTTTGATTTCCCAGATGAAGATTTGATGGCTATTTCAGTAGAATAAGGAACTACATATACTAAAGAACATTGGAAGTTAAACTTTGATTGTGCTTCGAATGCCTTGGGGCAATTTTGGTCTCACCTAGTGGAGAACACTATCTTTTCACCAGTCGGATGAATTTTGATTGCATAAATAATATGGTCGAGAACGAAGCTTGTGTTTTGGGTCTCAGAGCTGTCATTGAGCGCAAAGTAAAAACATTCAAAGTATATAGGGATTCAACTATAGTTATTTATCAACTTAGAGGAGATTAAGAAACAAAAGATCCCAAAATGGTGGAATACCATAAATTAGTCATGGAACTTATCGAAAAATTTGAAGAAATGACATTCAATTACCTCCCAAGAGAAGAGAACCAAATGGAAGATGTCTTGGCTACTTTGGCGATAACCTTTAAAGTAAATTAACATTCGAATATGATGCCCATTGAGAAGCATGCTTATGAATATCCAACCCATTTCTATAGCATTAAAGAAGAAGAAGATGAAAATCCCTGATATTATGATATCGTGCAATCCATCAGATATCAAAGTTATCTTGAGCAAGAAATCGAGAATGAAAAAAGAACTATTAGAATGATGACTGCAGGGTGTGTTCTTGATGGTGAAATATTGAACAAGAAAAGTATATATCAAGTTCTATTGAGGTATGTGGATGCCATGGAAGCTAAAATAATCATCGAGGAAGTGTATGAGGGGCGTGTGGTACTTATTCCAATGGACATGCAATAGCTAGTCAAATAATGAGATTTGGGTATCATTGGTGAACAATGGAGACTGATTGCATCAATTATTCCAAAATATGTTGAAAGTGAAAGATTTATGGAGACAAGATCCATACCCCTCTTCATCCGTTGCACATGATGACAACTCTATGGTCGTTCTCTATGTGAGGCATGGATGTTATTGGACAAATTTCACCCAAGGATTCAAATGATCATCGTTTCATCTTGATAGCAATAGACTACTTCACCAAATGGGTAGAAGCGACTTCTTATGCAAATGTCACTCAATCAAAAGTCAGTAAGTTCTTAAAGAAAGAGATCATTTATCTATATGGTTTACTATAAAGAATCATCTCTGACAATGCCTTAAACTTAAACAATAAGATGATGGAATCAGTCTGTAAGCAGTCCAAGATAAAACATCATAATTCCACCACTTATCTCCCGAAGATGAATGTGGTAGTAGAGGCATCTAATAAGAACATCAAGATAATTATAGAGAAGATGAGTGAGACTTATAAAGAATGGCATGATAAGTTACCATTTATTCTGTTTGCTTATTGAACTTTGCTAAGGAAGTCAACTAAGAAAACTCTATTTTCTTTAGCCTATGGGATGGAAGCTGTGTTACCCATTGAGGTATAAATTCAGTTATATCGAGTTTTATCAGAGGTGAAGCTAGATAAATCAGAATGGGTACAAGCTAGGTATGACCAGCTGAATCTAATTGAGGAGAAAATATTAAAAGTTATCTTTCATGGTCAGATATACCAGAAGCGTATGATGAGGACACGTGATAAGAAGGTTCGCCCATGAGAGTTTCATAAAGGAGATCTGGTACTTAAAAAGATTCTACCCATTCAAAAAGATTTCTGAGGAAAGTGGATGCTGAACTGGGAGAGACCTTATATTATGAAGAAAGCCTTTTCTGGAGGAGCTTTGATCCTTACTAAGATGGATGTACCAGAATTACCCAACCTAGTGAATTCCGATGCAATCAAGAAATATTTTGCCTGAAGATAAAAAAACAAAAGAATAAAAAAATATAAAATATAAAAAATAAAAAAAGAATATAAAATAAAAGGGGGTTTAAGATAAAAATCTTGAAGGGTGTCTTGAAACCAAGGGAGGTATCAAGTTGAAAACCCGCAAAGAGCGGCTTGAGTGTCATTTAAATTTATAATTCGTGCATGGTAGAAGTTTTGAATTGATTTTGAATTTGAAAAGGCTCTTGATTTGAGTAGTAACATCAAATGGTGATCAAGGTTGGGACTAGAGATTGAAAAGGCTTGATCAAAACAACCTGGAAATAAATTTAATGTTTACGAGATTCAATATTGGTTTATAGCATAAAACATATGGAGATTTGGTAGTATAGAGGGAACTTCACACTCTTTTGAATCGTCACAATTTTTGATATCCCTTCAACAGAAGCTACACTTGAGTCGCTCTGCGGCGTGGAAGTTCAAAAAGTATTTGTACTATTGATATCAAGAGATGCCTACTTTATTTTCTTTTACTTTTTCCAGTTAAAAGTTTGCCACGTATTTACCCAAAAACTCTTTACATTTATATAAATAAAAAGAGGTCTTTTTTCTTGTTAACACCCTTTTGCAAGCATCTTATATTGAAATTAAATACATGTAGTTTAACTGACTTGAAAACATGAGATCAATGTGTATTATTGTGCAAAATGTTTTAAGAAAATGTTGGTGTTCCAAAGCTTACAAAGGTTTAGTATTGATCTTACCTGACAACTAACTAGATGATTGACATATTAAGATGTCTTAGGGTTTCCAACCACTTAGAGGTGTTTTAAAAAAAATCTTTATCACTAGTAGAAAGGTGATATTTAATGCAGAATGAATGCTCAGGGAAAAGAGAACTTTGTTTTTTGTTGCTGGAGGTGTCTGGATCCAAGCAACATGCCTAAATTTGCCAATTTAAGAAGAGAGCTCCTAGTAGTCAGTTGATCGTGCATAATGTTTGATTTCAAAAGAGAAAATCATTTTAACCAGAGATCTAGCTAATCAGTATTATGAGTTGGAGTGAACCAATGGTGGTGCTAGAGCCTGAGATAATAATTTAATTTAAGAAGCGATCAACAGAAGAAATGCCTTCCCCTCAAAGGATTAAAAGTGCTAAAGAATTGCATTATTGTATACATGTTAGGCATAAGTAGGAGCATAACATCAATTCATTGCATGATAATAATTAAGCATTATCAGGTTCTTCAAAGAGAGTCGAAGACCAACAATGTTAAAAACTTCAAGGAAGAAATAATATGTTCCAAATCCCAAGATTAAGGGATTAAAAAATCACAAGGTTTCCAGATCTGATCTACCCTAGAATGAAGCAGAGCATATATATTTTCCTCATATTTGATCTTCCCTGAAGAATAGTGAAGCAAATCAACCCTGATTCAATCTTCCCTGAAAAGCAGTGAAGTGAATCAAAGTCTCTAGATTTGACCTACCCTGGAATGCAGAGGAGCATATCCTTTTTTCAGATTTGATATTCACTGAGGAACAGTGAAGTAAATCAACCCCGATTCAATCTTGCATGAAGAGCAGTGAAGTGAATCAAAGTCTCTAGATCTAAACTACCCTAGAACGCAGCAGAGCATATCCATTTATTTAGATTTGATCTTCTATGAAGAATAGTCAAATCAACCCCGATTAAATCTTCCTTAAAGATTAGTGAAATAATCAAAGTCTCCAGATCTGATCTACCCTAGAACACTGTCAACATCCTTTTTCGCCTGGGCGGGGAAAAACCAGTATCGACTTGGGGGTTTTTTTTGAAAAGATTTTGAAATGTGAAGAGACACCACCAATCATTTAAGGTGCGATTGGGACACCATAAAAACTGGATGATTTTAATAAAATAATTTATTCTTATCAAAATATCAAGTTTTAAGGCTTGTGAAAATCCAGAAATTAGGTTTAGGAGTTAGTTACGCGTGGGGAAATATAGCACCCCCACAAGCGCCCAAAAATTGGTACCTAGTTGATTACCCTATATTTAGAATAAAAATTTTTGAGTTCAAACTTCATTTAACTTAAAAATGATTACGGTGCAAAGTTGAAAATGGTATTGGATTATTAAGGCCAATAACATTCGCCCCCTAGAATGAATGCGGGAGATCAACTATTGTGCCCAATAATCAAATATTTCCTCGATATTTTAAAAATCATGATGCGATTTTGAAAAGGATGTCGCCCTATTTCGGGAATCACCAATAGTCACCCCTGAGCATACTTGCGGGAGATATACTATTAATTCCCTAATAAGTGAACATTGCCTTAGGTTTAAAAATAAAATGCAATAAAATAAATTTTTATTCATCGTAATTAAGTGAAGGGTAAATTAAGGCTCTCTCTATCCTAAAGTGTCAAATTATGAGATTAAAGAACCTGAAGGAACAAACCTAGAAATGTAGGTTCTAATATTAACCATATTTGATTTTTAATCAATTATTGAATAATCAAGATGGTCCCTTGAGCATTTAGGTGGGGGACGAATCGAATTATTCCCTAAATTAAGAGGACTATATTGAAATCTAGATAAAAGTGGAGGCTCTATTTAACCTATTTGATTATGTTAATTTAAAAGTCTAATTGAAGTTCAGAGAACTAAAGGGTAAAAAATCCAAAATTTAGAGTTCTAAAAACTAGAAGTTTAGGGACCTAAATCAATAACTCCAAAAATTTAAGGAGTAATCAACAAATCAAAGTTCTAAATAATATATAAATTAACCTATTAAAAATTATAGGAGTAAATAAAAAGAGTTTTTTTTAGAAAATGTCGATGATTAACAAATTAAAAGTACGAACAATTGACTATAGTAATCGGGGATCTTATGTGAAAATTCGGTTCGAATTGCTCCCTAATTAAAACTAAGGCGCCATCCTAATTACTAGATTTGATTTGGTTCATTAACCTAATCTAAGGACAAAATCTAAAAGACTAATTAACCAAAAACTATGAAACAATAGCTATAATAACAAACACAATTAAATAAATTAAAACAAGCAAGTATAAATCTCAAAGAAATATAAAATAAAAAACTAGGATTAAATTGCATGAATATCAAATTACGAGGATTAAAAAAATAAATTAAACATGTAATAAGGGATAAATTGGAACAAAATAAAATTTAATGGGTAAATCTAAACAAAATAAAAATAGGTTAGTAATTAAAATGAAAAAACACACGGAATTTTAACGGACCTAATATTAATTATCTGTTTTTTTAAACCTGAAATGCACTATTAAACTAAAATAGGAAAGTTATAAAATTAGTCTTCCCAAATTAAAATAAAATTCAAACAGTCACTACATATGACCAAAGTGTAAAATGCGCTAAACTTATAGGGACTAAATAGTAAATAAGCCAATAAATACATAACATGCAAGGAAAAGGGAAAATAACGGTTTCCGTCCTCACAGATGATCAAAATGAAAAAAACACACTAAAGTTAGAGGGACTAAATAGTAAATAGACCAAAAATTATATAGCATGAAAGGGAAAATAGCGTGATTTTTTCATTTTATACTGAAACTAAAAAAAACAGAAAAATCATCTCCTCTCTTTTCTTTCTCCCTCGGTCGGCCCACCGTCGGACGCCTCACACCCCACTCTGGTCGCCGTTTCGGCCACCACATGCGACGGTTGGAACTCCTAAATTATCTTAAAAAGGCCAAAAACCCCAAATCAACTAAACTAGGCCCCTTTTTGGGCTAAAAATGCCAAAAAAACTCCCTAAAGACACCGAAAACCCCATTGACCTTCCGGTTTCACCAACTCTGATGACCTCAGATGAAGCCCTTTTTATGACTCAGGTAATCATATCTAACCCTCTTCATCCTTTTCTTTTTCTAGTACGATAAAAGCTTGGTTGTTGCTGGTTTTTCGAACTAAAAGGTTTTCTCTACTTTTTTTTTCCGGTTGTTCTGAAACTAAAGGCCTTTTTTTGTTGTTTATTATTTTTTTCGAAAGTAAAAAAAGTTTTTTTGTGTTATTTTTCGAAAACTAAAAAAAGAATTTTCCTTTTTCTGCTGATATTCAAAACTAAAAAGAAATTTTTTATTACTACTCGAAATTAAAAAGGGAGAATAATAACCTTGAAACTCTGTTTATTGATTCTAGACGGATGAAAAACTGAGAGTTTTACATTGTTTATGCTTGGGGTTTTATACCTATTACAGAGAAAGGAAAACCATTACAAGTTTGTTTTAGTCCTTTATGTTTTCTGCAGGTAGCGTGGAGTGTTGGATGGTGGCATGTAGAGCTGCCTTCATTTTCTTGGTGCAGATATCGATGACAACTGATGGGGTGATTAGGGGAGTCTACACTAGGGTTAGGTTTAGGTTAGGATAGGCTCTGGGTCAGGTTTGGTTTGGGTTTCGGGTCAGATCTTGCTTTGGGTATTCGGGTTTGGGTTTTTTTTGTAAAGGGCCTGGGTTTTATTTTGTAAAAGTGCCCAATTTTTTATTTTGTTTTTGGGCTTGTAATATATGTATTGGGTTATTGGTCTGTAAATAATAATAATATATCGATAGATTAAAAAATGGTGATTACAATTGCCCTTCTTTGCTCTATGAAACAGAAATAGAGCAAAGGCACACAAATCACCATTTTTTGGCTCTGTTCTTGTTCTTAAAGCTGCGAGTTCTTCTCATTATGAACTCTCTACTAGAAATATTGATCCCTCAAGTGAGGCGTCTTTGATTCAAATCCATATGCGATAAATTAAACTATGTTTGAACAAGTATTTTTCATTATGAACTCATTCTCCCTCATCGGATGAGTTCTTCTCATTTTGATCTCTCCATTGGAAATGTTAATCCCTCAAGTGAGGCTTCACTAATTCAACTCCATATGTGATGAATCGAGCAAAGGTTGAACAAGTTCTTCTCATTATGAACTTTTTATCCTTCTATCTGATGAGTTCTTCTCATTATGAGCTCTCATTTGGAAATGTTAATCCCTCAAGTGAGGCTTCGTTGATTCAACTCCATATGCAATAAATCGAGAAAATGTTGAACAAGTTCTTCTCATTATGAACTTTTTCTCTCTCTATCGGATGAGTTCCTCTCATTATAAACTCTCCATTGGAAATATTAATCCCATAAGTGAGGCGTCACTGATTCAACTCCAGATGCGATGAATCGAGCGAAGGTTGATCAAGTTCTTCTTATTATGAACTTATTCTCCCTCTATCAGATGATTTCTTCTCATTATAAACTCTCCATTAGAAATGTTGATTAGTTTATCTTCTCATTAAAGAGTTTTAAACATGCTAAAGATTATCATATGTTAGTGATTTGTATTTAAAGTACCCAGAGGTAATGACTAGATGGTCATTAATTTCGCTGCGATCCATTTCCTTCAACGGTGAAAGGAAATATGGACTGATTCTTCTTCCTTGCAAAATCTTTATTGACTCCCTGAATTCCTGTCAGACATTCAAAACTTGATGCCAAATGAATGTGTATGTTCCTATTTTGCAAATGCTTGATGTGATTTTCGTGTTTTTAGTTTTAAGGTCTCATAAGCTTTTGTTTTCCTTTTTTTATCCTTGTCGATTCTTTATCTTTGTTAACTCCTTGTCTAATTCGTAATCCCAAAAGACTGATTTCCTAAAGGTCTATGCGCGCCTTTGCCCGGGAGTGGCCAGAAACATACCTGGGAACGAATTGTGTCATCACCTTTTCATTATTTACTATGTTATTCGAGCTGCTATTATCTCTTGTCTCGCCTTTTTGTCAACCACTTGCTTCAATGAGTGTAAATATCGACCTGGTGGACTGCCTTGGATTCTTAATATTTTATAGGTTAATAAAAAAAGTAATACCGAGAAATTATTTGTTTGGAATTTGGATTATGTTAGGTTGTTCGTGACACGCAAAAATGAATGATTTAATGATTAAAATGATAATCATGAAATTCATCGACAAAATATAAGTTGTACACAAACTCGTGGAAATCGAAAGAATTGAATAGAGATTTTGGAAGAAAAAAGAATATGTCATAACGAATTCTAGAGGGTTTATTTTCCGGATTCCCCAACATCAAAATGCATTTGACTATCTTTTCAAGTTTTTAGCTCAAATCCTTCATTTGGTGTCAAGATGCCCTTTGCGGGTTTTCACCTGGAACCCTCATTTTCTTTTATTTTCTTTTCTTTTTTCTTAGGTGTGATATTTCTTGACAGAGTCTTAATTTATTAGGTTTTTAAGCACTTTTCCGTTTATCTATGCCAAAATCATTGCTCCACCAGGAAATGCCTTTTTAACAACGTATGACCCCTCCCAATTGGGAACCCATTTCCCGCAAAAATCTTTTTGGATTGGTAAAATCTTTTAAAATACTAGATCCCCTCTCGTAACTCTCTTGGGATTGCCTTCTTATCATGGGCTCTCATCATCCTTTTTTAGTACATTTTCCCATGATATATATCTTTCATCCTTTTCTCTTCAATAAGATTTAGTTGATCAATACGACACTGAATCCATTATGGTTCATCTAACTCAACTTCTTTCAATAATCGAAGTGATTGAAATTTCAACCTCAATAGGTATGACCACATTTGTTCCATATACTATAGAGAAGGACATTGCCCCTATTGATGTACGCACGGTCGTCCTATATCCATATAAGGCAAAGGGTAATTTCTTATGCCAATCTCTGTAAGTTTTTATAGTCTTCGTAATGATCCTTTTGATGTTTTTGTTCGTCGCTTCTATTGCTCCTTCATTTTTGGGTGGTAGGTCGGCATGTTTTATCTTGAATAGCCCGTAGAGTTCATCCATCTTCTTGTTATTCATATTAGTAGCATTATCCATGATGATTCTTTATAGCAATCCATATCGATAGATTGTTTCTCTCTTTATGAACTTGCAAACTGTGGATCTTGTGATACTGGAATAAGAAGTGGCCTCTACACACTTAGTTTAGTAATCGATTGCCACTAAGATGAAACGATGTCTGTTTGAAGCTTTTGGTTTGATTTCCCCAATTGCATATATACCCCACATGTAAAACGGTCAGTTTACATGCAAAGGCGAAGGTGGTACTTGAATTTTATTCATATATATTTGGCATTTATGACATCTTCTTACATAATTGATACAATTTGTATGCATCATGGCCTAATAGTATCCATACCTCATGATCTTCCTGGCCACAGATAAACCATTTGCGTGTGTTCCACATGTTCTACCATGTACCTCTTCCATTACACTTTTCGCCTCTTTGACAGTCACACATCTCAACAAAACTTGGTCATTGCCCTTTCTGTATAAGATCTCTCCATCAAGGAAGTATCCAGCTGCCATTCTTCTGATTGTTTCTTGTCAATTTTAGCTGCACCAGGGGGATATGTCTGGTATCTCATATACTATAAGATATTGTGGTACCATGGATGGCCATCCACTTCTTATTCTAGAATATAGCAATGAGCAGGGGTCTCATATACCTGCATTTTTATTGGTATCATTTATGTCTTCTTATTAGCTTTAAACATCACAGCCAATGTAGCCAAAGCATAAGCCATTTGATTGTTTTCTTGAGGAAGATATCTGAATCTGACATCTTCAAATTCTTTCAGTAGTTCGAGGATCGAATTTTGATATTCGACTAGCTTCGGGTCCTTCGTCTCCCATTCTCCCCTTAGTTGGTAAGCTACTAATGAGGAATCTCCATATACTTTAAGCATTTTGACATTTTTTTCAATGGCTGCTTTTAACCCCATAATGCACGCTTCGTATTCTACCATGTAGTTGGTGGAAAAGAATTCCAATCTACTTGTGAAAGGTTAGTAGATATCTTTTAGGGAAATCAACACTGCCCCAATTCCTTTTCATAAAGCGTTAAAGGCTCTATCAAAGTACAATGTCTAGGATTTATTGCCCACTGTGTTTTCTTATTCGATAGAAATATACATCAAATCCCCATCTGGGAAATTAAATTTAAACTCATAATCTTATGAGGCACAACTTGCAAGAATGTCAGCTATGACACTCCCTTTTATTACCTTTTGGCTCACATGACAATATCAAATTCAGACAAATACAGCTGCCATCTAGTTAGTCTTCCACCCGAGCAGAAGACTCCATCAAAACTTTTAATGGATCCATCCTCATTATCAACCATGTGGTATCGTATAACATGTACTACCTGAGTATCCAAGCTGCCAAAACTAAGGCACATCACATCTTCTGAATCGGTGGGTATCGACTCTCACAAACGGTAAACTTTTTTCTCAAGTAATAAATGGCTCTCTTATTTTTTTCCCAACTCGTCATATTGGCCTAGCACACAACCTGTTAAATTTTTGAAAACCATTAAGTAGAGAATTAGCGGTCTACCATGTACTAGTGCTACTAGTATTGGGGCATTAGACATGTATTTCTTGATACTTTCTAGAGTCTCTTAGAATTCGTTGTTCCATACCTCATGATTATTCTTCCTGAGTAATTTGAACTCGGGACCGCACTTATCGGTCAACTGAGAAATGAATCGCGATATATAATTTAGTCTTATCAGGAACCTCAAACTTCTTTCTACGTACGAGGTACTGGAAGGTCTTGAATTGCCTTGACCTTATTTGTATCGATCTTGATTCTTTTCTGGCTCACCATGAAGCCTAATAGTTTCCCTGGTTTTACCCCAAATATGCATTTGGCTGGATTAAGCTTTAATTGGCACTTTCTCAATCTTTGGAACAATTTTCTCAGTTTCTGTACATGTCTTTCTTTTGTTCGGGGCTGGGCAATCATGTCATCCACATATACTTCAATTTCCTTATACATCATGCCATGGAAATGAGTTACCATGGTTCTTTGATAGGTTGCCCCAATAATTTTCAAACCAAACAACATCACTTTATAACAGAAAGTCCCCTACACGATTATAAATGTTGTTTTCTCCATGTCCTTAGGATTTATTTTGATATGATTATACCCCGAGAAGCCATCCATAAAGAAAAACCAAGAATACCCCACAGTGTTTTCTACCAGAGTATCATGTGAGGCAAAGGAAAATTTTCCTTCGGGCTAGCCGTATTAAGGTCTTGAAAATCCAAGCATATGCGAATATTCCCATCTTTCTTAGGTACCGGAAATATATTTGCTACCCATTCGGGGGTATTTTTCCTCTTGAAGAAAACCTAGATCGATTTGTTTCGTCATTTCTTATTTGATATTGAATAACATTTATGGCTTCATTCTCTTAAGTTTTTATTGAATTGGATTGCATTATGGTTTAATGGGTAACTTATGGACTACTATATTAGTTCTTAACCCAGACATATCTTTATATGACCATACGAAGATGTCTTTAAACTCTTGGAAGAAACTTATCAATTCTAGCCTTATCCCTGCAGATAATATGGTGCCAATTTTTATTTCTCTCTTTACTTCTGCTGTCCCTAAATTCATGAGATCTATTTCTTCTTTATGGGGTAGAATATGTTTATCTTCTTTCCACCTATCTTAATAGTTCATTAGGAACTTCACAGTCTTCCTCATCTTTGTACTCATTGACTTCTTCTAGACACAAAGGTCGCTTGAAATCTATCTTGTAACTGGCCTCAGGAACGTTTATGCTAATATTATTATGACATCTGCATAAAATTTGGCTTGGATGTATTGGAATGTAAAGAATAGAGAATATGATGCAAAGAACACGGTGCAAAAATACGAAGAATGAGAGTGATTTCTATTTGAGAAAAAATATCTTTCATTAATTAATTTGGTAACATTGAGTTTTACAAAAAGTTCATTTAGATACTTTCAAAATGCTAAAAAAAGTTATCAATGGGCATTACTTTGAGTTAACCCTAAAAACTATAGGGAGGTCTTATGCTGTCTAGTTGCCGAGCTTTTCACTGGGGAAGAAGGGACGAATTTCAGCTAAAAACTTTCCAGTCTGGTTACACCTGTTAATCATGTTGACAGACAGTCCTTCTAAAGCTTCTCCCACTAATTCCTCCTCTTTTGTCAAATCCTCGATCTTGATGGCACTGGCCAGCTGTTGCTCTACGTCATATACTTTTCGAATTTGAAAGTGTTCTTTAGAGGAGGGAATGACATGCATTATCCAGGGATATTCATTCCTTTCACCCTGGCTTTTCTTGCTTCAGCCCTTTTTTCTCATCTCTTGGCTACGTTGCTGGAAGGTGGGCTTAAACCCGAGCCCAAAACAATATCTCTTTCATTCAATAGTTATGGGTTATACCATTCTATGTAGATCATTTCCCAGTCCCTTTCTGGTCTTTTCCCCACTTCTTAGGGTTTGCCTTACTGCCATCTTGGTACAGTCCGTATTGTGGGGCGTGATATTTTCCTTCCTTCGGTTACATACGTTGCATTAATAAACTGTAAGGCTTTGAAAGATCATTCCAAATCGTCTTCGTCGACATCAATGTACGAGGCATCAGATGTTACATAAGCAGATTTCTTCTTCAGCTTCGATACTGACCAACCTCCCATCAATCATAAATTTTAACTTCTGATGTAGAGATGAAGGAATTGCCCCTGCAATGTGGATATAGGGTCTCTCCAGTAAGCAGTTATAGGTCGGGTGGATGTCCATTACCACGAAGTTAATGCTATAGATGGCAGGCCTAATTAACAGATGTATCTCCATTTTTCCCATTACGTCATTTTGGGTTCCATCGAATGCCTTGACGACATTGTGATAAGCTCTCATGTGTGAGATGTCTACGGGCATCCTTTGCAGTGTAGCTAAAGAATTCACGTTTAATACAAACCCGTTATCTATTATAACCCCTGGCAAGACATGACCGTGACAGTGTGTCTTGATATTTAAAGCCCTAATGGATCTCATTCCTCCTTCCGGGATCTCATCATTAGTGAATGTGATATAATTATCTGCATCTATGTGTCCCACGATTCGGTCTAAATTATTTGTCAAAATATCCTCAGGGACGAATGGTTGGTTGAGTACTTTCAGCAAGGCGTTCCGATGTACTTCTGAGTTGATTAACAAATCCAATATTAAGATTTTTGCATGTTGCTTGTGAAACTGCTCCACTATGTTGTATTCACTATACTTTAAGAACCCCAGGAATTCACTGCCCTGAGCTTCAGTCACTGGCTCATTAATGATCGATGGAGGTTTTACGTTGAAAATTATTGGTACTACCACTGCCTTGGCTTTGGCTTTTTCGTTTTATGCTTTTGTGGACGTCTCAGGTGAGTAGCATCTTCCACTCCTCATGAAGTGGCCTACCTCACTTACATTTTCATTGAGTGACTTTTTTTCTCCCATATTCTCTCAGAGGACCTCGGCCCCTCTGGTATAGATACGCTTGCTGCATAGGTCCAAGGGACCTGTCGTGTGTCCTTGAATGGGAAATAAGACAGAGTTGTAATAAAAATTTAGGAGTTGTTGACGATGAGCTCTCATTTCTAGGTTTAACTGTGATGATCAAATGCTTCCTCGTTCCTTACATCCTGTTTGAGACATCCGTCATACAAACATCTATCTTTTGTTGGCTCTCGTCTTTATTGAAGAATTTCACTTCACCATTGTTCATCATCTCTTGAAGGAATTCTTGGATTTCATAACAATTCTGAATTTCGTGATCTTCTTTTTGGTGATACTCACAATATATTTCACGTTCCATCGATTTTGGCTTGGGATCACCCCTGATCATTCCTAATGTGAATAGTTGTCTGAACACCTAGCTAAGAGGAGATTTTACTTTTGATATATCCCTCTTTATCCTCCTATTCTCTTTTTCGTCGATCACATTGACTCTCTACCCCCATGATTGGGCAGGGGATGAGAGTTTGCAACTGCTGTTTTGAACTTCAGGTCTCAAGTGTTGATGAGATTTTTCATAATCTTTTAGAACATCAGGCAGTTCTCGATGTCATGCCTAGTGATCCCTGTATGATACTCGTAGTAGGCGTTGGTACTATACCAATTAGGGTAAGACGACTGTAGCAGAGTCAACTTATAGAGGCATACTAAATATACTTTCAATAGCGAGGCATATATTTCAGAATACAGAACTGGCACATGTGAGAAAGTCATCCTCGTAATATTCTTCGTTGGCCCTCTGTTCTAATGGGCATTTACTTTCTCTGCACTAGGATTGGTGATCGTAACACTAATCGTGAAGTTTTTATGGTAAGAATTTGCATGATTCACCTCGTTCTTATTCCTTTAATAATAGTGCTTCTTTGACCCTTCTCATCCCTCAATTTTACCACTCTTAATGGAATTTTCAATCAGTTCTCTAGAAATAACCAAGTCAACAAAAATTCTTAGTGGTATTTCCTAACAGATTCCCATGATACGGTGCTTTCAAGGTATTTATGAAAATGGCGGTAGCATTATTTTCTAGTAATAGGGGTTGCATCTATGCCACCACATCACGCCACCTCTGGGTGTACTACCTAAAGGCTTCATTGTGTCGTTTCTCCATGTTTTATAGAGTCCATCTGTCAGGTACTAAGTCACTAACATTACGGTACTGCTCCAAAAATGACCTGGCTAAATCCCTCCATGATTTGATGTAAGATTTGGTTAACTGGTTATACCACTTTACAGCAGACCTAGTCAAAGTATCCTAGAAACAATGTATCAATATCTTTTCATTCTCGGTATAGTCCACCATTCTTCTACAGTACATAATGAGGTGTGCAGATGGTCAGGTGGTCTTATCGTACTTTTTGAAGTCTGATACTTTGAAATTCGGGGGAAGTATAAGATCAGGAACTAAGCTTAACTCCCTTTCATCCATTCCATAAAATGGCTCTACTTATACTGACCTTACTCTTTCCTCAAGACTCTTCAGTTGATGGGTTATCTCACTATTGGCTATCTCTTTTTCTACTAATTTGTTAAAGTCAGGCGATAACTCTTTTATGTATGATTCGATAGGCCTTACCCTAGCAGCAGGTGGGTAGTTCATTGGGAATGAGGGTTTTGTATGGTGTTGTTTATTTGCTACGTAGATTCTAGGTTGAGTCTCATGTGGAGCTGGAGATCAAACAGAAACATGCATAGGAGTAAAACATGGAGGATGCGGGGATCCAGTGTAAAACCCGATGGGCACTGAGGGTCATATGCATACCCAACTAGATTCGATGATTCAGGTCTAAAACCTGTGGGATGTGAGGGATCTTGATCGGACGATAGTGGTTGGTCAGTAGTGACCTTTCTGGCCATCAAATGCTTTTTAAATATGTCCTCAATCTTCTTCAGTAGTTCAAGCTATGAGCTTGTCATTTCCACTTCAATTGTATTCAACCTTTCTCTCATTTCCTCTTGTGTGTCCCAGTTGTCTTGCTCTATTTAAGCTAGTCTATCTTCCATTTTTTGTTGACTTATGAGTACCATAGGGGTGTGAGGTGTATGCCAGTATCACTTCAAATGATCGAAAATCATATTTTATTATTTTATGTCTTATTAAATGAATGAATATTAAAATGCAAGCATTAAGATTTAAATATTATAAAAACATGAAAATGCAAGTGCAAACGATATTGATTCCAAAATAACTAGTTCATTAAAAAATTTCTCAACAAAACACAATGCCTAAGCACTTCAAGTAAAGAAAGTACATCCACAAAGAGCTATATATAATATCTAGCCCTATCTCTTAACTTCTCGAGCTCTATCATCATCTCTATAATGTGTCGCTCTTCTTCAGACTCTGGAATCACAAAAACTCTTAAGATCGCCAAGACTCTGGAATCACAAAAACTCTTAAGGTCGCCATTTCTTTAGACAACTCAAAGACTTGTCGAGCAACCCCACTTGCCTGATCTACTATCTTCTCCATCGCTTACTGCTGCATGTGAATGGTATCACTAGCTTGCTGCAGTATAATTCCCAGCTATTGATTAGTCAATGGTCGGCTTCCTTCGAGCTATTGGATCTGTTCATGGCATCTTTGTACTGTCGCTCCAACTCATCAATCTTGACCATTAAAGCTTTATTTTCTTGCCTAGCCATTTCTCGAGCGGATGAATCTATTATATGCTTTAACATATTTAGAAAACTCCTAAGTAAGTTCTTCTGTTTTGCCAAGGCATCAAATAATTCACTAAGAACAATTTCACTCTTTTTTATTCATACTTTGTGTTGTTCTTTCTTTCTTTCTCTTTTTTTATCATACTACCCGAAGGGAGCAAACTTATCACACCTACTATCCCACACTCTAGTTGAAAAGGAGCATACCTTCCACCCCCAAGCTATTCAGGTACAGTAATCTCGTGACTACTTTCATTCACTCATATGCTAAGGCAACAATTTATTTAAGAAGTTTTCTAGGTTATGCCAACGCATAGAGGAGTGTCCATCTACAGTTATACCGAGGCATTTATTTTCAATTCATCACAATTCAAAACATTAAAGAGTTCAACAAAATCTTTTCAACCATTTAATGTCATGACGCACGAAAGGTTCTTCCCTAAAAATTTTATAAGCACCTTAAGCAGAAAAACATACAATCGAGTTACAATATCACAAAGCATCAAGTTCTAGGGTAGACTCTATCCTTCAACCATCATATGAAATAATTCTGGCTTAGACAATAAAATTGACTTTCATCATCGGGCATCCTCAACTTATTCCAACAACTATCCTAATGAAACTCATGCCATGACAAAAAAGAATTCCAACTAATTATTATAAAATACAATTAACCTAAGTATGGAGTACAACACCTCCCCAAACTTAAGGGATGTATTATCCTTAATGCATGAATATGAATGTAAGGAAAATATCTCGAACATGCGGATGAAAATGCAAATGCAAGAATGATACCTTATTGTGGTAGATAGGCTTGGTTGGACGTGCGGGTTCTGTTTCGTTTAAGAATAGGGGGCTTTCAGATCCAGTATCGTATGAAGAAAGCTCAGTTGAAGATGGCATAGCAGTACGTATGGCTGTGCGCTTAAGGTGAGGCATCGTCCTTGTGGTACTTGCTGGTGATGATATTTCTTCAGTGTGTAAGGGTTCAATAGGGATATCGTGTGGTTGGCTTGCCTCAGGATCAATAGTGGGTTCAACATTCAAATCCGGGTGTTGTTCATATGCTTTTTCAAGAGTAAGTTGGTTAGGGACTGGGATAGCAAAATCTATGGCCGGGGCCAAGTCATGATCATCAAAGAATCCCGATGGGATTTCTCAAGTATGCTCGAAAGAATATGAGGAGGAGCTGAGATATTCATTTGTTTCACTGTGGCCTTCTTTATGTATAGAGGATGCATGCGTAGCAAGAGGGATGACATCCATTGGGGACTCGGGTGGAACATGTTGTGCCGAGGCAAAAAATGTACTACCACCTGTAGGGATCGATTGCGCATGATTTCATCGAGAAAAGGTGGCAGGTCTTCCTTGGTAACTGGACGCAGTTTCTTGATGAAATAATTCAGCTGGGCATCTCGCTCATTGACATAATTGAAGAAGGTCTCTATGTGACCCTCTAAACGTTTCAGTCGTTCTCTTGTCTCTTGAGTGAATGTGACCACGGCTGCCATTATCGTCGCGGTAAATGATTTTGCTCCTCGCTCCAAGCCCTCGTGTGTAGCGTTGTCATAAAAACTCATAAGCTCGGGCACTTTCTTTTTGGTAATGCATTCATTCGACTTGATAAATTCCTCGAAAGGTTCCTCAGGGACCTTTTTCTTCATGCACAAAGCGGTGATTAAATTGGAAAAAATAGATTACCTCGGGTCCTCTTTACACACTTATGGTTATGCTAAAAAATTATCTCGCCCACATTGATCTTGCACTCGTAAATGATTGAGTGGAGTAGCATTAAGCACCACACCAATACTGTCGTGTTGTGCGAGGTAGTCATCAGCTTGCCTTTCAAAAAGTGGTTCCACAGTTTGGTTACTGGCTTAAAGGCTCGGCGATCCACACATTTCCAGTTGGGTGTATTCCCTTCAAAATTCTCCCAGTCGAAACACAAATCATCCATCACACCATCTTATATCTCTGAATCTGCCTCGGTAAGAAATCTTTTATGTTGATCCTCCACCTTGTCGAGTTTAAAGTAGAGGTTTAAGGCCGAGGGAGTGAACCAGATGGATTTCCTATAACATACATAATTTAATGGGATGGGTCGCCTGGGTGGACATAAAATCTCAGACCATGGCTAGCGCCACCGCCTTTGAGTGCCGGGCAAATTTCTCCCACTTATGCTTTCGGGAGATGTCTATTACTTTCGGCCCAAACGGTTCTTCGCCAGCCTCAGGGAAGACAAATTTGTCCTCTAAGTAAACTTATCATTTCTGGTAGGGCCTTGAACTTTACCTTAGCCTCGGTAATTTGGAAGCGCTTGAAGCGTGTAGCCGTGATGGAGGATGTAGAGGTACCAGTATTCTTCTTCGATCGAGCCGTGAGTAACAGATTTTAATGAAAAAACAAGTGATTTTTGCAGCAGCTATGGAGGGTTTTAGGGGGTTAAAAACTCAAAGAAAATAATCGAAAGGATGGAGAAGAAAGTAAAAAGAGATGATGAGAGGTAACAGATAAAGGTAGGCGGTTTTATGGTAAAAAGATGGGTAGTTGGTGATTTCTTGATGGTAGATCTATAAAAATGCCTAGGGAAATAAGATATGGTATTAAATGGGAAGATATTTATGTTGACAAAAGTTAATAAAATAAAGGGAAAGAGATTTGTTTACCCCTTAAAGTACAGCCAAAACCAATATTCTAGGGTTAAACTTCATTCCATGTGTGAACGTGAACCCTATACTTCCACGTGTACCCTAGCTGCTAAAAGAGACAAAATAAGAGATTACAATAGAAATAAACAAATGGTGCAAAATAAATAAAAAATTAAAAAAAATTATTTACGTACAGAGCACAAATTATTGTTGCCTAGGCAACAAAATTTTCTCAGGGAAGAGGGGCAAACTCTTGGGCAACGCTATGTAACGACGTCGATTTGTCACACAGAATGGGTTCCCCATTATACATCTTGAGTCGTTGACCATTAACTTTGGAGGTAGACTCATCATTCATGTTCTTGATTTCTATTGTGCCGTGGCTATGTACTTGATGTACTATGAATGATCCAAACCATCTAGACTTTAGCTTGCATGGGAACAACTTGAGTATTGAATTATAGAGCAGTACTTGTTGTCCAGGAAAAAAATGCCTAGGCAAAATTTTTCTGTCATGCCTTCTTTTTGTCTTTTCTTTATAAAGGCAAGCATTCTCATACGCTTGAGCTCTAAACTCGCCCATCTCATTTATCTCCAACAATATTCTCTCTCCAGCAAGCTGTGCATCATGTTTAGTTTCTTGATAGCCCAAAAAGTTTTTTGGTCCTATTTAACGAGAAAATGGCATGCCTTTTCATCGAGCTTCGACGACCAATCTTTGCGCCTCGGGTTGACTACATCCTCAAAATCTGCTTAATCTTATGATTGGAGACCTCAACTTGCCCATTAGTCTGGGGATGATATGTTGTGGCAATTTTTTGGTACACACCGTATCTCTTCAATGCCTTGGTAATTAATTTGTTATCAAAGTGATTACCTTCATCGCTGGTAATTCTATGGCACACCCCGTATCTCTTTCAAAACACATGAATATGTTTTTGTGCAAGAATTTCAGCACAATCTTGGAGTTATTGCGAGGTGTGGACACAACTTTAACCTATTTGGAAACATAGTCTTCTGCCAAGAGTATGCACAATCACCAAAGGATGATGGGAAGGGTCCCATAAAGTCTATTCCCAATACATCGAAGAGTTCAACTTCCAAAATGTTGTATCTCATTTCTCTTCGATATATTCCCAATGCCCTGGCAATGATCACATGACTTATAGAAGTCATTTGGATCTTTGAATAAGGTGATCTAGTAGAAACCAGATTGAAGGACCTTTGCAGCAGTCCTCATCCCACCAAAGTGCCCTCCACACGGGGATGCATGGCAGTGAAATATGATCTCATTGTGTTCTTCTTCGGGGACACACCTTCGGATGATTTGGTCTCTACATTGCTTGAATAAGAATGGTTTATCCTAGTAATAGTGACGTACATCATGTCTGAATTTTTTCCTGCCAAGGCTAGATGAATCTAGAGGCATAATACCACTAACAAGAAAGTTAATTATGTCAGCGTACCACGACAAATAAAATTTTCTCGTCGAGGAAATCCTCTTGAATATCCTTCATGCCATGACAAAAATATTTTTTCTCTAGCCTAGATAAGTGATTCGCTACTTGGTTTTGAGTACCCTTCCTATCCTTTACCTCCAAATCAAATTCTTGCAGTAATAATATTCATCTAATAAGCCTAGGCCTTGCTTCTTTTTTATTAACTAAGTACTTAATGGAAACGTGATTATTTATGTACTATGACCTTATTCCCTATAAGATATGGCATAAACTTATCAAAAGTGAATACCATGGCAAGAAATTATTTTTCAGTAGTGGTATAATTGAGTTGAGCATCATTAAGGGTACAACTAGCATAATATATGACATGGAAAATATTACATTTTCTTTGCCCTAGCACGGCTCCTACAACGTAGTTACTGGTATCATAGATCAGCTTGAAAGGAACATCCTGGTCAGGTGGAACTACAATTGGTGTCGAGGCAAGCTTTATCTTTTGATAAGTGAATGCACTGAGACATCGTCATTGAACACGAATAGTTGATTTTGATGGAGAAAAACACACAAAGTCTTAGAAATCTTTGACAAATCCTTGACGAACCGTCTGTAGAATCTTGTATTCCCTAGAAAAAATTTTTATGCCATTCACAGTGATGGGTGGAGGTAGATCCTCATTCACGTCCACCTTGGCTTCATCAAGCTCGATGTCTTGGCACGAAATTTTGTGTCCCAACATAATTCCTTTTGTCACCATAAAATGACATTTCTCCCAATTTAACACAATGTTGGACTCCTCACATCACTTCAGCACTTTAGATATATTGTCGAGGCATCTGTCAAAGTCATCGCCCAAGACGAAAAATTCATCCATAAATATTTCGATAGAGTCCTCTACCATATCTGAGAAAATGGACTTCATACACATCTGAAAAGTTGTTGGAGCATTACATAGGCTGAATGATATTATTCTAAAGGCATAGGTGCCATATGGGCAGGTAAATGTGGTATTCTCCTTATCATCTAATGCTATGGCGATTTGATTATACCCATAATATCTGTCAAGGAAGCAGTAAAATGACTTGCTTACTAACCGATCAAGCATTTGATCGATGATAGGAAGGGGAAAATAGTCTTTATTTGTTGCCTTGTTGAGCTTTATGTAATCCATGCAAATCTGCTAGCCTGTGACGGTTCTTGTAGGAAAAAGTTCTTCATTTTCATTTTTTACCACGGTCACTTCATCTTTCTTCTGTACGCGTTGAACTGGACTGACCCAAGAGCTGTCAGATATTGGATAGATCACCCCCGTATCGAGTCATTTGATGATTTCTTTCAAGACCACTTTTTTTATTATCAGATTAAGTCTCATCTGAGGTTCCACTGAGTTGCTATAGCAATCATCTAGCTGGATTTTGTGCATGCATATTGTAGGGATGATTCTCTTTAAGTCTGCCATAATCCAACATAGAGTTTTTCTGTACTGCGATAAAACATTCAACAAACTACCTTCTTGCTCGGGGGTTAGAGCAGAAATTATAACTGGTAAAGCATTATCACTGCCTAGATACACATATTTCAAATGTGTTGGCAACAGTTTAAGTTCTAAAGTAGGAGCATGCTGCAGCGAAGGTTTTGTAGGAACAAATTCATTGAGATCAAGGGGTTCAAATCTCATACCTGGTCTAGCTTGAAGTAAACAAAACTGTTCCTCCTCCAATGAATTGTCCTCAGACTCCGCATTCACTCTAATTTCAGTATGTCTTTCATCTGGTTCAGTAAAAAAACTTGTGTCGAGGTAATTATCTTTGTATGCCTCGTTCAGATAAGTTTCTCATAGGAAAAAAAATGGTGTGTCTTTCTGGTTGTAACAAATTTTTGTGGAAAAAATTTATACGCTCTTCATTCTGAAATTTTTTGACTTGGCACAGATTTTCATACTCGTCAATATATAAAAATTTGCCTTGGCCAGACTTTTCCATTCCTGCTTCCTCTATTGTATTGATGTCTTCAACATATTGGCATTCTTCATAATCATCAACACATTTTAGAGTGTTGAAGACATTGATCGTGACACTTTGATCCATCACCCTTATTGTGAACTGTCATTTCTCACAATCTATTAGAATACGCCCGCTAGCTAAGAAGGGGCGTTTGGGAATAATAGGTGCATTCTCATCAGCCTCATAGTCTAAAATGAGGAAATATGTTGGAAAGACAAACTTCTCCACTTTAATAATCACATCTTCAATCTTGTCGTTAAAACGAACGTGTGACTGATCAGCTAGTTGTAGAATCACGGTGGTTGGTCGTGCGTTACCCATTCCAAACTTCAACAATATGGACTTGGGCATCAAATTTACACTTGACTCTAAGTCACAGAGGGCTCTTCCAACATATTTATCACCGATGGAACATGGTATAACAAAGCTTCCAAGATATTTTTGCTTCGGCAGAAGTTTAATCATTTTTTAACAATATTCTATTATCGTGGCAACAGTTTCTACTCTTTCCACCTTTCTCTTTTTTGAAAAAATATCCTTCAAGAATTTGGCATAGGAAGACATTTGCTCAATGGCTTCAAGTAGCGGAACATTGATATACAACTGGTCAAGGACATCAACAAACTTTCTGAACTGGATCTCGTCATTATGCTTTTTCAACCGCTAAGGAAGGGGTGGTGAAGGTCTAGCTTCATCTGTTGCAGGTGGTGATGAAACATTTTCCTCGGTAAATAATTTTTCACCATCATTGTGATTACTTGTTGAAGCCGCATCCTTTTCCTTCTCCTTAAGCAGTTCTTATTGTTCAATAATTTCTTCTTGACTGTTAGATTCTTGATATTTAGTGCCTTGGAGAGAAATTTCTTGCTTCTCTCCTCTAAACTTATCATCAAGATTAATTCGGGTACCACTCTTAAGTGTAACCACACTGCATTGCTCTTCCCATGAGGCTTAGTGACTTGAGTATCACTAGAGAGGGTTCTTTACAATCGAAAATATACTATTTTGGATATTTGGCCCACTATATTCTCTAACGCTCTTCATGATGAACTATGGCTTTGTAATAAAGATGCTTGGCTTTGTAATAAAGAACCTTGATTCTTGATTATCGATAAGTGCTCGTGTATCAAGGTATTTGTTGAAGCCATGAAATCTTTTATCGAGGCTATAAATTCCTGCAATGAAGCTTCAAGGGAGTTAGAATTGGACGAAGATGCATTACTTTTATTATTAACTTACCTCCTGCAATGAAGCTTCAAGGGAGTTAGAATTGGACGAAGATGCATTACTTTTATTATTAACTTGCCAGGGCATCTGTTGATGTTGCGAACTTGAGTGTTCATAAATATTTTGTTGTGGCCTGTTAAAATTGTCTACATAGTTGTTATTGTTGTTCCTTGATTACCCCAGGAAAAATTTGGATGTTGTCACCATCCAGGATTATATGTATTAGACTAGGGGTTGTTTTTGCTTCTGTTGAAGTTGTCCACGAAATTGATGGACTCCTGGTTTTCTAGGCATTCACTCTCATGATGGTTGATGCAACATAAAATGCATGCTGAGTTCGTTGCCTTGACTTTTCTCACCTCACTGGAACGTTGCAAATTTTTCAGTATGTTAGCTATGGCAAAAAGTTGGGCAGAAACTAAATTCTTACTGTCAAGTTCATATGCCCCAGATATTTTCCTGCCGGATCCAAGCCTTGTTGACTAAAATTGATAGTCATTATTGGTAATCCGATCAAGGATATCAAAGGCTTCCTCGGGTGATTTATCGAGCAAAGTGCCATTCACCGATGCATCCAATGTCATGCGAGTAGGTGCATTGACACCATTATAAAACATGACTACTTGAGTCCATTCGTGGAATCCATGGTTAGTGCACTTCCGAAGCAAACTTTTGTTTATGTCCCATCACTCATACATAGATTCATCATCGCTTTAGCGAAAAATTACAATGCCATTGCAGAGCTGGGTGTGCATATTTGGTGGGTTATATCTAAGTAATAAATTTTTGCATAAGTTAGCCCAAGATTCCATTAAGCCAGATGGGACTCCACTCAACCACACTCTTGCTCAATCGCGCAAAGAGTATGGGAATAATTATAGCTTCAGGACATCCTCGTTCACACCTTGTTATCTTAAAGAGTCGCACACTTCAAGGAAAGCACACATATGCTGTCTAGCATTCTCATTAGGCAAGCCACCAAATTGACATATAGAATTGAGCATGTTAAATATCACCGGCTTGAGTTCGAAGTGAGCTTCCTGTATTTTCGGTGCCACGATTCAGGGGTTGATGTCATCGAGAATAGGATTTAAGTGATCTCATATAGCTCGAGGTCTTGCAACATTTTGGGGAATATTACTTGTTGCGACATCGAGATCTTCCATATTATTGTCAGCTTGATACTGCAGTCGATTCATATTGTCTTTGACACGCTGAGTACGTCGCCTTTGTCTGAATGACTGTCAATCTCAGTGTTGAATGGTATTAATGGTTCGTCAGCTGATCTCCTAGTCATGCAATAAAAACTTACAAAAGAAAAATAATAAAATGAGTTAAACTAAATAAAGGAAATGTGACAAGAAAATAAAAATTTACTATGTTAGAAATTATCAAAATTACACCAGTTGCCAATCCCCGACAACGGAGCCAAAAACTTGATCGCTTGTAAATATATATTTAAAGGTAAGAAAATATGTGCAAGAGTACACAATCGATGAAAGTAACATAGTAGTAAGTTGAGTATCATCTCCACAGTGATTGGTGGGAATTTTTGATGTTTTGCTACAACTAGAACTAGGTGTCACAAGCTAGTCCTACAGTTCTTGTCAAAGAGGAAAGTAAACAGGAACAAATGGTTTAAGCAGATGGAAAAATATTGTTGATGCAATAATTAATGTAAAGTATGGTGTGCAGAAAAGTTTGGTCGAGGCAAGAGAATTATGCAAAAGTAAATAAATAAAAGTTGTCGAAGCAAATAAAAATGTTGAGTTCAATATATTCAGAAAAACCTCACACAATCAGACTTCTTACAGAGCACTTAGGTTGGTTTTGCTATGGAGAGAAGTTATTTCACGCTAAGGATGATTTAGTGTGCTATGCTAGGCTACCCGATAGGATTACTAGAGTATTCTAGGAGTGTTTCTACAACAATACTACTCGGCGTGAGCTACAACCCTTGGTTTGTCAAATTGTTGTTGTGGAAATACCCCTCAGCGTAAACTGTATTCTTTTCCTATCTTACTCAAGTATTTACCCCTTTTAGTATAATAAAACCCTTTTCTTATATCTAAGGTTGATTAAAACCTCACCATCTCGTATTAGTTCCGTTGTTCATGTAGATCTTCCCTAACTCTCTCGATATTAGACATTTATTTCTAGAAAAATGATAATCTCTCGAAAGATCTTACAAAGGTTAGGAATGTTTTGCTGAGGCACCAGGCAATCTCTCAAAAGCTCTTACAGTGTCAAGGCAAAATATTTAAATAGTGAACAAAACAACACTTAGCATAAAACAAACTGCATCATTCATTAACAAGAAAATAACGTTCATAAAAAATAGCCAACACCAAGTAAAACAATTCATGGTGCAGTGAATATCATCTAAAAATCATTCTTTTTAGTACATCCCTTAACAAGATATGAAGATGAAGAACAAACGAATAAACACTCCCAAAAGAAGATATCTGCTGTGAGATTATGACCACCACAACGCCTTCTCTAGCGATCGGCCTCTCTCGAGGACTTGGCCGCTACTCCGATTAAGATCGGCTATGGACGGCACCATGGACGGTCGAGTGAGAACGGTGGAAAAGCTATGATGGAGTATTTATAATGGGAATTTCTAGGGTTTAGTTCCCTTAGAAATTACCTAAATACCTTCATTGACATACCCATTTTATAAATGACATAACAGCTGGCAGTGGTTAATTTCCTTGATGAGGACATGATTACACGCGAGGATGAAGGTGGACAAGTGACGCCAACAGTCCTGTTGAGCCACGCTAGACTTGCAAGATAAATCTTACCTTGGAAAGAAAATTTGTTCCTCACTGTCGTCTTCTTGTGTTCCTCTAGCCCTGGAGAATTTCTCTGTCTCGACAAATAAATTCCTCACTCATAATTTCCTACATCAACACAACCAACCAACAACCTTCCTCCAAAGCAGCATCAGTTGAACCAACTAAAGTTTGCATCGGCAAAACTTATCCACCACATGCAAATGTATACTACATGCAACTATATGCAACTAAAATGCTATGACAAATGGGTTTTATGAAAACAATAACCTAAGTAAAAAGACATAGAACACAATCTTTTACGGAGTTATCAAACATACTGGAGCTGCCTTCCTTTGCTTGGTGCAGAGATCGGCAGCAGCTGATGGGGTGATTGAGGGCAGCTACACTAGGGTTAGGTTTAGGTTATGGTAGGCTTTGGGTCGGGTTTGGTTGGGCTTCGGGTCGGGTCATGTTTTGGGTATTTCGGGTCTGGGTTTTATTTTGTAAAGGGCTCGGGTTTTATTTTGTAAAGGGGCCCGGTGGTTTTTTTGGACTTGTAATATATGTATTGAGTTATTGGTTTGTAAAAATAATATATAGGTAGATTGAAAAATGGTGATTACAAATGCAGCGGAGCATATGCCTTTTTCTAGATTTGATCTTCCCTGAAGAGCAGTGGAGCAAATCTACCTTGATTCAAGCTTCCTTAGAAAGTAGTAAAGTTAATCAACATTTCCAGATCTGATCTTCCATGAAGAGCCGTGGAGCAAATCCCTTTTAGCAGATTTGATCTTCCCTGAAGAGCAGTAAAGTAAATCAACCTCGGTTTAACCTCCCTGAAATGGACTAACATTGTCGTGTTTATTCAAAGAGGGACAATTGTAGACACTCGTTTTCGCCCGGGTTTTTTGTTACTATTATTATTATTATTATTTATCTATTTTATTTTTATTTTTATTTTATTATAGGCCCTTACAAGCCCAAATTAGGCTCAGTTTCAAAGGGGCCAACCGACCCAAACCATAGACCAGGAGAATTCAAAATAATTAGGGTTTGAAACCCTAGGGTTTTCAGCTTTCGTTGCCATGACTATCAATCAGTACTTCTTGTCACCGCCCGTCGTCGGTGAAGCCATTCCTGTCATCGTCACTGTGCCATCGTCATTATCTCTGTAAAAAGTGAAAAAACCAAATTAGTTTAAATATAAATGAAACCCATTAAAAATAAGTTAAATCCCAAAAAATCTGGAATGTTAACTATCCGATTTAGGGGAAATCATGCCCCTATGAAGGAGCCTCATTGAATCATCACCAAACACACAAGGGATTTAGACATATAACATAAAAAGAGGAGAAAAAAGGGAGGGGGGATCTGGTTTTGAGGAGAAAAATAATGGGAATAGAGAGAGGGAAAATCGGGAAGAACCAAAATGAAAAACAAAATTCTTACCCTTCTAGTTTGAACATCACAGTTTCATCGAAATCAAAAGACCACCAGAACGTCAAAGTAGTATTTGGTTTGTTTGTTTTTTTCGGTCTTTAGGAGGTTGTAAAAAGGGACCGTCTCTTTCTTGGTAGCCCCGTTTGTCGAGGTTTTGTAGGAAGAATGCTTAGACGGTATAGGGAGTTAATCAGACCCTCGTTGGGGTCGTTTGATGGCGGCCGGAGAGTTTATCTCTCCCCATTTTTGGTTGAAAAAAAGAGAGAATGAGAGAAGAGAGAATGAGAGAAGAGAGAGAGGAGCGGTTAAAGAGAGAAAATAATGGGGCTAGGGATTCTAAAGGGCTAAAAAGAGATATATAAGTGAAAGCCAAAACGACGCTGTTTTAGGCTCTAGGGTAACCACCATTTTCGCTCGTGGGTAAACTACTCGAGTGGAGTCTCTAAGTTTGTGAAGTTGTATTTTAGTCCATGTTTAAAGTTTTTTTGAGTTTCTGATTCTACCTTCTTATTTTACGCATATTATATTTTGGTCACCTTAGCTTATTTGTTTTTTATTTTAATTTTAGCATGTAATTTTAAATACTTTTATTTTGGTCCTAAATATATATGTATTTATTACAATTTTAGTGCTTGTATTGTCTATTATTTACTTTTCAACCCTTTTATTTTATGATTATTTTAATTTTTATTCTTTAATTTCTTGCACTTGCATTTTAGTCATTTAATTTTTTGTTTATGTAACTTAATTTCTAATGTCTTTTGTTTTGATCTGTTTTATATATTTGTGTTTGTCTTTATTTTATGCTACGTTATTTATTTCTTGTTCTTCGCTATGCTATAATTTAATTTGTTTTGCTTCGATAAATTACACTTTAGTTCTTAGATTTAGGTCCTTATTCATTTATGTCATTGTTTTCAATTTACTCTGGAGTTGTTATGGTTTATTTATATCTTTAGCCCTTATATTTATTATTCAATCATTTTAGTTCTTATACTTTTTTTATAAATGTCTTTATTATATATTTTTAAAGATATTTTTAACTTTTTAAATATTATATATTAAATATATTATATAGTGTCGTATACATATATTTGTTTATAAAACTTTTTGTATATATGTGTAAAATATATTTATATTATTTTATTAGTATTCAATTGTTTTAATTATCACATATTTTTAGTATGTAATGCATATTATCTATCATATTTCAAAATCTATTGTATATTATGATTTTAATTGCCTAAGATGATATATATATATATATATATATATATATAGAAAGTTTGTTTTATAACCTATATATATATACTTTATAATTAACTATTGTATATTAAGTAGTATATTATATTAAGTTATTTATGAATATCATAGTGTTATTTTGTCTATCTATATATCATGTATATATGTTTGTACATATAGGCTTAGGTTTTATTTTGATCAATTTGTATGATACCCTCATAAGAATAACTCGACTCAATTCAAATAATTGGACTAAGAGTAATACATTTTCATTTTAAGGTTGTTGTGAAGTGACTCACTTAACATATGAGAAAGCCACTTCCGATGATTTGAAAAAGAAAGTGTATCCCATTAAATAAAAACCCTAAAAATTTAATTACTCTTAAAATTTGGGGATGAGAGAAAAAGAAATATTCATCTATTTAAATTCTTCGAGAAAAGATCGTTATAACTTATAAAAGGTCCGAACTCGATGTCTTTAAATAATCGAATATCCTTCTTCTTTCTAAAAGGATTGATAAGCCGTGTTTAATTAATCATTATTTTTATCATTATTCATGCATTTGAAATTTGAATTATTAATGAACTTTCGAATGGAATAGTAATATTTCCTTATTTCAATTGGATTAAGAAATGATTGCTTTAAGGCATAAGAGGCTTTTTCTTCTTGATAATAAATAATTAAATATTATCATTTTCCGTCCTAAAATTCAAGGAATGTGTTTAAAAAGGTATCTTAAATTAAATTCGAAATTGTAAGATTCATTGCAGAGACAACTAATTAATCGACTAGGTACCGATTTAGGACGCTGTGGAGGTGCTAATCCTTCGCCACGCGTAATCGACTCCCGAACTAAATTTTTAGTACGCAAACCTTAAAATGTTGTTTTAATAATTTTTAAATTAATTTTATTAAAATGAAAAAAATTGGGTGCCCAATCACACCCTAATCAAAGATTGGTGACGACTTCTCGAACCATGTTTATTTTGATCTTTAAAAAAGAAACTCAAATTAATCGAGACGAGAATTTTTAAACTACTTAAAATTAAATTTTTTTTAAAGAAATCATTTTGACAATCATTATTTGAGAGATCTCACAAATAACAGTCATTGATTTGATTTATTGTAGGAGTGAGGACCAAGTTTCTCATATTTTCATAAAACCTTTAAAGATGGCCGTATTTCAGAAGTTAAGGTTGCTTGGTGTCTGCAGTTTAGAGGATCCATCAGTTTGAAGCTATAATAGTTAAACAAAATATTTACAAACTCTTTGGTTTAAGGGAGAGTTTGTTAAGGCTATACGTGTATGTGGTCTTTTGATTGGGTCTAAGTAGTTAGCTAAAGAGATCATGTCTTTAGCAAATAATTTGTTAGTGGTTTAGTCAATATTTTCTTATTGTTATTCCTTTAATTTCGATTGTTTATCGGTAGCGGGATTCCTAATTTCTAGCTATTAGTTGTTTGAATTTAGGCTGTTTAAAGGCAGCATTGATCAGTGAATAAAGTGTGTAGCAGTTCAGTATAATTCTCTTGAGTTCCTTCTATCTCTGATTTTTTTTTTACATATTAGAAGCTTCTATTTCTAACAAAAAATACGACCCACGAGTCTCACTTGACTAGCCCAATAGATATAATTTTCAGGGGAACTTGCCACAAGAAAATGAAGATTTCCTCCATTATAAATAAATGTCGTAGAATGCTAAATAAATTTTGAGTTACCTTATTGGGCTAATTAATTTTACCCAATAATATTGGACTAATTCTATCATAGGGTGACTGTATAAACATAGTTTGAACTTCGGTTTTGAGATGCAAAAATGGGTTTTAATAGCCATTGATTATATTGTTGATATTTTAAAACTTATTTAGGTACAAATTAAAATGTAAAAATATCATTTTAATAAAACAAAAAGTAGTTAAGAATTTTTGTATTTTAACTTAAATTTTGCACTAACGTAGTGAAAATGATCTCTCTTCATTTCTTAGATTCGATTATATAACTTCATTTTCGGATACCAAGTAGGCTACACGCCAAAACAATTAATATATTTTAGGATAAACTATGTCTTTAGTACCTAAACTACTTGTTTTGATATGTTTTAGTACCTAAACTTTCAATTTTTTTCAAATCATATTAGTTCCCATTAAAAACTTAACATTATGTTTTGGAAAAAATTGAAAGTTTAGGTACTAAAGCGGACCAAAACTGATAGTTTAGGTACTAAACACGTTAAGTTTTAAACGAAAGGCACTAAAATGAAACAAAATTAAACGTTATGTATGGTTTTGAAAAAGTTAAAAGTTTAAGTATTAAAACGGATCAAAACTGATAGTTTAAGTACTAAATGTGTAGTTTACCCTATATTATATTCTTGGTTACATTATACATTTCAATTTTTTTTAATTCTTACCAACTTTCTTCTAACTCTTATTTTAGTCTTTAGAATTTAATTTTTTTAATTTATTCACTAAATTTTTAAATTGTTCTTATTTTATTCCCTAAAACCTAAAATTAATAACAACACGGTAACTAATTTTAGTTGATATGGATTATTGTTTTCTCACATGAAAGCCAAGCATGTCATTTTTTTTTATTTCTTTTTATTTATTTACCCCGATCACAATTGACAATCCACAACCACTCTGATCAATCTAATTTTACAAAGCACCAAACTTGTTAATACTTTTAAACTTTATCATTAAAATTCTTCTTCCCCTCTCCTTAATAAGAATCGTAAAATAAAAAATCACCAATTACCTTAGTGTATGGAGTTTTCTCATTCATGACTATCGAGTTTCATCAGCAGGAGGATCATTAGTCAAATGATCATCCAAGGCCAAAATTTTCATTTCACTAAAATATTTTCAAGCAAAGTTTCATGTGAGAGACTATTGGTTGAATTTCACCGCGACAATTAGAGCGTCCATTTGAAGATCTTAATGTGGAGAGGCCTCTCTTGGGTCGGTGAACAACATACCTTTGCTCGGACTCCATCTAATGGTAAATGATGAAGATCAGAGAATAACAAATAAAAATATTCAACGCTAGATTCGTGAGTTTTGAAGTGTTTTTGAGTTAAACAAACACTAGATTTGTATTTAAAAGTACGGAACGAGTTTGATAAAAAAAATTATACTTATCAATTGTCATTGACAACTATCGTGGTGGTCGACGGGTGGCTAGATTGTGGATACATGTAGAGGAAATTAGAGGGAAAGAAAAGAAGATCAAAAGAGAAAACAAGAGAAAATATGATGAAAAATTGTTTTTTAAGAATTCAAAACGATGTCATTTTGGTATAAAGTTGACTTTTCTAAAACGATATTATTTTGATATCGTATGCCATGTTGTAACTTGGTTAGTTATTTAACGGTAAAGTGGACAAAACAATAATAATTCAAAAGTTTAATAATTAAATTAAACATTTTTTTAAGTTTTAGTGACCAAAATAAAAGTAAGAATAAAATTGAGTGATGTAAATTAACATTTACCCTTTAACTTTTTTCCTCACAGACTACCCGTTTGACCCTCGTCTTAGAAGGCAGAATATTTGCCAAAAAGGTAAACTGACAAATGGGGAATTACAATCAAATCAATGACGTTTCCTTATTGTTCCCTTTGGCCAAAACGGACAAAACTCATATTTTCACGTAATACATAATTAATTCTAATCAAACATTGATTAACTTTTTTTATCCTTCCGCTAAAAGTTTCATCTTAATTAATTTGAATCAATTATAATTTTATATTTAACATTGATAAATAAATTTCACGACAAAATTTTACAAATATTCAAACCGAAAATATACTTAATCGATATTAAACTGACTCCGTTTGTAGATTAAAATTATTTAATCACAAAGAAGCTTCTCCATTTTTTTTCTCTTTACATAAATATGTGCAATCTCTTTCCACCAACAGAGCCATTGTTACAACTTACAACCTTGCAAATAGAGAGCCGAGAGGGAGAGAGGAGAATGATAGAAAGAGCTCTTCTTTAGATCTGCTCTCTTTCATGGCTTCTTTATTTCTGAGTTCTAGACTCCGTCTCCGACTCAGTTCCATTAGCGCTGAACCAACTCGCTTCTGATTAGCTGAACTCTACGTGTAGACCGGTATGACTGGCTCTGTTTCCCCGCGTGGACTTGCATTCTGATTGGATTTTCGGCATCGGATCGAGTGATCGATTGAATGACGGATTTTCTGCGGGATTCTCCGGACCTCGACTGAGAGTCCCCGAATTGCGGCGGGTTTCGCGGCGGAGATGTTTAAGTCGGCGAGATGGAGGAGCGACAAGAACAGGACCAAAGCCGTGTTCAAGTTGCAGTTACATGCAACTCAAGTACTCTCATTCTTTCAAATTCTTCTTTATATTTTAAACATTCATATCCATCGAACATTTTCCTGTAAATTTATTTATTTCCTCATTTTTCTTTATCGGCTGAATTACTCTGAAAATGCAGCTGAAACTGAAAAAGAAAATTGATTTTTATTTTTATATATATATATATATATATATATTTGTAATTTTAATGAATAATTTGAAGAATATTGAAGTATTAATAGTTTTATGTATAATTTAGGTTACACAATTGAATGTGCAAGCATTGATGATATCAGTGGTCCTTGGCGATGGAGGCAAACTGCGAACCAAATTAGGAAAGGCGACGGTCCTAGATGGTAATTGTCAGTGGGAAAATCCGGTCTACGAGACCGTTAAATTTTCTCGGGATCTAAACACAGGAAAGATCAATGAAATAATCTACCATTTTATTTTATCAACAGTAAGATATACATTTATTTATTTTATTGATGAATTCTTTCTTTTTTCTCATTGAAGGAATGAATTCATGTTGTTTTATATGGGAAGTGTGTGTTTAAATGAAATGTTGTGGCACAAACCAAACGACATTAGTGGTTAAGTGATTTGTAGTTATTCTTTGAGGTCTCGGAATTGAGTACCGCGTATGTCACTCTAAATGTAGTGAATATTTTATATATTTTTTGTTATTCTTTGAGATCTTGGACTTGAGTACCGTGTATGTCACCCCGGATGTAGTGAATATTTTATATGTTTGTTGTTATTATTTAAGGTCTTGGGTTTGAGTACTACTATGTCATCCCAAATGTAGTGAATATTTTATATGATTGTTTTTATTTTTTAAGGTCCTGGGTTTGAGTACCGTGATGTAGTGAATATTTTATATGTTTGTTGTAGGGATTGGGAAAAGGTGGTTTGGTTGGGGAAGCTTCAATTGATTTTGCTGCTTATTCTGAAGCAATTAAAACTTGCACCGTTTCTCTTCCGTTAAAGAATTCCAACTCTAAAGCAATTTTGCATGTTAGTATTCTAGCACTCTCAGTCTCTCTGTATCTCTCTCATATTTATGTGTTAAGGGACACTTACTGGTAGCATTTTTCTTGTTTCTTTCTCATATTGATGGTTTAAAATTGAATTCAAACTGTTGGATTTGATCAGGTCTCAATACAGATGCTGCAGGAAAATATTGATCAGAGGTAAAGACATGTCAATTTCTATCGATTTCATATAGTTATTGGATGTTGTTTCAGAGTCTGGAGCATTTGTTTGAAAATTATTGCAGAAAGGTGGAAGAAATTGAAGATGCAAGTACTAAAACGCGAGACGGTAGCTTGAAGGATGATGAAAGTATTAAGAGCGATACCATTGAAGTAAGGCTCCTATCCCATTTACAGAAAGCGTTCGTTTTTCGGTTTTCTTGTTGCTGCTGTTAATCAGACTTTTCTTATGCTCTTAACTTTTGGTCTCCTGATGCACGCTTAATATAAAAGTTGATTGAAAGAGGATTTGCATGTTTCACTTATTTCTTTGTTTATCATCTGTCTGACAGGATGTGCCTTCAAGCAAAGCCACCAACAATGTTGAATTGCATGGGAACCGCAGAGGATCGAGAGAATCTGATATTACCGTTTCAAGTTCTGGTAGCATCTTTGGACTCGACATTCCAAGAGAACTTGGAATGAGAAACGACATCAATCAGGACCCTCCGTATTTGTCATCTATGAATAACACCTCATTTACTCCTAAACCAACATCAATTGCCTCAACAGCAACCTACGAGGAGTCGTCAGCAGGTTCTGATCTTGGAACGAGTACTGATGACTCTAACAGTTCACAGGACACTTTTCCACGAGAAAACTCCCAACATGGTTCATATAATGAGATTGAAAGGCTCAAGAACGAGCTCAAGGCTTTGACCAGACAAGTGGATGTTTCAGATATGGAATTGCAAGCTCTTAGAAAACGAATAGTAAAGGAGAGCAAAAGGGGACCGGATCTCTCATGGGAAGTTGTTACTTTGAAAAGAGAGAGAGATGCACTCAAATTAGAGTGTGAGAAGCTGAAGGCCTTTGAGAAGCAAATAGATGATGCAAAAGTAAAAAGCAGGTTGGAGTTTGAGAGTGGAGACCCATGGGTTCTTATTGAAGAAATCAGACAAGAACTGAATTACGAGAAGGCCTTGAATTCAAATCTTCAGTTACAACTGCTGAAGCCACAGGAATCAAATGCTGAGTTGATGTTTGTCGTACGAGACCTAGAAGAAACATTGGATGCGAAGAAGACGGAGGTACCCCATCCTCCCAAGAAATCAGGATCCAATGGTAGTGCTGAGGAAATGGGAGTAACCATATCAGGATGTCACTCAGATGAGGATGATGGGCAGAGGGAATTGGAACAACTTGTTAAAGCGCACAAAGATGACAAGGAAACCTCTTTCCTTGTACAAAAGATCATGGAGTTCTACAAAGAGATAGAGACCTACAAGAGAGATAAAGATGAGCTTGAAGCACAAATGGAGCAGCTAGCACTTGAATATGAGATACTGAAGCAGGAAAATCACGACATGTCCTACAAATTAGAGCAAAGCCAACTGCAAGATCAACTGAATATGCAGTATGAGTGCCCATCTTCCTTTGCTAACATAAATGAACTTCAGACCCAAATTGAGTGCTTGGAATGTGAACTCAACAAGCAATCTAAAGCATTCTCTCAGTCCTTAATTACCATAAACAAATTAGAAACCCGCATCAAAAGCTTGGAGGAAGAGTTGGAGAAACAGACACAAGTATTCAAAATGGATCTAGAATCTATCATACAAGCCAAAGTTGATCAGGAGCAAAGAGCTATCCTAGCTCAGGAAGCCTTACGAATGACAAGATGGAAGAATGCTAATGCAGCTGAAAGTCTGCAGGAGGAATTTAAAAGTCTCTATATGAAGATGGCCTTTACACTTGATGCAAATGAGAAGTCGGTTACAAAAGCTCTAACAGAAGCTAGTGAACTATGCTTGCAGAAAAATGAGCTAGAAGAATTGCTCAAGAAAGCTAAAGAAGAGCTCCAATCAGTTACGGAAAACTATGAGACAAAACTCTGTAACCTTTCCAATCAAGTAAATTTAAAATCAAACCAGATAGAACAGATGTTGGAGGAAATTGATGACAAATCTAAGCAGCTTGAACATCAAAAGAAGCATGAGGAAGAAGTTAGTGGGGCTTTTTCCCAGGTGATCCGCAACCTAAAAGTTGAGATCGACAAGCTGACTATGGGAAAAAAATGCCTCCATGAACAAGCTCAATTGGTAGAAGAGTTGGGACTGGAGTTGGAAGACGCTAAAGCATTTGCTGGAGAAGTTGAAGTGCTAAATCAAAGAGGAAATTTAGAAAGAAATGAGTTGGTGTGTACAATTGCTTTGATGAAAAAGGAATCAACTGAGTCACTGGAGGAATTTCAAAGAATGGAGCATTTGAAGGATGAAAAAGAAGTTGCAACCAAATCCCTGCAATCAGAGCTGAACACCCTCAAAACTCAATGCACCAAATTGAGAAAGTCTATGTTTGAGGATGAAGTAGAGAAACAAAAACTCAGAAAGCAAGTAATTAAATTGAAGGATGACTTTAAGAAGGAATATGACATTACTAGCATGGAAAAGACGGTGAGAGAGAGCTATGAAAGAGCAGCAGTTTCTGACGGAACAAAAACTCCATTAGAAAATGAAAAATCGCCCTTGGTATCTTGCAGTCCTACAGAAGTGGCAAGCCTAGGGGAGAAACTAATGTTACTTGAGGTAATTTTCCATATTTGAGTTTTATCTAAAATCAAGTTCCTCTTTGAAACTGTTTGTTGCAAATGGTTTAACATCTGCTTTTCTAGTAACAAAATGGAGATTCAGTAAGAAGCAACAAATTTATCATGATATTTCTTGGTCCTTACTGAGATCAAAATTTCCCTTTTATTCTTTTTCTTCCTTATTATTCTGGAGCAGAGTATGGAAAAGGATAATTTTTGTTCATAGTGATTTCTTTTTCTCATAGCGGGGACAAATAAAGTCAAAGGAAATTGCTTTAGAAACATCAGAAAATGTCTTTCTGGAAATGGAGAAGAATCTTCATAAGGAAATTGACGAGTTAGAAAGCAGAGTAGAAGAACTCGATGTGCACAGCACCAGTTTCTGCAAATACCAACTTCAGAAGGTCAGAAACATTATACTATGATCGGAAAGAAGCTAAAGGACTCATTTAAAGGAAAATCTGCAATATTAATGAACAAATATTTAAAAGGATCCTCACATAAGAGGTTTCAAGTTTCAACATTTTTATGGCATCAAGAATTAATGGTCTTGACCCTAACTATTGTCTGATTGAGTAGAACGGTTCAATGGGGTGTTCTTATACCTAAGGGCTGGTTTACTTTGCAGTCCCATTTCATTTTCATTGTCAACTACAATTTTACATCTAGCTTTGACTTATATTTTCTTTTAAATGAATTCAAAATGCAGGCGTGGAAAGATTCTATGGATACATCAAATGAAATTACCTCAGAGCCTTTTTTGAAAAGGTAAATTTTGAATATATAGAACCTTAGTTTCCGAGTCCCATTTTTCGCACCTTTTCCACTATTCTTCTTGTAATAGTTAGTTGAGGGCATAAATACTATGAAGAGCGTTGAAGAAACCAAAGAAAAGAGGAAAGTAACAATTACTCCTATTGATATCTTATCTGCAGCAATGGTGACAATTTTTCGGAGAAAGAACCAAAGACATCTATTGTCGATAAAGACGATAACCGGAATGAATTGATTGCTGAACTAGCATCATTAAGGGAAAGAAACGAATCAATGCAAAATGAACTGAAGGATATGCAAGAACGATATTCCAAGATAAGCCTAAAATTTGCAAGAAGGATATGCGTTGAACAAAATCCCATCTATATATATATATATATATATATATATATATATATATATATATATATATATATAAAAGTGCATCAAATGTACATCTTTATATATGTAGAGTGTTGCATATATATAGACATAAGTGCATCAATTGTACATCTTGATATATGTAGAATGTTGCATGTTTTTAGTATATTTTATTTCTCATTTTACCATTTAAATACTACTAATTTGTCACATTTTGGGTTTATTTTAAGTAGGAATTTCATTGGATTAATCAACCCAAGATCGTCAGTTGAAGGCAAAGTTTGGAGTTCACTGAAATTCGTGGCAAGAGTCATGGGCAGGACCCAGGGTATGACATGATATGAGTCTAACACAACAAATTCTGATGATTCGATCAATAACTTCTAGAATGTGAGCCAACATTATCTTGAAGTCAAATTCAGGATAATCTAAAAGTCTGAGAGATAAAGATAAGGTTATCCAGGAGATAAAACATAATTCATCTGGAGCCACAGGATTTAAATATTTATCTTTATTTTTTATGATAAACATTTGGATTTAAATTTAGTCCATGAGTTTAAATATTTTTATCTTTATCTTATTTTTTTAGGGATTTAGTTGTTTTATACTTTTAGGATCCTCGGGTTTAAATACCCATTTAGGTTCAACATTAAAAAATAATTTGAATTGGTTATTTCTTTGGTTATTTTTATAGAAGTTTTATTTTCTTTTTTTGTTATCGAAGATAACAAAATACTAAACATGATCCAATCCATGCTTAGCTAAACTTTTACTTAGTCTAAAATTTTGCGATGATTCAATTCTAAGTTATGAGAATTGATTTTTTCATTTCATATCTTTGGATAGTATTCTTCGATTCTTTGAAAACTAGGAGTGGCAATCGACCATCCCTTTAAAAGTTACTACATCTTTAACTCAATGTTGATTTGAAAGGTATTTTGACTTATGATTTGGAAGTTGGATCAGTTGGTCGTAATTCGACTTCCCGTGAACAAACTCAGTGGTGGTCTACTGAGGAAAATCAAGATCAAGTTTGATTCTCAGAGAGACGTTATAAATCAAGTTGAGATCTTTTAGAACCAAAATTATATTAGTGCTAACGATGATAAATGTGGTTAGACCAACAATGACCGAATTTAAGAGATAGAGCTGGAAATTTCGGTTAACAAGAGAGAAGAGTTAGCTGCAAAGTCAATGGTTAAACTATCACAATTGAATTCTTTTTACCATTTTTTACCTTTATTTACCATTCATCATTTCGTTTATTATTTTTACCTCATCATTTTTATTGTTTCTAAAACCTTTTTTTTTATTTTGACAGTTTACTCAAACTAGGAAACAACATTGTCAATTTTTTTAGTCCTTGGATGGACCTACTTCTTTATACTACTTTTTAGTATTGATTAGAAATTAAGATTATTTATTTGACAATTTCAACACTTGTCACATCACACCAAGGACATCAATATATGTAAACTCACTATAAGACACCGAAACCTACACCAAATTGCTATAACATATTTATATATTTTTTGAAAACCAATGGGCCTTATTAAAAATCTCTTCTAAATCCTAACAAGGGGAAAAGAGTACTCAACTATCATAAATCAAGAAGTAAGTAAATCATTTAAAATGTCTCTAGAAATGATATCGGAATAAACCGAATAAAAAAAGAATCACCAGTTCTAAGAGCCCAACTCATACGAGCTTTTCCAACGATCAAAGGATTCATACGAGCTCGCACACCATCCACCATGCCTCTAGTTTGTTGCTTCACCTTCTTTTGAGTAATCGCATCCATATAATCCTCATGAAGAATCCTAGCATTCGTAACCAAAATCCATGGCGGTTGCAACCTGTCATTACGAACAAAGTTATTCATGTTATTCCAAATATTCTAACAAATGGTCAAAACCCAACAAAATGATCAGGCCCAAGAGTGGATAAAACTTCCTCCATCCAAAGCAACAGAGCATTCGTGGAACTAAGAAAAATATGAGCAAGTAGCTCAGTAAAATGAAGTGCTTCCTGCATTCTTGGATAACTACGAACAACATGAAATGTGGTTTCTTCAGAAGCGGAACACATTGGACAAACGCCATTAGATAAGCCAGCCACTTTGAGACAACTACCCACAGCAAGGCATTATGAGCAACTTTCCACGCAAAGACCCAGATTTTATGAATTATATTGATCTTCGCAATGATCTTCCACACCTTAGACCTACGATCATGTTCATGAAAACGTTATTGCATCCACAAATATCTAGAGCGCACAGAATACACCCTAGAGTCATGATAACCCCAAATAATAACTTCCTCATTGTAAAGGGCGATGGATACATTCAGCACCTGCATTGCATCCTCAGCAGTGAAAACCCTACGAATTAAACATTTATTCCAAAGATTAGTTACAGGCATCATAAATTCGTTACAATGAATAGGATTATCATTAAAATCAATATAACTCTCTGTTAACGACACAAATTTAGTGCCACCCCATATATCACGATGAAGCCTCCTACAACTTTCAATATCAACCCTAAAAAACAGACCATCATTCAACTCATGAAGAGTTTGATGAAGCCCTTTCCACACAAATGAACTTTTATCTCTAAGGGTGACATTCAAAATGTCCCTATTCAAAAAATATTTCACACGATAAACACGAGCAGCCAAACTATCTGGGTCTTTAATAATGCACCAAATTTGTTTACCAAGAGAGCCATGTTAAAGTTATGAAGATCTCGGAAACCTAAACCACCCTCAGGTTTAGGTTTACACATGGTCTTTCATGCAACAAGAGATTAACCACGCTTAGAAACATCACCAGACCACCAATAATGTTGCATAGCACTAACCATGTTATTAACCAAACAACCAAACAGAAGATAGCACGATATCACATAATGAGGAAGGCTTGGGCTATGACCTTAAGGAAAATCTCCCTACCACCATAGGAAATAAGTTGTTTAGTCTATTCCTCAATTATGTTGTGCACTCTGTCCTTAAGATACCCAAAGAAGTTAATCTTGTTCTTTCCAATATGAAGAGGCATACCAAGATAATGACCAAGATCATCAACCTCATCAATGTCAAGAATTGACGATATCTACTGACGAAGAGTGAATAGTACTCAGAGTGAAATACAAGACATTTTTACATGGCTCACCTTCTGCCTAGAAGAAAGATAAACATGCGGAGCTTCTTTAACTTGCTCAGCTTTCTGAATTGTGTTCTTGATAAAAATAATACTATCAATAGCAAACAGAAGATGTGTAATCCCAGGATCATTATGACTTGTACGAATACCATTAATCTCCCCTGATATTGTGAACTATGAAGCAAGGCAGAAAGACCTTGCGTGCAAAAAAGAAATAAGAAATGAGACAAAGGGTCCTGTCGTAACCGATTTTCGTCCGGGTACGAATTTTTTTATTTGGCGGGAAAAATAAAATAAATGATTTTAATTTAAAAAAATATTTTGGGAGTCGCCATTGACATTTTTAGGTTAGGTAGGTCAAATACCTAAAAATAATATTTTAAAATAGTTTTGAATAAAACATAATTTAAAGGATAAAACTGATCTGCTTATAACAAAATTTTTTAGTAAAATAGGATTCGTGATCGATTATGTTTAGGGAAGGATTAACACCCCTAAAATGCCCAAAATCAGTACTTTATCAATTATAAATTGTCTCTATTATCAGAAATTTAAATATTCAAAGATGTATTTAATTTATAATATTGTTATTTCAAATTTATAATTTTATGAAAATATATTAATAAGATATTTATTTATTTAGAAATATCAGAAAAGAGCTTCTAGGTACTTTAAGACAGCTCTTTTCTTAACATTAAATAAATAAATATTAAAACATTTAAAAAATAATTACAATATATAAAGTAAAATATTTGTTTAAAAATATTAGAAAATGGACATCCAGTTGCTTTAAGACTGTCCTTTCTTAATATTGATAAATATATTAAAACATGCTTAAAATAATTTAAAAGTATTTAAATTTATAAATAGGATTTTGATAATAAATAAAATAAATAAATAAATATTATTTATTATATATATATATATATATCTATATGACTAAGTAATGATAAAATAATAATGAACATAATAATTTAAACATATATAAAAAATAATAAGGAAATAATATTGCAAATAACTAAAATATAAAAGAAATTAAAATTATAGAATTAAATTGTAAGATATATAAAACTTATGGTCAAAATTAAAATTATATAAAAGTCAATTATTAAATTATAAAACATAAACAATTAATGGCCATAATTATAAATATTATGTAGTATATACATTAAAAGTGTAATTTAACCCTAAATATTAATATGGGACTAAAATAAATTTTAATAAAGTTTAAAGGGATTAATTATAATATTTACCTAAATTATTAGTCGGGGTTAAAATAAATATTATTAAAAGTGTAAGGACTAAATACATATTTTACCTTAATTATTTATATAAATATTCGGTCAGGACTAAATTATAATAAAATAAAATTAAAAGACTAAATCAAAACATATAGGAATTGATTTCAGTGGCTAAAATAGAAATTTACAGAGTTACAGTGACTGCGCGTGTGGTTTAACTATTTTGAAATTACATCCAGACCCCTCATCAAAACGATAATACCCTGAAACCGATCCTTTAGGCCAAATTTCTCTCATTTCTCTTTTTTCTTTCTCTCTCCAGACGAGAGAAATTTTTTTTTCTCTCAACTCTCTCTTCAAACCTCCAAACGGAGGTTGGCCGACCACCGGCTGACAACCATACTCCGGCACCGACACCACCGCCGGCCACCACCCACGATGGCCGGAATATGCAAAAACACCCCAATCTTAAAGATCTAACTACCACGAACCCGAATCCGGTGTCCTTTTATCCTAAAAACCCTTAGATTTTTTTAAATCTAAGAAAATACCTTCGGTATTTTCGGTTCTCCGGTAAGGTGTGAAGGCTCCGATGATCGCATATTCCTATCGGTAAGCTTCTCTCATTTTTCTTTTTTCTGTTTTGTGCATTTGGTGGTTGCTGTGTTATTTTTCTCTGGCTTGCTTCCTCTCTATCTTTTGTTGGCAGGGGGCTCGGTGGCTTTTATAGCCACTATCGGCACGTGTCTCGGACCGGGTAAAAGATTGAAGCTTGGTGAGTCACCAAACTTCCAGTGGTGACTCACTGTTGGGTGACGTGTGCGGCTGGAATGGCCCTTCTGGAAGCCTTCTATGGGTGTCATGGCAGCGGTGGAGCGACTGGAAGTAGAAGCGGCGTCGCGTGGTTTCCCTAGGGTATCATACCCTAGGGTTTGGTCTGGAACCATCTAGGCCGTTGGATTAAAGCCAGATCCAACGACTGTGATGCTAAGGCGGTTGGGATGGATGATATAAACCTTAATTAATTTAGGGTTTCCATTAGGCCAGTCTAGGTTTTGTAATTAGGTAATGTAATTTGGGCCTACAATATGTAATAATTATTTATTATTTAATAATAATATAATAATAATATAATAATAAAATTATTAATAATAAAAATAATAATCAAATGAAAGAAAAAACGAGTATCTTCAGGTCCTGTTGTCTTAACCTCTACTAGGTTTAAAATCCTACGTCAAACAACCATTCACATGAACTGAGAAAGTAATATATTCCATACATCCCATAATAATATTAATCCAACCAGAATAAAATCTCATTCTTAGCATAACCTTTCATAAAAAGGACCGATCAACCCTTTCATAAGCCTTTTCCATGTCCAGTTTAAGCGCAACACCTTTATTCAGACCATTATTTGACGAGTTCATGTAGTGAAGAAGTTCGAGAGGCACCAATATGTTATCAAAAATTTATCGACTAGGAAGAAACACTGCTTGATTATCACTAATACAAGATGACATGAACACTTTTATTCAATGAACAAGCACTTTAGAGACAATCTTATAGACCACATATCAAGATAACCTTTCAAAAGTTGTAAGCACAAGTCCACAACATCCTTCCCAACAAGATCTCAATGCAAATGATAGAAGCTAGCAAGTGCTTTAGAGACAATCTTGTAGACCACATATCAAGATAACCTTTCAAAAGTTGTAAGCACAAGTCCACACCATCCTTCCCAACAAAATCTCAATGCAAATGATGTAAGGTGAATCTACCCTTCAAAGGAAGTGAATAGACAACCTTATTGTTTTACCGATCTAGGATTGACAAAAGTGATGCCCTTGAATTGTATGTATAGATGCAACAAAGAAATATAAGTAAAATGATTAGTATGGATATAATGAAATGGATAAGTAATTAAAATGATAAAAAATGAATAAAATGACACAAAGAGTTGGTTACGGAAGTATATTGAAGATGATGTTGTTGGTGGCCTTCAATGTAAGATGGATGATGGTGTTGAAGTTGAATGAATGATAATGGAAGATGGTGATGAAGTTTGTATCTCAAACACGCCAAAGAAGAAGCTATGCTAAGGAGCACAACCCCAGCCTTCATAAACTTACTTGAGGGATGATAATGGTGTCTCAAACCCACTAGATATGAAATCTAGGAATTAAAAGAATCAAATATGGAAAGAATTATGCGACAAGTATATAAATATACTTGTTTAATCGATAGAGTTTTAAAGAAATTTGAAGAGATATTAACTCGCAAAGATAAATTTATAAAATGAATGATATTCTTACAAATGATGAAGCCTTTCCTATTTATAGGAAATGAAAGGCTTGACTGAATATGCATATAATGATTCAGCTAAGTACATGAATGTACATAATGCTTTAATTGAAAGAATAAGTCCTTTGGGCATGGTGATGGTTCGGCTAACTCTTAAAATGTGGCATGATGATTCGGTCAACATGCATGGAACCTTCCATGGCCGAATGGTGACATGTTAGTTCAAGTTGGTGCCAAAGACTTCATGTGCATGGCATGTGGGGGCTGGTCGAATGGTCATGATGCTTGCCTCATACCTCTTCGTGATTTAGGCCTCCATTTGATGAGATCTCTTCACCAACGTGTACCTTGATGAAATGGCATCTTCATGGACATCAACATTCATGAAAGGTCATAATTGTTGGAAGGTAATTTTTCATGTTTGAGCTAGTTCTAAGGTGAATGAGCTGGAGGTGAGTTGTAACATGTGATTGTTATGGCAACTCCTTGTGTAAAGTCACCTCCTAGAAAATCACCTCTTTGCGAAAAGGTATGATTTCTGAAAATTTGACTTGACCCATATTTGAAGTATTTTTGAGTGGTGATATTAATGGTGCAACTCCCTAACTGAATTGAAGTCATCTTCTAGCTCAAATCTTCAGCTCAACCCAGCTATGAGCTCACTTATCTCCGGACAACTTGTTGAGTCAATCGAAGGATGAAATAACCAAGAGGGGGTGAATTGGCAATTAAATTTTTGTGGAAACTTAAGAGGAAAAATTTAAAACAAATGAACACAAGAATTTAGAGTGGTTCGAATTTATCAACCAAAATATACTTCCACTACCTTAGCTATCCACACTAAGGATTTTCACAAATTCACTAATTTGTATCTACCTTTGAGGATAAGGTGTAACCTTACAACTCCCTCAAGAATTATACCCCAAATTCTTGAGATACTCTCTCAAAGAGAAAATTACAAATTTGCAAACTTACAAAATCCTCACAAGGAATATGTTTGCACAATTCAAGAACAAATAAGAACACTTGAGAAATGAAAACAAATAAGTACAAGAAGTGTTCTTTGAAAGAAAAAAGAATATTGAAGAATGTTGACATGATTTATCTCAAACTTGACATTTTTGGCTTTCTCTCTTGTTTCTTTTCATCACAAATGGCTTGGGATATTGTTCATATACTCCCTCAATCAATTCCAACCGTTTGTGTTGTTGTGGGAGTGAATAGAGCTGTTGGGGGCAGTTTTCCAGCATTAAATGCCGCTCATAAGCTATTGGTACCGATACTATATCTATATTATCGATACTACCTGTAATAAATACAAAAAATTTGACCGTTGGAAAACAACGATATCGACACTCTCTCAAGGAGTATTGATACTACTATATAGAGTAGTATCGATACAGATATTGGTATCTGTACCATTTTGAGATTCTGGAAAATTTTATAGTCAAAACCAAAGGAGTAGTATCGGTACCACACCTGTAGTATCGGTACTACTATATTAAGATGGTATCGATACCATGCATGGTATCGATACCATTTTGAGATTCTATAAGCACGGTATCGGTACTGCCTTAGCAGTATCGGTACTACCATATTAAAATTGAGTTTTTGATTCGATTAAAGTTCGAAACCTTTAGTAAAGATTCTTTCAAAAATATTTTTAGTATAGATCTCAATTTTTCATTAAGTAAGGAGTAAAAATTAACGTTTTAAAACTTTAAGTAATAATTGTATATATTTGAATAATTGAATCAAATATAATCTTAAAATTTATAAAAATTAATTAACAAATTTGTTTGGTATATCAAAATATCAAAATGTTTTCAACAATCTCCCCCTTTTGATATAACAAAACATTTTAAAATTTTAAGATTATTTTGAAAATTTACTTTGAAAAATTACTCCCCTTACTTTAATATTTCTCCCCATTTTTGTTAAATAAAAAAGACTCATATAGTATAAACAAGATATAAGTTATAGTTGTTAAGATCAAGATAGTCAAAAGCGATTAGTCAACATTAACAATATTCAATATGTATTTGGGCATGGTCATAAACATACTAAGATGCAAAATGATAAATAAGAAATGCAAAGTCTTATAAATAAAATCAATAATCCAAAAACATAAATATTCAACCAAATCCAAAGTATCAAAATATCAAATAACATTCAAGGTTCACAACAAGAAATCAACCTAAGAATAAATAGAAAATAGTAGTAAGCTCAAACATCCGATGGTGGATCGGGATCGGATCGATGTGCTCTAAAGGATGCAACATCTCGAGTAAGTGCGTCGAAGCCTGTCATCCACTACATTGAATCTATCATCCATTGCGTCAAATCTAGCTTGAGTATCCTGTTAAAGCTCGGAAAGCTGAGTTCCCATAGCAGTAAAATGGGACTCCATGGATACTAACCTTAAATCCAATGTCTCCATCAATGATTGAAAGTATGGAGGCATTGCACTACTTTCGCTAGTGGGCTCGTCGTCGGGAACACGATTTACAGGATCATCGACATCCTATAAAACGTCGTCGAGTTGAGGAACTGGAGAAGGAGCCGGAGCTGTTCGTGAAGAACTTGCACCGGGTGTCTTCTTGGTTTATCTTGTCCAAGTTGTGTTTCCCCCAGTCCATCTAGATTTTCTAAGAGAGGTAAAGCCTATTTATGTACTTAAAGGGATGGTAATATCTAGGTTTACTTTAAGACCGACTTTGATGAACATATTACTAAGTAGACAACCATATAAAGATTCAACTCTCTTAGAAGGTACATTATTGACGGTTTCTACTAGCTCTCCAAAGATGATTTGAGTAAGATTTATTCTTTTTTATTTTGTAGACAAGTTATCCACCATATATATATACTATGGAAAGTGGAGTATTTACCTCCAGATGGTCGAAACCACCAAGTGATTATTAAGTGTAGGAATCGCTTGTGGTAATCTAGTACACTAGCACTTTTTCCTACTTGATATGGTGAAGGCAGGAAATCTCGCTCGTTATCTATTCCTATATTTTCTAAACCAAAAGAACGGGCTATAGAATCTGAATCAATAGTAATGTATTTTCCCAAGAGATATGAATAAATACTTTCGGTTTGAGTATGGGATTTGTTTTGGATGCAAATCGCATTGGAATAGAAAATACAGACAAGCTGATTATAGACAACGGTTTTACTTTAAAAGTTTTGTCGAATTTCCAATCTTGGAGAATTGGAAGATATTTAAAGTTCATTTGTTGCATCACCTTAAGAGAGGGAAGACGCTCTGCCCTAATAGGATAAGACTCAAAATGATTTAGGTACCTGGAATAAAGGTTTCTACGATTAGGTTCATTGAAACAAGAGTTCAAGATAGTCATTTCAGTTGGATTGGGAGGAGGATTTGGCGGAGGATTAGGAGGTGGATTAGTACGTCTAGAGGATGAGGATCTAGGTCGTTTATGATACATTTTAAATTAAATCAGAATAGAATTATACATGCAAGGATAAACAATATATGTATGCAAACAATTAATCCCAAAACTCAATATGAGTCCTCAATTCAAGGTATCCTATAACTAATTTTATAATGGGCCAAAACAATTTATGAAAAACAATAGTATATATACATATATGTGTAAACAAATGATTTTTTTAATTTTTTAAATTGAAAAATTTGATGATTTAAATAAAAATTTAGATTCTAGTGAAAAACTACAAAATAAGAGATGCCCATTCACTAATTTAAACTAAAACTAGTTAAAACTAGTCCTAGATTCGAAAAGAGGTAAAATATGGTTAAAAAAAAATTACCTTGAAACTTGGGATTGAGATGAGATTTGATGTTGAATGCACTAGTTTGATGATTATAGCAGGTTTAGAAGTTGAAGAGCAACTAAAATCCGACTTTGTAAGTGTTGGAATGAAGTAATATAGAGATTGGGGTTTGAGAGAAATAGGAACGACTAGGTGTTTAGTTTTGAGTTTTAGGGAAAAAGATTATATTTTTAGGGTTTTATAGCCTAAAACCGTCGAGTAGTATCGATACTCCAAGGGTAGTATCGATACTTCAAGGCAAACTTGACCTATCGAGGCTGCTATAGTAGTATCGGTATTGGATGAACAATATCGATACTATATGAACAATATCGATACTAAGTGCACAGAATGATTCAAAAATTACAAGAAAAACACATAGGTTGCAGAATTTTTAAAAACACATAGGATGCAGAATTTTTAAAAACAATGGTAGTATATGCAACTCTAATTGGAAAATTAAGTATGTTCAAGCAAACAATCATACATTTAAGTATAAATCGAACACATTGTTAATTTTCATGAAAAATCATAAACTCTTCCTAACTAATAGCATAAAAGACATTAAAAGAAGTCATTTTTGCATGCATTTTTCTTTATTCATAAAAGTGCAAAAGTTATTTTAAACAAAAAATCAAGGTAGTTTGGTTAGACCTAATTCTCTCCTAAGTGCCCAAAATCTTTCTTTGTCTAAAGGTTTTGTAAAAATATCAGCTACTTGGTTTAAAGTATCTACATATTCTAGAACTATATATTCTTTTGAGACATGATCTCTAATGAAATGATGTCTAATTTCAATGTTCTTAGTTCAAGAGTGTTGGATGAGATTTTTAGTGAGATATATAGCACTAGTATTGTCACACTTGATAGGAATGATAACCACATCAATTCCGTAGTCTAAAAGTTGTTTTTCATCCATAAAACTTGTGCACAATAACTACCGGCAGAAATATATTCTGCTTCGGTGGTAGATAGTGCAAAACTATTTTGTTTCTTTAAAAACCAAGAAATTAACATATTTTATAGGAATTGATATGTACCGGAGGCACTTTTCTAATCTAATTTGCAACCTCCATAATCGGCATCCGAGAAGGCATGTAAGCTAAAGCTAGAGTCTCTAGGATACCAAAGTCATATAGGAGTGTCCTTAAGGTATATAAAGATTCTCTCAATGGCTTGTAAGTGAGACTCCTTAGGGCATGATTGAAATCTAGCACATACACAAACATTAAACATAATGTCCTATCTACTAACGGTAAGATAAAACAAAGATCCAATCATAGACCTATAAAGTTTAACATCAACATACTTACCTTCTTCATCTTTTTCAAGCTTTGTAGATGAGCTCATAAGAGTGGCTTGGGGTTTTACATTTTCCAATCCAAACTTCTTGAGCATATCATTGATGTATTTTTCTTGATTGATGAAGATGCCATAATTTCTTTGCCCCAAGAAAAATGAAAGCTCCCCCATCATGCTCATCTCAAATTCATCTTGCATTAGCTTAACAAATTCTTAGCAAAGAACATCATTAGTAAACCAAAAGTTATATAATCAACATAAATTTGAACTACTAACAAACCTTTACCTTTGCATTTTATAAAAAATTTAGTGTCAACATTCCTTTTGAAAAATCTTTTTCAATAAGAAAATTTGATAATCTTTCATACCAAGCTCTAGGAGCTTGTTTTAAACAATACAAAGCTATTGTTAATTTGAAAACATGATTTGGAAATTTTAAATCCTCAAAACCGGGAGGTTATTCCACATACACTTATTCTTTTATAAAACCATTTAAAAATGCACTTTTAACATCCATTTGAAATAATGTAAATCCATGAAAACTTGCAAATGCTAATAACATTCTAATTGCTACTATCCTATCTACGGGAGCATAAGTTTCATCAAAATCTATGCCCTCTTCTTGAGTATACCCTTGAGCAACAAGTCTAACCTAGTTTCTCACTATATTACCATTTTCATCTAATTTATTCGTAAATACCCATTTAGAACCTATAGTTGACTTATTACTACAATGTTCAACTAATGTCCATACTTGACTTCTCTCAAATTGATTTAACTCATCTTGCATAGCCATAATCCAATGTTCATCATTTAATGCTTCTTTAATAGTCTTAGGCTCTATGCACGAGATAAATGCAACATAATTACAAATATTTTAAGAGAAGATCTAGTGGTTACCCCTTTGGATGGATCACCCAAAATCTCACCATCCTTGACATAGTTGTACTCCCTTGGGTATGTGACTTCCCTTTCCTCTATAGTTAGATTCTTGAAAGCGTCTTGAGTTTCCTCATTCTTCAATTCTTTAGATGACGATTCTCCCACGTCATTTGGATTTAATATACCTACATCATCATCAACAAAAGAATCCTTACTCGGAAGGGGATTATCATAGAAAACAACATGTTTTGACTCTTCTACTACTAAAGTTATTTTATTAAACACTCGATAGGCTTTAAAATTTAAAGAATATCCCAGAAAAATTCTTCATCACTTTTAGCATCAAATTTGCCAAGATTATCTTTTCCATTATTTAAAACAAAACACTTGCATCCAAAAGGATGAAAATAACTAATCTTAGGCTTTTTATTTTTGAAAAGTTCATATGGAGTTTTCTTTAAAATAGACCTAATCATTACTCTATTAATCACATAACAAGCGGTATTTGTAGCTTCTGCCCAAAAATATTTTGGCAAATTGTTTTCACAAAGGATGGTCCTAGCCATTTCTTCTAAAGTTCTATTTTCCTCTCAACAACTCCATTTTGTTGAGGGGTTCTAGGGGCTGAAAAATTATGGCTAATTTCATTTGAATTACAAAAATACGAAATCCAAGATTTTCAAATTCGGTTCCATGATGACTTCGAACACTTGAAATAGAGTAACCTTTTTCATTTTGGATTATTTTAGAGAAAGTGATGAAATTTTCTAAAGCTTCATCTTTTGCACTTAAGAAAAAAACCCAAGTAAACCTAGGGTAGTCATCAACCAATAAAAATGCATATTGTTTTCCACCCAAGCTAGTAGTTCTAATAGGCCCAAAAAGATCTATATGGATCAATTGTAATACTCTACTAGATGATACATCATTAATAGGTTTAAAGGAAGTTCTTTTGTGTTTACCTTTAGCACATGCATCACAAATTTTATCAAGATTAAATTTTAACTTTGGAAAGCCTCTAAAAAGATTGCTTTGAACAAGTTTTTGCAAAATATTCATACTAGCATGTCCAAGTTTCCTATGCCATAACCAACAATCATGCTCATATTTAGCAACTAAGCATATATTAGACATGTCAATATTATCTAGATGCACCATGTAAATGTTTCATATTCTATGACAAACAAGCATAATCGTATTAGATGCAATGTTAACAATTTTGCAACCATTAGACCCGAATAAGACATTGTATCCCTTGTCACATAATTGACTAATACTAAGAAGGTTATTTTTTAACCCATCTACATATAAAACGTTTTCAATAAGAATGGAAGAGTTATTACCAATAGAACTTATTCATTCTATGTGACCTTTTGAGTTGTCACCAAAGGTTACTACTTTTCCACTTTTAGCATTAAGCTCCAAGAACCAACTCTTATCACCGGTCATGTGTCTTGAGCATACATTATCAAGGTACCATGAGTTTGAGTTTGAGTTTTGTGCCTTGTAGCAATTCTCATCCACCTACAAACATAGATTAAGTTTTTATTTTTGGTACCCAAATTCTTTTGGGTCCATAAACATTAGTTCCCAATAATCTAGTCCCCTTAGGTATCCATTTTTCTAGGATATCCTTGTCTTTAGTAGTAATGAGTCCTTTAGGGACCTATATACTTCTAAGAACTTTCCTATTTGAGGTTCTTTAGGGACCTCTATGATTGTATGGTCTAAATCTATTTCTAATATAGTTGGATTTTGAATTTTGTCCTTTTTCAAATCGATTTGTTCCAGCTTTGTTAAAAGAAGCTTTAAGATCATTAAGTTTCTTTTGATGATCATCATGAACCTTTGAAAGTAGGTTGTGTGAGTCATGATTTTTCTTTTCAAACTCCTTAGTTTGACTTGCATATCCTTGACCTTACTTTCAAGTTCATTATCGGTCTTGGACAAGAGACCATTTTCATTTTTCAATTTTGAAATATTTTTTTTATGTTTTGAAAGCATGATCTCAAATTCGAGGCCAACTCATCATAAGCCTCTCGCAACTCATCAAAGGAATATTCATTTAATGTAGATGAGTTAGAGGTTACCTTAGATTCTCCATCGATGGCCATGAGACACAAGTTTGTTATTTCTTCCTCTTCGTTGGATGACTCATCATCACTCCATGTAGCTACTTGTGCTTTATGATTTTTCTTTGAGGATCCCTTCTTCTTTAATTGTGGGCAGTCAAATTTAACATGCCCTGGCTTTTTGCATTCATAGAAAATTATGGGGTCCTTCTCCTTGGACTCATTCTTGAAGCTTTCTTTTCTTTGAAATCTTCTTCCTTTGTTTGACTTCATGAATCGTTTGAATCTTTTGGAAAATATTGCAATTTCTTCATCTTCATCATCATCATTTGAGTCACTCTCATCTTTAATGGATTTTAGAGCAACACCGATCTTTTTCTTCTTTTCCATTTCCTTATTTTCTTCATCTTTCTTTTCTTGATATTCTTCTTCTTTTACCATCATTTCATGAGTAAGAAAAGATCCAATGAGCTCATCCAATGTGAGAGTCTTTAGATTCTTTGCTTCAACTATGGCAGTCTTCTTCGATTTCCATGACTTGGGAAGGCTATAAATCATTTTTATAACTAGCTTCTCATTTGGAATATCTTCTCAAAAGCCTTTGAGACCATTGATAATAACCAAAAATCGATCGGTCATGGATTTTATGTCTTCATCCAATCTTGAAGTTTTTGTAGTTATGATTGAGAAGACTAATTTTAGTTTCTCTTACCTCATTTGTACCTTAATGAGTAACTTCAAGTTTGTCCCATATCTCTTTGGCATTGGAACAAGATGATACTCTCCCATATTCATTGGGCCCAAGTGCACAAAATAAAATGTGCATTACCTTTGCGTTAAGCTGGAACATACTCTTCTCTTCTTCACTCCACATCTCCATATCTCTAGTTGGAGTAGAGTGGCCTTTCATCATGAAGCTCCATGCTCCTAAATCACTAGCTTGAATAGAGAGCTTCATCCTATTCTTCCAATAGGCATAGTTGGCTCCATTGAGTATTGAAGCTTATTGATGGGTTGACAGTCACAAACAATTTTGAAATTTGATGTAGAGGTCGTGGATGACTTGGATAACGATTGGACTCCTTTAGGATCTTCTCAAGAGGTGGTTAAACCTTCCAATGTCTCTAGCTATGATACCAATTGTTGAGTCAATCGAATGATGAAATAGCCAAAGGGGGTGAATTGACAATTAAAATTTTGTGGAAGCTTAAGAGGAAAAATTTAAAATGAATGAACACAATAATTTAGAGTGGTTTGACTTTATCAAACAAAGTATACTTCCACTACCTTAGCTATCCACAATAAGGAATTTCACAAATTCACTTATTTGTATCTATATTTGAGGATAAGGTGTAACCTTACAACTCCCTCAAGAATTATACCCTAAATTCTTGAGACACTCTCTCAAAGAGAAAATTACAAATTGCCAAACTTACAAAAACCTCACAAGGAATGTGTTTGCACAATTCAAGAAAAAATAAAAACACTTAAGAAATGAAAACAAATAATTACAAGAAGTGTTCTTTGAAAGCAAAAAGAATATTGAAGAATGTTGACTTGATTTAGCTCACACTTGAAGTTTTTGGCTTTCTCTCTTGTTTCTTTTCATCACAAATGGCTTGGGATCTTGTTCATATACTCCCTCAATCAATTCCAACCATTTAGTTGTTTTGGGAGTGAATAGAGCCATTGGGGGCAGTTTTCCCGCATTAAATGCCACTCAGAAGCTATTGGTATCAGTACTATATCTATAGTATCGATACTACCTGCAATAAATACATAAAATTTGACCATTGGAAAATAACCATATCGATATTGTCTCAAGGAGTATCCATACTGCTATATAGAGTTGTATCGATATCAGACAACGGTATCTGTACCATTTTGAGATTCTGGAAAATTTCAGAGTCAAAACTAAAGTAGAATCGGTTCTACACCTATAGTATCGACACTACTATATTAACATGATATTGATACCATTTTGAGATTTTGTAAGCATGGTATTGTATTGCCTTAGCAGTATCGGTACTAGCATATTAAAATTGAGTTTGTGACTTGATTAAAGTTCAAAACCTTTAGTAAAAATTCTTTCAAAAATATTTTCAGTATAAATCTCAATTTTTCAGTAAGTAAGGAGTAAAAATTGACGTTTAAAAACTTTAAGTAATAATTGTATATATTCAAATAATTGAATCGAATATAATCTTAAAATTTATAAAAATTAATTAACAAATTTGTTTGGTATATCAAAATATCAAAATGTTTTCAACACAACTTTTCACCAAGGGTTCATAATGCTCTCCTGAGTGTCCCTATATGAGTTCCCTTATTGTAGCTTTGATCATTCAACTCAAATCAGCTCCCTTAGGTGTGGCTGAATGTACCTATATTCAACGATATAGAAATTAAGTGAAGTATAAGAATTATTATAAAGTAATATTGTGCATATTACAAAAATGTAGACTATTTGTTATAATAATAACTCATGCATCATATGATAATGAATGAATATTATTATTATAACTATAGATTATATGCATGAATATCAATCAATAATGCTAACCATATGACATAATGAATGAATGCACATGTTATGATAATTCAAGTATAGTCTAATATGCAAATGTATGCTCATAATAATACATAGTGCATAAATGAGTAAATATAAGATAAAGTAAGGTAGAACTCCCTTAGATTGAACTCGGATGGATCTTCAATGACATGAGTATGTCATGAAGAAAGTTATTTCTAGCCATGATCACATCATCCCATCCTTTTTTAAGCGATTTGTCCTCAAATAAAAAGGTGACTTCTCCTTAGTGTCTTTCCATTCAAACGTTGTTGATTTGTCTTCAAAATTTATCCATTCAACAACAACTTGTTCAAGACATTCCCTTTTGAAAATATATTTTTTCAAAGGCCTTTCTATGGATATTATTACACCGACATGTACCTTTATGAAAGGATCCTTGCGAAAAGTCATGAACCTTGAATAAGTACCTTGAAATTTCTTGTTCTGAAAAGAAAGAAGACTTTCATAAGTAAGGGAATTATTAATCATTAGTAAGTTAAAGGAATACTCCCTGTTAACATCTTTTGGATGGACAAGAGTGATGTCTTTTGAATCACAATATATGTTGCTTTGAACGATCATAACTTTTGGCACTCCAAAAGACACATTCTTTGGTTTTCCAAGGGTCATTTCCTTTGATTGAAGAGTCACAGTCTTTGGAAACTGAAAATATAAATCTTTTAAACTTCCATGGATCACGTCTATTGGTTACTCCATTTGAAAAATTGTGCCTTTTAGATTATCCTGCAAATCAAAGAAAAATTCTGCAATTTCATGGTTAGAATAATCATCCTCGATCTTTCATTTCGTCCATAGGTATTTTCGAATGAACTTGCCATCATAAATTGATAAGATAATACCATAGACATGAATCGAATTGATACAACATAAATCAAAACATGTAAATCAAAAACTATTGACAAGATGAATGAAAATATCAAACCAGGGTGGATGTTTAATGGGTGTTGGTTGCTAAATTCTTTTTAGGATTGGCAATGAACTTGGAATGTCAACGAACACAACTATTGGCACTTCAAATGAAGTTTATTTTGGAACTTCAAATGGAATTATCTTTGAAACATCAAGAGACATGTTTCATGGATCACCAAAAGTCACAACTATTTGTTCTTCAAAAGTCACATCTTTTAGTCCTTCAAAAGCCATGATTCTTGAATCATCACCTTGAAAAGATATGTCTCTTAAATTGCCCTTAAAAATAAAGGAATGATAGGAGAATGAGTAATGAAAGATGAAATTTGTTCTTCAATCTCTTTTTTTTTCTCCAAATTCATTCTTTTTAATTCTCTCATTCTCGACCCTAACATTTTCTGCATCCGCTCTCTTTTGTTCATCATTTGCAACTCCAACATTTTGTTCAACTGTAAAATGCTTTTCTTCATTTGAATTTTTCTCCAAACGTTCTTCTTTAATTGTATTGTCTTTAAGTTTCTCTTTCATTGCTTTAATACTACTTTTCAAACGAGTTTGATATTCATTCACTTTAGGAGATAATGGAGTCAATATGACTTTTCCTTAATTGTGGATGAATGAGTACCGATTTGTGAATCTATCATGGACATCCCATTTGTCAAATTTCCATGGCCTCCCCAAAAGTAAATGACTTGTACTCATAGGCACCACCTCACATAGAATCTCGTCTTTGTACCTTCTGATTGAGAATGGCACAAGTACTTATTCAGTGACCTTAAACTCTTCCTCTTCATTCAACCATTGCAATTCATATGGGTTGGAATGTTTAATTATTGTAAGCCCAATCTTTTGTGCCATATATGTTCTTGCAATGTTTTACAACTTCCTCCATCGATAACTACAAGACACACTTTACCATTTACATGGAAACGAGTGTGAAATGTGTTTGTTCTTTGTTGTCCATCTTCTAATGTTTGGAAAGATGGAATATCACAAGACATTGTTAGTAGAAAAATTAAAGAAAATTTAAAACCTTACCAGCACACTCACAAAACCTCACAATGTTCACTCCAAAGAAAAGATAAGAGGTCACTCCACTCAAAGCTCGTGTTTACGCTCGAGAATATATCTTGGCTTTTAACGATTCCCCTTCTAATCTCACTCACTAACTATGCCTTTTTCCACTCTATCTCTCTTGTTAATTTCTTTTAAAGAATTAACTCAAGATTAGAACAATTTCATTCTCTCTTGTGTGCATCGGTTGTAATATAGGTTAGTATGGACAAAAACAAATGAAATGGTTTAGGAAAAAGAATGAAAACAAAGAAGGAATGGGTGACTTACAACCCAAGAACAACACTTACTGTATCCTTTCACGAGACACAATAAGGTTATCTTCCTTGGTGTAGATATGCCTCCCTAGTTGTCTTGAAATGTAATGCACTTTCCTTGGCTTTGACTTTCTTTTTGCTGGAATTTTATTTTCTTCCTTTTGAATTTTGTTTTTGTTTTTGAACTCCTTTGTTTGATGTAGGAGCTTTGATTTCCTTTTGAAATTCTTTTTCTTTTGTTTTTATTTGCTTCACGCCAATGGCACTTTTTGTGTCAATCCAACTATGCTCTAAATACCGCTTGATGTAAGGTGAATCTACACTTTTCAAAGGAAGTGAATAGACAACCTATTTGTTGTCCTGGTCTAGGAATGAAAAAAGTGATGCCCTTGAATTTTAAGTATGGATGCAACAAAGAAACATAAGTAAAATGATTAGTAAAAATATAATGAAATGGATAAGTAATTAAAATGATAAAAAAATGAATAAAAGGAAAGAAAGAGTTGGTTTCAGAAGTTGAAGATGATGTTGTTGGTGGCCTTCGATGGAATATGGATGATGGTGTTGAAGTTGAATGAATGATAATGAAAGATGGTGATGAAGTTTGTATCTCAAACAAGCCAAAGGTGAAGCTATGCTAAGGAACACAACCTCGATCTTCACAAACTTACTTGACCAACTAGATATGAAATCTAGGAATTAAAAGAATCAAATATGGAAAGAATGACGCCACAAGTATAGAAATATACTTGCTTAATCGATAGAGTTCTTAAATAACTTTGAAGATAGATTAACTCACAAAGAGAAATTTATAAAATGAATGATATTCTTAAAAATGATGAAGCCTTTCCTATTTTTAGGAAATGAAAGGCTTGGCCGAATAGACATATAATGATTCGGCTAAGTACATGAATGTACATAATGCTTTAATTGAAAGAATAAGTCCTTTGGGCATGGTGATGGTTCGACTAACTCTTCAAAGGAGGTATGATGATTCAGCCAACATGCATGGAACCTTCCTTGGTCGAATGGTGACATGTTGGTTCAAGTTGGCGCCAAAGACTTCATGTGCATGGCATGTGGGGGCTGGCCGAATGGTCATGATGCTTGCCTCATACCTCTTTGTGATTTAGTCCTCCATTTGATGAGATCTCTTCACCAACGCGCACCTTGATGAAATGACATCTTCATGGACAACAACATTCACGAAATGTCACAATTGTTGGAAGGTAACCTTTCATGTTTGAGCTAGTTCTAAGGTGAATGAGCTAGCCATAGATGAGTTGTAACATGGTGAGTGTTATGCCAACTCCTTACGAAAATTCACCTCCTGGAAAGGCACCTCTTCGCGAAAAGGTACGATTTCTAAAAATTTGACTTGATCCATATTTGAAGTATTATGAGTGGTGATGTTGATAGTGCAGCTCCCCAGCTGAATTAAAGTCATCTTCTAGCTCGAATCTTCACCTCAACCCAGCTATGAGCTCACTTGTCTCTGGACAACTTTTCACCAAGGGTTCTTTATGCTCTCCTGTGTGTCCCTATATGAGTCCCCTTGCTGTAGCTTTCATCATTCAGCTCAAATCAGCTCCCTTACGTTTGTTCGAATGTACCTATATTCAAAGACATAGAAATTAAGTGAAGTATAAGAATTATTATAAAGTAATAATGTGCATATTATAAAGATGTGGACTATAGGTTATAATAATAACTCATGCATCATATGATAATGAATGAATATTATTATTATAACTATAGATTATATGCATGAATATCAATCAATGATGCAAACCATATGACATAATGAATGAATGCACATGTTATGATAATTCAAGTATAGTCTAATATGCAAATGTATGCTCATAATAATACATAGTGCATAAATGAGTAAATATAAGATAAAGTAAGGTAGAACTCCCTTAGATTGAACTTGATGGATCTTCAATGATGTGAGTATGTCATGAAGAAAGTTAGTGGTAGACAGGATCACATCACCATCGATCCCTAGATCTTTCCTAAGATTAATATCTTTGAAAGTTGCAACAATCTCATTAGTAATAAAGTCCATACAAAGAACATTATTCATATAGAAGTTATAACATGATCAATAGCATTAAAAATAGACTCATCAACAATAGGATTCGATGAAGCAAATAATTCCATAAAGTGTAATATGCATAATGTCTTATTTATTGTCCCTCCATTACCTCTGATCATCAAAAAGGCCACGAATCTAGTTCTTCTTCCTCCTACCACTCGCATGCGCATGGAAACAAGAAGTATTCCAATCTCCTTGAGAAAGCCACGCCACTCTAGATCTCTAAAGGCAAAAGACCTCCTCTTTATCAAGTAGAATCTTAAGCTCAACATTTTTATTTATAAACTCTTGAATTTCATGCTCCGAAAGGTGATGATGAAGAGAATTATCAATATAACCCCTGAAATCCTTAATATGGTTTTGAGAAGAGGACAGACGACCTTTTTGCCAATCATTAAGAGTCGCTCCGCTTTTATTTTCTCAAAATCATTGCCCGAAGAGTAGTTCCACGCATCAAGAACCCTTGATCTGCAAGTTTCTCATTCACCCAACATTGTTCAAAACGAAAATAATCACCTCTAGAATGACCATCCTACTTCCTTGTCCGGTAGAATCCATGACTAACTAACAATGATTCGAGTTCTTAGCAAATTCCTTAAAAACCTTACTATCCAGATAAAAAAGCAGCCAGTTCTGATTAGCAACATACCTATTAATTCTTTCTCGAATAGATGGATTAGTCGTCCCACCATAATGCCAAGTAAACCAACCCTACAAGGCTACCAATCAAACAAGCCATTGTGCGCAAGAACATCACGAAACTCCTCTATTTTCACTCTTGCCTTCCTAAGTCCCCATTACTTTTTGGAATCATTAAGAATACCGTTAAAATATTCCCCATTAACGAAGGAATAGAAGAAACAATACGTAAGTTAGAAACAATATTCCAAACATCTTGCTTCAACTGATCATGGTGACTCGCAAACACACTAGAAAAATGAAATTGATCAAGACCATGTTTAACAATAGCATCGATATGGAAACGGGAGTACGAAAAAATTTCAATATTAACTTCATTACTCCATAATAGCATTAACCCAGCATAAGAGTTACCTTTATCAACCACAAAGCAATTATCCATATTAAACTTACAATGAATGTAAGTACTTTTATTCTGTTTTATTCTTGTTCCACTAAGAAACACAACACTTGCAAACTTATACTGATAAAACACCACGACGAGCGAACTGTCACAAAATTATTCATACCAGGACAGTTCCAACATAGGATTAACATTGGTCATAACGGGGTTGACCCTCAACCAATGCCAAAGAGTTGTTTACACTGCTCATCCTAGCTTCAATTTCTTGTGTCAGTGCCAATCTCGTTCTCTGTGGTAAAATCCGATGTATAACCTCATATTTTCCTTGAAGCCCATTTTTGGAAGTACGGGCAGTAGCTACTATCCCTTCTTTACTAGAACCCTTGGAGACCGCTTCAACAGGAACAAAAACATTATCTCATTTTTCCAACATGCTAGTCTTAGGAGGAGTATTGATAAACTCTTGAGTTTCAGCAACATATTCAAGATGAGTATTTCTCATGAACTGATTAGAGTCATCACTAGAATTGGAAGGGCTTACCAAAGAAGACTTCTCCTTCGTAACCATATCGCTAGTAAGGTGATTTCCACTCTCAAAAATAGCTTCAGTAGCATAACATCCTTGAGCATCCTCTTGCTTTACAATCCCATAGACCGAATCAGAAGTAGATCGTCGAATATGAGTTTGGACCTCCTCAAGTTAACGACATATTCCACCCCGCGTTTCATACGGTAAACTCCTGTAGGTTTTTTAATAGCCACACGTATTCACTCTCCATATCAAGGCTCCGTAGAAGACCCAACTTTCATTGTCCTGCAAGAAAAACTTGATGACCCAAAATCGGGTATCTATAAAAAAAACATAGGGAGTCTGTCGTAACGCACATGAAACATCTTCAGTTTGGCATTTCTTTGAACTCTAAGAACAATACATCTGCGTAACAGCTTCGACGAATCAATCCAAACATGAATGCGTAAAAGCTCATCCATATTTCTCCTAAAATGCGTGTATCAACAACAACCACCTTCCCCAAGCATCCACCAAGAGATATGCATGCCCATCGCCTTTTTAATAAGACCCAAAGGAATCTGATACATCCTCACCCATATTTCCATTTGAGAGAAATCATAATCCTCTGTATAACACAACGGGTCAAAAGATAGAATAGAGAACCAAGCATTGTTAAAAGACCAAGGACTGTGCCACAATATATCCTCCCTATCAGCAGCTGATCGAAGTTTAATTTGGAAAAAATCAGGCTTGATTTTCACTATCTCTTCAACCTTGTCTCCTTTCCAACAGGCCTAAAAACACGTCTAAGAACTTCTCCATCGGGTTTAACATTATTCATGAGTTTTGATAACTCTCCAAAAAAGTTATCAATTTAGCACTTGTTACCTAGGTTTGGTTTGGTATTAAGTATGTTTAATAGCATTTTAGGTTTAGTTTAGTCTTATTTTTATATATTTTGTATTGTTTAAAGTTTGTTTAACTTAGGTTAATTTGTGGATTTTTCTGCTAAAAAGTGCAAATGCTATAGCGAAGAAGCAAATGCTACAGCAACTGATGACTCACTAGGCTAGGTATAACCTTATGGAATCGGGACAGCTGTACTCACTAGGCTAGGTATAACCTTCTGGAATCGGGACAGCTGTATCCTCTCCAACCAGCTACTGCTACATAGTGAATACCCATTGGAGACAATTTTGACCTCTTCACCTATAAATTCACCTCCCCTAGCTCATTTAATCATCAATTATTCATTCTATCATCTTCCACACAAAATGTCTTGTCTCTTTTCCATGACTACATAGCTACAACGAGCGGGGGAGTGCTCCAGCATCTGGGAGTGCTCCAGCATCTGGGAGTCAGCCTTGCCGGCTAGTATTGACAGTTAGCAAGATCACTCAACTACTCAAACTTTGCTTGAGATAAGGAAGTTTAGCTAGTTTTTTTATATCGGGATGTTGAATGTTTTAAACTTAGTAGTTTGGGTGGAACTTTTGTTTATATGAATGTTGTTAATTTTGTTACTTTATGCCTTATGCTTTATGAATGATGAAAGAGATTTCATTGTTTAATGTATGTTGTTATTTTGTTTAGAATTAAATTGAATGATTTGCATGCTAATTTCGTGGCGTTGGTATTGTGAGAAGCAAATGCATGATGAGATGTATGATGTCAACATTAGCATTATTACTATGTGAATGAATGTCTCAGTGAGAGCTATTTCATAATAACCCGTTTATAGCAATTGATGCTAAATACATTGTAGCTAAGTTAATTTCATGAATTGAGCATGGAGTCCCATTTATCATCCTAATCCATTTGATTTCTGACTTTGCGTTGTTCTTAATGCTATAGCATAAACCTTCCCCTTTATTCCATTATATTTTCTCTTTTGTTACTTTCCTTAATTACATGCCAATTCAATCAATACTTGTTTCCTTAACTCATTTGTAACTTTATGCTCTTTGTGGGTTCGACATCCAAAATCCTAAAAGGATTTCCATTTTATTAATTTGATACGATATAATATGCATGCATTGTGCTATAGCATTTTCTAGAACATCAAGTTTTTGGCGTTGTTGCTGAGGAGCAACTAGTTACTTTTGAGGTTTTTTTATTTTAGTAATTCTTTTCTTTTCTTTTAGTAGGTACTTTTCTATTACATGTCCAATAGTGAAGACTTAGTAGCATTTGATCCTAAGATTGAGAGAACCGTTAAACATCGTTGAAGAGAAGCTAATCGAAACCAAATTCAAATGGTTAACCAACAACAAGAACACAATGCCCTGCCACCGCTACAACATGAAGGAGAAATGTCGCACTGTATTGGAGCTGAACAACATCATTATTTATATATGGATGATTGCAATAGACCGATTAAGGAACACATCGTCCCCACATTAGATGGTTTACATCCTGAAATAGTGCGACCAACCATCTAAGCTGCCAACTTTGAGCTAAAACCAATGATGTTTCAAATGATGCATTCTATGGGGCAATATAGCAGCTCGTTCATTGAATATCCAAGAGCACACCTTAGAGCATTCATGGAAGTATGTGATTCCTTCGTACAACAAGGAGTCCCTAAAGAGGCTTCGAAGCTGAAGCTATTTCCGTATTCATTGCACGATAAAGCTAGATCATGGCTCAATTCACTGCCACCAGGTGCTATAACATCCTGGAATGAACTCGCTCAAAAATTTATGTTGCGCTTTAATCATCCTAATATGAATGAAAAGCTGAGAATGACCTTACCTCTTTCAAGCAACTTGAAGATGAGAATTTGTATGAAGCTTGGGAGTGTTTCAAGGAGTTACTACGAAAGTGACCAATGCATAGATTTCCCCAATGGACACAAATGGAGATGTTTTATAATGGGTTGAATATATAGACTCGCATGGTGGTTGATTCTTCAGCAAATGGAGCACTGCTGGACAAGTCCTACAATGAATCATAAGATATATTGGAGAGGATTTCCAATAACGACTATCAGTACTCCAATACGAGGAACATGTTCGATAGATGTAATGCTGCAACACCAGACACTAAAGTGCTGAACTCAATGGCGTCTCAAATCACAGTATTGACAGATATGGTAAAGAAATTGCAAAGGCCGAGTGGCATATGTGAGGTAAAAAATGTCTAAACCCTCTTATGTTTATTATGGAGATGCACATAATTATGATGAATGTCCACAAAACCCTGAGTCCATTTGTTTTGTGAGAAATTTTAATATGGGAGATAATTCCAAAATTTATGAGAATTCATATAATGCCAACTACCGAAACCATCCCAATTTGTCATGGAGGAGTCAAAATGTGGCCATCCAAATGATGTACAATACAACTTCAGTAACCAGTAATAACATTTCAATCAACAGTCGACCGTGCCATATCATCAGCATAACCACAACAAAGGCATAATTATCAAGGGAAGAGTTTCAATCAGGCTACTAACTTGTCTTATTTTGAAGCTTTGATGAAAGAATATATGGCAAGCCAATCATCATCTTGAAGAGCACTGGAGAATCAAGTCGGCCAACTGGTTAATGATTTAAGCAACAGGTAACCAGTGACGCTGCCTAACAATACCAAAGTCCTTAAAGCTCATAGGAAGTCTCATTATAATTAGCATTGCAAGGCCATCATAACTAGGAGTAGAATTCATATTAGGAGACCCACTATTGAGAACAAGAAGAAAAATGATTAGCAAAAACCCAAAGATGATGAGGTATCACAAGACACATCTACCCCAGATGATGTAGCAAAGGATGTCGGACAAAGTAGCAATTCTGGAGCAATGCCAACAACATCACCTCAATTAGTGCCCCAAGTTATACCCATAATGTCATAGCCAGTTCAGAATAAAACAACTTCAAGACCTACTTCTCCGTTTTCTCAACGTTTCAAAAGGACCAAGGAAGATCAACAATTTAAAGCGTTCATTGATGTACTTCACCAACTAACCATCAACATTTATATGCTTTGGACCAAAACCCAAAATACTTCAAATTCATACGTGAAGTACTATTCAAGAAGAGGAGGCTAGGCGAGTTCAAAACTGTTGCACTAACTGAAGGTTGCAGCGTTATGGCCACAAGGAGACTACCGCCAAAGCTTAAAGACCCAGGGAGGTTTATTATTCCATGTAGCATTGGTGACCAGTTTGTTGGTAAAGATTTATGTGACTTAGGTACTAGAATTAACTTAATTTCATTGTCTATTTTTAGGAAAGTTGGAAAGGAAGATGCAAGGCTAACAATTGTGACGCTACATCTTACTAACAGGTCCATCGTGCATCCAAGTGGAATAATGGAGAATATGTTGGTTTGAGTGGATAAGTTTGTATTCCTAATTAACTTCATTATACTCGATTGTGAAGATGATAAGGATGTTCCAATCATCCTTGGAAGACCTTTCCTCGCTACAGGGCAAGCATTAATCGAGATGAAAAAAAGGAGAACTCATTATACGCTTAAATGATGAATACATTACTTTTAATGTTTTGAAAAATGTATCTTATATGGATGATACCGCTGAGTGTAATAATATTGATTATTTTTATGTTTATATGCAAGAGCATTAGATGAAAGTTACATCATGGAATTTGCTACAACCAATGTTATATCAATTATAAGAATTGAGGACGATGAAGAAGAAAATTCCATGCAACACTTTGAGTTATTGGACCTTCTTAATCGATCGATTCAAGCACCAAATACATCCATAGATGACCCACCTAATCTTGAGCTTAAACCCTTATGACTTCCTTGAAAAAAATGATACTATGTCGATCATCACTGCAGCAAAGCATACAACATCTCAATCTAACAATTTAATTTCTATGTTGAAGCAAAATAAGAAGGCTATTGCCTGAGGCATTGTTGACATAAAAGGGATTAGCCCATCATTTTGCATGCATATAATTTTATTGTAGAATCCGAGTAGTAGTTCTATTGAGTAGCAAAGAGGTTGAACCCAATTATGAAAGAAGTGATTCGAAAAGAAATCATAAAATGGCTGGATGCTAGGATCATATAACTTATTTCTGACATCAATTGGGTGAGTCTGATACAATGCGTCCCTAAGAATAGGGGAATTACCATGGCAGAAAATGAGAAGAATGATTTAGTTCCCACACACATAACAACGGGCTGGAGAATTTTCATGGACTACAAATGTACAAAGAATGATCACTTCCCATTGGCGTTCATTGATCAAATACTGGACAGACTTGTTGGATAGGTTTTTTATTATTTTCTTTATGGTATAGTGGATACAATCAGATTGCTATAGCCCTTAAAGATCAAGGTAAAATGACTTTCACTTGTCCTTATGGAACTTTTTCTTTTCAAAGAATGTCATTCAGACTATGCAACACTCCAACAATATTCCAACGTTGCATGATATCGATATTCTCCGATATGATTAAAGATTGCTCGAAAATTTCCATGGATAATTTTCTGTTTTTGGCCAAGATTTTGAGCAATGTCTTTCCAACTTAGCCACTATTTTAAATAGATGTAAAGAGACCAACCTCGTGTTAAATTGGAAAAAAAATTCACTTCATGGTAAATGAAGGCATAGTGTTAGGGAATCGCATTTCTCAACGAGGAATCGAAGTGGATAAATCCAAGGTCGAAGTCATTGAGAAATTACCTCAACCCTTAAATATGAAAGTTGTAAGAAGCATTCTAGGTTATGAGGGTTTTTATCGTAAGTTCATGAAGGATTTCTCCTAAATAGCCAAACCATTGTGTTCATTGCTAGAGCAAAATAAGAAATTAATGGTTGATGTTAAAGCTCTAAAATCTTTTGAGACCATCAAATCCAAGCTAGTTAATACCCATATTATCGTAACACCATATTGGAATTTACCTTTTGAACTGATGTGTGATGCTAGCGACTTTGTTGTTAGAGCAATCACGGGGAAACGCAAGTGATCGCTTGTAAATGTATATGCTAAGGCAAGAAAATCTGTGCAAGTATACACAATCGATGTATGTAATATAGTACTAAGTGAGTATCGTCTCCACAGGGATTGGATTAGAAATATATTTTCACCACAACTAGAACTAATGTCACAAGCTAAGTCCTACTAAGTATTATCCAAAGAACTAATATTAATGAACTAAGAAAATGATTCAATGATTTCAGAAAGGTTTGGTTGAGGCAAAAGTAATATGCAGACTAATAAAACAAGTGATGGTTTAAATATAATGCAAACAACCTCACATATTCAGACGTTCCACAAAGCACTTATGCTAAACTATTGTCTTGACAACAATTATTCTTAGTTTAGAATGAATTATTATGACTCACTAAAACTGCCCGACAGGATTACTATGTATTCTTAGACAGTTGCTACGACAATACCTCTCGGCGTTAACTGTAGACGTAGTCTCTCCTACTCTAGCATCTATCCCTTTTAGTCATTTGAAACTCACTCCTTATCTCTAAGGTAGACAAGTTAGAACTTCACCATCCCAGATTCATTCCATTGCTCACGTTGATCTTTCTTAATTCTCTCGAATTTAAGAATCACTTATCTAGACAAAAGACTATCTCTCGATGCTCTTACAATGCCAAGACATGTTTTACCAAAACCCAAGGTTATCTCTCGATGCTCTTACAGTGCCAAGGTAAAATATTTAAACTATGAACAAAACAGTCATAAGAGAAACATAATTCATCATTCAAAAACATAAAAATATTGTTCAGGCAAAATAAAGTTTAACACCAAGTAAAGCATTCATGGTGCTATCAAAGATCATCCAAGATTCAACGTTTAATACAACCCCAAATAGATAAAGAGTTAAAAACAAAGGAAGAATGACTCCCAAAACCATGGGCTCTGTCGCGACAATTCTGATCAGCACCGTGCCTGCCTCGGTGATCACCCTCTCTCAAAGCCTGATCACCGCTTTGCTATCGTTTGGCTATGAAGGACACCAAGGAAGGTTGGTGGGTAGACGGTGGGAAAGCACTGCAGTTGCTTACTCACGCCTTAGGTAAAGCTCTTTTCTCTTCTTCCTTGCCGCCTTTGTTTGGCAGTTGCGGCTGGTTATTTATAAAGAAAGACCTCCTAGGTCTTTGTCTACTTTTGGAGTTTCCTTAACTAGCCATTATTAATTGCCCGGACTTAAAAAGGAAAGGCCGCTGGCAGAATAATTGAGGCTTGCTTGCATATGAAGTAGGTCATCCAGTTGGCGTGTGACTTAGGCGGTTTAGCCACACCGGCTTCAGACTTCCTCAAATAAATATTGTCTTGGCAAGATAAATTTTCTCCTCACGTTCTCATCTGTTCCGTTAGCCTCTGCACTTTTACATTGTCACGACTGAAATGTTCTTCCTCTGTAGGATTGCTGCACAAACACAACCCAAATAACCCTTTCTCTTCCGCAGCATCAGTCAAACCAAATAAATCTTGCCTAAGAAAAACTTATCCACCACAATTTAATATAACCTATATGCAACTAAATGCAACTGAAAATGCAGTGCATACTTTATCTAAACGAGCAATAACTTAAGTGAAAAGACTAGGAATTAAGCCTTTTTCGGAGTTATCACACCCCTAAACTTAAGCTATTACTTGTCCTCAAGCAATGGATACTAGCTAGAAGAGAAATAAAATTGTCATGGCAATGCAATATTAAGAAAATCATCTGGTTTGAGATTTCAGCCCTCAGCAAAAAATTGTTTGGCCTCAACATGTTGACAGTCATATCATTTAAGTCCCTTCCCTAGTCAGGATCCCTTGCTATTGGGTGTACGTGATTGTAACCAGTCTATGCATAGAGGTAATTTGAAAACTTAAAGTAAGCACTCCTGGTTTGTCAAGGCAACAAATTATTCATCAGGATCAGGCTTAGTTTATACTTTTAGTTATTTATCAACTTTTATTCTCTTTATTCATTTTTTCAGGGGAGTCAGCTCATCACAACTACCGTTCCACACTCTAGGTGAAAGGGAGCATACCTTCCACCCCCAAGCTAGTCGGGCAGAGTCATCCTGTGACTACTTTCTTTCACTCTTATGCCTTGGCTACTCTTAATTTATTTTGGAGTTTTTCTTGTTCATGCCTTTGCACAGAGGAGTGTCCCTTTGTATTTTCGAGTTTTTAAACACTAGAGAGTTTCCATTTTACCCTTAGAATATTTTTGAAGTCTTGGCAAATAGAAAGTTCTTTCCTAAATTTTTTACAGATTACCTAGAGAAAAAACAGTCTACAATCGTGTTTATAAATTTCAAGGAATCAAGCCTAGGTTTGGTTCTCTTCTTTAGAAAGTCTTAACAATAATTATGACCTAGGCAATAAAATTCTACATTCATCATTGAGCATCCCTAATTAATTCCTAACAATAATCTCAACTTGCTTTTGTCATGACAACAAAAATTCTCAACCAATTAACATCAATTGCTTTCTATAAAGTATGGAAGAATATGGTACAATACCTCCCCAAAACTTGAAGGATGCATTGTCCTCAATGCATGAGAACTAAACTACAAGATTCTAAATGCATATGCGAAAAAGGAAAAAAAAACTAAAGTAAAGACTTATTGTGTTGGGTGGCTTGACTAGATGCCCTCGTTCGGTGTCGTTTAGGAGGAGAGGGACTCTCGGATCCAGAGTTTACTATTACTGGTTGAGAAAGAGATGGATGAAGTATATGGCCTGCAGTTCTCTTGTAACGCTTCTTATTGGATGAGGCTCGTGCTGGAGTGGTTTGCTCGGTCGTAGGAGTTGGTTGTGCTGGGATTGGTGCTGGACTAGTTGTTGTTCCTGGGACTAGCGGCGTTGGACGGACAGGGAACTCAGTAGGATCATGCTCGGCGATCAACTCTTTTCCTAGTTGGGACACTCCCTTTGAACTTGGCCCACCCGAAGTAAAGATTCTGTGGTACGCAATTGTATGTTTCTTGATCGTCCTCTGCCACAAATCTCTAGTGTTGCTCTTCAACTTTCCCCAACTTAAAATATCGGTTAAGTGTAGAGGGGGAAAATTGAATGAGCTCTCTTTCAAACATAAACTGTGTGCCCTAGATGGGTCTTCGAGACTCCTCTTCCTCGACTGGAAAAACGAATCCATCTTCCAAATATACTTGGCGTTTCTGGAAGGTCTTGAAGCGTACTTCTAGTTTGGCTTTTTGGAAATGTTCGAAACTTTATGTTGGGGCCGGGGCTTTCCTTGTTCTCACCATTATACTTGGCTGAATTTAGTGGTGGCGATGAGGAGGTATTATTGAGAGAGAAAATATTTTCTTGTTTGTAGAGAGAGGGAAACACGATGAAGAAGAAGATGTTGGGTAATTTTTCTTGGGAAAGTGATGAGTGGTTTCGGGGTAATTTAGTCCTTTCATGGTGGGGAAAAGATTTCTCATTAAATGAGAAATATTTGATTGGACGTAAAGGGGGAGAAAAGGTTTCTTTCCCTTTTTATTCTACTGCCAAAACCATGTACCCTAGGTCTTTTTCTTCATGCATGCTTCAACTCCTCATGCTGCCACGTGTTCCTTGCTTGCCTACAATAAGAAAGAAGAAAATAATAAAATAAAATCGATTAAAGTAGAAAATAACTTAACTTATTTATATACAGAATTCAAATTTTTGTTGCCTAGGTAATGAATATTTGTTCAATTAAGTAAAGAAAATTCTTGGGCATCATGTACCAATGATGCCAGTTTGTCGCGCATTAATGAGGCTCTTTTGTACTCCTTGAGTCTCTGCCCGTTCACCTTGAAGATGGAAAATCATTTTGGTTTTGAATTTCAACTTTTCCATTGTCATAGACTTGGTGAACGATAAACAGTTCTAACCATCTTGATTTCAGCTTGCATTGGAATAACTTAAAGTGAGAATTTTAGAGCAGTATTTGTTGTCCAAGATAAATTGCCTCTGCAATATTTTTCTGTCATGCTATCATTTTTTTTCTCCTTGTAAAGGCGGGCATTCTCGTATGCATGTGCTCTAAATTCATCCATCTTATTCATCTCCAAGAGTCTTCTTTCTCCAGCAAGCTGAGCATCCATGTTTATCTTTTTGATGGCCCAGTAGGCTTTATGTTCAAGTTAAATAGGTAGATGACATTTCTTTCCGTAGACCAGCTTGAATGGAGACATTCCCAACGGTGTCTTGAATGTTGTGCGATAAGCCCATAGTACTTCATCTAGCTTCGATGACCAATCTTTTCGATTCGGGTTGACTACTTTTTCAAGGATCTACTTAATCTCTCGGTTAGACACTTCGGCTTGTCCATTCGTTTGAGGGTGATACACCATAGTAATCCTATGTCGCACTCCATATCGTTTCAGTGCCTTGGCAATCAATTTGTTGTCAAAATGTGTGCCTTCGTCGCTAATTATAGCTCGTGGTATTCCAAAGCGGGTGAATATGTTTTTGTGATAAAATTTTAGCACTGTCTTGGAATTGTTTTTAGGTGTTGTGATGGCTTCCACCCATTTTGATACATAATCCACTGCCAGCAGAATATACAAATCTCCGAATGATGATGGGAAAGGTCCCTTGAAATCTATTCTCCATACGTGGAAAAGATCGATTTCCATAATATTTTGCCATGGCATCTCATGCCGTTTCGAGATGTTTCCTGTTTGTTGACATCTATCACATGACTTGTAGAATTTATGTGCATCTTTGAGCAGGGTCGGCCAATAAAATCCAGACTGAAGCACTTTTACTGCTATTCTCATTCCACTAAAATGTTCTCCATATGGTGATGAGTGGCATTGGTGTAGGATATCTTGTTGCTCTTCTTCTGGAATGTATCTTCGGATTATTTGGTCTCCACATTGCTTGAATAGAAATGGTTCATCCCAGTAGTAATGTCGCACATCATGTCGGAACTTCTTTCTGCCATGGCTAGATAAATCAGGAGGAACAATACCACTAACAAGAAAGTTAACAATGTCAGGATACCACAGCGCAGCCGTGACAAATAATATTTTCTTATATGGGAAATCCTCTTTAATTTCTGTGATGTCAGGATAATTAGGTTTGTTATCTAGCCTAGACAAATGGTCTGCCACTTGATTTTCTATACCTTTTCTATCATTGATCTCTAAATCAAATTCTTGCAGTAGTAATATCCATCGAATTAGTCTAGGCTTTGCATCTTTTTTATTAATCAAATATTTAATGGCAGAGTGATCTGTGTGCACAATTACCTTAGTGCCGATCAGATATGGCCTAAACTTATCGAATGCAAATACTACTGCTTAGAGTTCTTTTTCAGTGGTGGTATAGTTCACTTGTGCATCATTAAGAGTTCGACTTGCATAGTATATGACGTGAAAAATTTTACTTTTCCGTTGGCCTAGCACTGCTCCAACTGCATAATCACTAGCGTCGCACATGAGGTCAAATGGTTCATTCCAGTCTGGTGGGATAACAATTGGTGATGCCGAAAGCTTTTTCTTCAATTATACGAAGGCATTCAAACAATCTTTAGTGAATTCAAATGGATGATTTTGTTGAAGCAAAAGACATAAGGGTTTAGAAATTTTTGAAAAGTCTCTTATAAACCGCCTGTAGAAGCCTGTATGACCCAGCAAACTGCGTACACCTCACACATTAGTAGGTGGGGGAAGATTTGCAATTGTATCCACCTTGGCTTTGTCGACTTCGATGCCATGGCATGAAATTTTGTGACCCAACATTATTCATTCGGTCACCATAAAATGGACTTTTTCCAGTTCAGTACTAGGTTGGCTTCTTCACAGCGTTTCAACACATTGGATAAATTGTCGAGACATCGGTCAAAATCATCACCCGAGATGGAGAAGTCGTCCATAAATATTTCCATGCACTTTTCCACCATATCTGAAAAAGATTGCCATCATGCATCTTTGGAATGTAGCTGGAGCGTTACACAGTCCAAATGACATTCGTCTAAATGCATAGGTACCATATGGGCACGTGAAAGTTTTTTTTCTTGGTCCTCCGGTGCTATGGCAATTTGATTATACCCTGAGTATCCATTGAGAAAGAAATAAATGCTTTTCCCGCTAGTCTATCCAACATTTGGTCGATAAAAGGGAGGGGAAAATGATCATTCTTTGTGGCTTTGTTGAGCTTCCTGTAATCCATGCATATGCGCCATCCTGTGATTGTTCTTGTGGTGAGTAGCTCGTCATGCTCGCTTTTAACCACGGTCACACCACCTTTCTTTGGTACACATTGTATTGGGCTAACCCATGAACTATCATATATAGGATAAATTACTCCCACATCCAACCATTTTATAATTTCCTTCATGACTACCTTCTTCATGATCGGGTTGAGCCGTCTTTGGGGTTCTATCAAAGTGCTATGGCTATCATCAACAAGTTTGCCATCGTCCATCCTATAGCTTTCCTGTGCTGTGACAAGACATTCAACAAACTATTCTCCTGTTCAGAGGTTAGGTTGGCAAAAATTATCACTGGTAGGGTTTTATCAACTCCTAGATAAGCATATTTCAAATGTGATGGCAAAGTTTTAAGTTTCAACTTTGGTGCATGTTGTGAAGATGACTCATGAGATTTAACTTCATCATAATCTAATGGTTCAAATTTTATACATGATCTGTTATGAAGAAGTCTCGATTGGTCCCTTGTCTTTCCTCCACATCTTGTATTGGTATTGTTTTCGGGGTGTTCATTGCTTAGATTTTTATGGTCGAGGCCATGATTTTCATGATCGTCTTTTGAAAATAGTTCATCTGGGCCAAAGTTTTCTGCTTCATTTATCTCGGTTGTATGTTCATGGTACAATGTACTATATTCATCGAGCCTTAGAGATTCACCTCGTCCAAGGATTATCTTTTCTTCAATATTGTTAATGTATTGGCATTCATTTGAATCGTCCACGTATTTCATGAAGTTGAATACATTGATAGTGACGTTTTGCTTGCCTACTCTCATGGTGAATTCTCCCTTTTCACAATCTATGAGGATTCTCTCGGTGGCTAAGAAAGGGCGTCCCATAATGATTGGTGCAATTTCATCGGCTTCGTAATCTAGGATGAGAAAATCTACTGGAAATATGAATTTATCCACCTTTACTATGACGTCTTCTATTCTACCTTCGGGTCACACAAAAGACCGATCAACCAACTGTAGGATGACTGAGGTAGGCTGGGCATCATACACGTCCAGCTTCATAAATATAAACTTTAGTATCAAGTTTACACTTGATCCCAAATCAATAAGAGCTCGTCCTATGAAGTCATTACTAATGGAACATGCTATTATAAAACTGCCAGGGTCTTTTTGTTTTAGTGGGAGTTTGCTTACTGCTGAATAGATTTCTGTTGCCGTGGAGACACGTTCTACCTTCCTTTTCTTTATAACAATTTCGTTAAGATACTTGGCATAGGAAGGCATTTGTTTGATGGCTTTAAGTAAGGGCACATTAATACACAACTGATCCAGAGCATCAACAAATTTCTTGAATTGGATTTCATCATCATGATTCTTCAACTGTTAAGGGAATGATGGTGGAGGTCTCACATCGACTGTTGATGGTGCTGAGTAATCGCTGGCCTTGACCATGAATTTTTTGTTATCCGATCGATGCTCTTTTGAGCCTTCAGTTCTTTCCTTCTCTCCAGGCACTTCCCTTCGTTCAACATTCTCAGATTGATCATCCGGTTGTGTTACGCCTTGGTGAGGATTGTTCAGGTGTCCTCCCCCAAACTTGTCATCTTGGTTAACTTGTTTTCCACTCCTTAGCGTAAGTACATTGCATTGCTTCTTCCCATGATGCTTAGTGACTTCAGTATCACTAGGGAGATTTCCATGTGGGCGAGAATGTAATGTTGTAGCAATTTGTCTCACTTGATTCTCCATCGCTTTGAGAGATGAACTATGGCTTTGCAAAAAAGTTGCTTGGCTTTGTAGCAAATTTCCTTGATTTTTAATTATTGCAGAGTGTTCGTGCATCAAGGTCTTTGTGGAAGCCATAAAATCTTTTGTCGAGGCCATGAATTCCTGCAATGATAACTCCAAGGAATTAGTATTTGAATTGGTGTTAGAGGAAGAAACCATACCTTTATTGTTCTACCAGAGCTGATGATGATGCTGATTCTGAAAATGTTGATGGTCAGAATTGTGACCTATAGTTTGCGGCTTGATTGTTACTGTTCCCTTGATTACTCCATGAAAAATTTGGGTGCTGTCTCCAACCAGGATTGCACGTATTTAAATACGGGTTATTATTGTTTTGATTGTAGTTGCCCATAAAATTGGTTGACTCATGGTTTTCAGGACATTCACTCTTATGATGATTGCCGTGACAGAATAGGCATACATTATTGGCCACCTTGACTTCTCTTACCTCATTAGGACGTTGCAAAATTTTCATCATATTGGTTATGGCTGAAAGTTGAGCTACTACCGAATCTTTACCTTCTAATTCATATGCTCCTGATGTTTTTATTCCAGTTCCCAATCTTGCATTTGGAAATTGATAATCATTATTTGCTATCCTATCGAGGATGTCAAAAGATTCCTCGGGTGATTTATCTAGTAAGGTGCCATTCGCTGAGGCATCTAGTATCATTCAAGTTGGTGCGTTGAATCCATTGTAAAACATTACCACTTGCATCCAATCGTGAAATCCATGGTTAACACATTTGCGAAGTAGACTTTTATACCTATCCCAGCATTCGTACATTGATTTATCATCTCCTTGGCGAAAACTAGCAATGTCATTGCGAAGCTGAGTGTTCATATTAGGCGGATCATATCGCAGTAGGAAACTCTTGTATAAGTCTGCCCATGACTCCATTGAGCCGGAAGGAACTTCGATGAGCCAGGCTCTTACTCTATCGCGTAGGGAGTGAGGAAAAAACTTCAGTTTTAGCACATCCTCATGTACTCCTTGTTGCCGAAACGAGTAGCATACTTTAAGGAAAGCACTAACATGTTGTCTCGCATCCTCATTAGGTGAACCACCAAATTGTCTGATAGAGTTTAACATGTTAAACATCACCGGTTTGAGTTCGAAGTGAGTGGCTTGGATCTCAGGTGCCACTATGCCTGGATTGAGGTAATTAAGAATAGGGTTCAAATGATCTCGTATCACTCTTGGTCTTGCAACTTGAAGATTAATTGCTTCATCTGGATCTCCTAAATCTCTCATGTTGTGTTGCATTTGAAATTGATTTGATTGTTCTCTGGTTCTTTGGGCACGCAACCTTTGTCTGAGTGATTGCTCAATTTCAGGGTCAAATGGTTCCAAAGGCTTACCAGAAGATCTCAAGGTTATGCAAAAATTAAAACCTACAACAGAAAATAGTAAACTACGTTATACTAATATAATGTGACAAAGAGAACTTGTTATGGCTAAAAATATCGTCACTTGCCAATCCCTGACAACGGCGCAAAAAACTTGATCAATTGTAAATTTATATGCTAAGGCAAGCAAATCTGTGCAAGTATACACAATCGATACAAGTAATATAGTAGTGAGTGAGTATCGTCTCCACAGGGATTGGATTAGTAATATATTTGCACCACAACTAGAACTAATATCACAAGCTACGTACTACTAAGTATTATCCTAAGAACTAATAGTAATGAACTAAGAAAATGATTCAATGATTGCAGAAAGGTTTTTTTAAGGCAAAATTAATATGCATACTAATAAAACAAGTGATGGTTTAAATATAATACAAACAACCTCACATATTCAGACGTGCCACAGAGCACTTATGCTAAACTATTGTCTTGACAACAATTATTCTCAGTTTAGAATGAATTATTATGACTCACTAAAACTGCCCGACAAGATTACTAGGTATTCTTAGACGGTTGCTATAACAATACCTCTCGGCGTTAACTATAGACGTAGTCTCTCCTACTCTAGCATCTATCCCTTTTAGTCGTTTGAAACTCAATCCTTATCTCTAAGGTAGACAAGTTAGAACTTCACCATCCCATATTCATTCCATTGCTCACGTTGATTTATCTTAATTCTCTCGAATTTAAGAATCACTTATCTAGACAAAAGGCTATCTCTCGATGCTCTTACAATGCCAAGACATGTTTTACCAAAACCCAAGGCTATTTCTAGATGCTCTTAAGTGCTAAGGTAAAATATTTAAACTATGAACAAAAGAGTCATAAACGAAACATAATTCATCATTCATAAACATTAAAATATTGTTCAGGAAAAAAAAAAAGTTTAACACCAAGTAAAGCATTCATGCTACTGTCAAAGATCATCCAAGATTCAATGTTTAATACAACCCCAAATAGATAAAGAGTTAAAAATAAAGGAAGAACGACTCCCAAAACTGGGGGCTCTGTCGCGACAATCCTAATCAGCACCGGGCCTGCCTTGGTGATCACCCTTTCTCGAGGCCTGATCACCACTCTGCTATTGTCTGGCTATGGAGGATACCAAGGAAGGTTGGTGGGTAGACGATTGGAAAACACTACAGTTGCTTACCCACGCCTTAGGTAAAGCTCTTCTCTCTTCTTCCTTGCCCCTTTTGTTTGGCGGATGCGGCTGGTTATTTGTAAGAAAAAGACCTCCTAGTCTTTGTCTACTTTTGGAGTTATCTTATCTAGTCGTTATTAATTGCCCGAACTTAAAAAGTAAAGGCAGCTTTCAGAATAATTGAGGCTTGCTTGTACGTGAAGTAGGTCATTCGGTTGCGTGTGACATAGGCAGTTCAGCCACACATGCTTTAGACTTCCTCAAATAAATCTTGCATTGGCGAGATAAATCTACTCCTCACGTTCTCATTTGTTTCGTTGGCGTCTGCACTTTTACATTGTCACGACTGAAATGTTCTTCCTCTGTAGGATTGCTTCACAAACACAACCCAAACAACCCTTTCTCTTCCGCAGCATCAGTCAAACCAAATAAATCTTGCCTAAGAAAAACTTATCCACCACAATCTAATATAACTTATATGCAACTAAATGTAACTAAAAATGCAGTGCATACTTTGTCTAGACGAGCAATAACTTAAATGAAAAAACTATGAATTAAGTCTTTTTATGGAGTTATCAACAAGTAGCAAGTCTTCCATGCTATTCATTATGCTAGTAAGAAATTGAATGACACTCTGATGAATTACACCACAACTGAAAAGGATTGTGGTGTTTGCATTTGATAAATTTTGATAGTACTTGGTTGGAACCAAGGAGATAGTCTATATCACCATGAAGCGTTGAAGCATTTGTTTGCTAAGAAAGACACCAAGCTGAGACTAATTTGTTAGGTGCTACTACTTCAAGAATACGACATTGAAGTTCGAGACAAGAAAGGAATCGAGTACCAAGTGGCTAACCACTTATCATGTTAGGGTATGCCCAAAGACCAATCATATGATGATTGTAATAATACATTTATTTATTGATTTTATTGAATAAATGGATTTCCACTATTATTTTCATTTATATGTCTGTGTTTAATATAAACTGAAAGATAATAAAGTTTATATAATAACATTATTATTATTAAAAAGATCAATAGTCAAGTATTATTATGGGCATGGATAATAATAATATTCTTAAGACTAACATGTTATTGATTGATGACAACGAGTTGTCATTGACATAGAGATCTCAGAATTGATACATGATTATATTGTTAGAGAACAATGTATTGGATTGACCCACCATGAGCATATGTCTTGGATTATTATGTAACGATCATAACATTGCTCATGGTGATGACTATATGTATGATCCTTAGACTTGAGATCAATGTTATCCCAACATATATTGTTGTATGTTTTGATATAGTTAAACATGCATCATGACTGGTTACACTATAAAGACTGTTATTGAATATATCTCGATATATGTAGTGGGGTGTGTATGATTAAGATAGGATTTATCCTTCCTACATAATAGGATATATATCACAGGCCATTTGATTGAGACTAGAAATGCATGGCCATGCTTGAATAAGTTGATATGAGATATCACAAATTATTCGTTAATTATAGTTTAATCTAGATATCAAGAAACAATAGATGGGATATACAAGTGTGACTATTCCAAGACTTGTGACTATTCTAGATATAAAGGACAAAATGATGTAATACATAAAAGAGTTAATCATGAAGATGATATGTCGAATCATAATTTCTTGTAACTTAGGTGACAATGATATATTGCTAGATGTCACTCATTGTATGTAATATTAGAATTGTTCTAATAATTACTATTAACGTTATAAAACCTACAGGGTCACACCCTAGGATTGAAATGGGCAAAGATGTACAATTTGTTGTATGCTACTAAAATATATCTAGAGTAAATATATGTATATTTGATATACATATGATTTTAAGTATCCTGAATATAGTAAATAAACATTAAAAGAATGTAATTTTGATTACAACTCTTTTAATTGATATTTAATTCGAAATAATTAAATAAGAGTCTAAATAAACGTTAAAGATTGTAATTCAGATTATAAGTCTTCAATGTATATTAATTTGAATTAGTCAAATCAGTTTTTTTAATTCAAAATAACTTAAAATCCCTAATATGTTAGGGTAACTGATATTTAATGTGAGGTAAGGTCTAGCAGCCATCTTCTTCAGCTGTATTTTCTCAAAACTGTTTTTGGGAAAAGTAAATTTTGCTCTCAATCGGGTGAACTAAGAAGAGGCCGAGACGTGTTTTCATGGAGGATTACGATTTGAACTGTTCATGATCACACTGTTGTCTTCGTTTTTTTTCAAGGAACCCATTGTAAGTATTCACATCCTTTCCTCCCAATTTTGGTTTTACGTACTTGGATTGCTGGTGAGACCGTTGAGTTTTTGTTTCCGCTGCCCCATGGGGTATGCCGACGATCCTAACATATCATGTTTGGAATCCAAAAATGAGGATAACAAAGTGCTTGTGATACCAGATGTTTTTCCCGATGAATGATTGTTGGCCATCAATGCTCTGCCATAATATGTTGATTTTGTGAATTATTTAGTTAGCGGTTTGCTGCCACCAGATCTTAACCACCAAGGTAGAAGGAAATTCATGAGGGATGTCAAGGCATATTTTTGGGAAGAACCTTATCTTCTTAAGCAATGTAATGACCAACTCTTGAGAAGGTGTGTTCCCCAGTGTGAACAATACAACATCTTGCAGAATTACCATAACACACCTTATGGAGGACATTTTGGAGACATGCATTCAACATTAAAAGTTCTCTAATGTGGTTATTATCGGCCTTCGCTCTTCAAGAATGCGAATGTTTTTGTGAAGCATTGTGATCGATGCCCAAGAACGGGAAATATTTCTATGTGCAATGAGATACCTATGCAACCTATCTAGGAGATTGAATTGTTTAATGTTTGGGGATTAGATTTTATGGGACCTTATCCATCTTCTTATGGTAATAATTTAATTCTTGTTGTTGTTATGTGTCCAAATGGGTTGAGGTTGTAGCATTACCCTCAAGTGATGCTAAAACGATTCTTTGATTCCTCTATAAGAACATTTTTACTCACTTTGGAACACCAAAAACATTTATTAATGATGAAGGTTTCCAATTTATTGGCAGACAAGTAGTAAATGCCCTATAGCGCTATGAAGTAAAACATCACATTACAACATATTATCCTCAAACAAACGGTCAAGTGAAATAAAGCAAATCTTGGAGAAATAGTTAATCCTTCGAGAAAAGATTGTCTCTAAGACTTGACGAAGCACTTTGGGCTTATAGAACGACTTAAAAACTCCCTTGGGTATGTCACCTTATCGACTTGTTTATGGAAAAGCTTGTCACTTACCTGTTAAGCTGGAGTATAAAGCAATGTGGACATTTAAGAAGGTGAACTATGATCTCAATACTGCTGGGGAGCAACGAATGCTAGATGCTAATGAACTTCAGAAGCTACGCAACAATGCTTATGAGAGTGCTCGAATTTACAAGGACAAGAATAAGAGATGGAATGATCAACATATCATAGCAAAATAGTTTCATGTTGAACAACTTTCTTATTTAATTCTCGCTTTAAGCTTTTTCTAAGCAAACTAAAATCACGCTGGTCAAGCCCCTTTGAAGTTGTTGAAGCCTAGCACTATTGAAGAATCTAAGTGACGGGACTACATTTAAAGTCAATGGACAACGTTTGAAGCATTATTGCCAAAAGTAACACCTTGATATCACATGTATCACACTAAGCAAACCCTCTTTCTTTTAAATTTCTTTTGTTATGAATAAGTCAATTTCGACATTAGTTAGATATTTAGTTTTTAGGTTTTAATTAAATTTTGATTTACATTTATTTTTGTTGTTGACCATGCTAAATGCTGAAGCTTTTTTACTGGAATATTTGTCCTGAAAATTACGTGTGCTACATCTGCTGCTATAACATATGACAGCTGGACGGGTAACTTTAGGTAAAAAATAATTTATGTGAGTTTTCATCCACCTTTACCCCCTCTATATCCACCATCCACCTTACTCTATCCTCACCTTCCAATTTTTATCTTTATCCTCATCTTTTAATTTTAATTTTTAAACATCATTTTCCCTTTTACATGCCACATTTAATATTCCCAACCCTAAACCATTTACTCACACTTATTTTTATTTTACCTGCCCCCTCCATTTTTGGCTGCTTCTCTTCATCTTCCCCACACCTTACATTTTCAAAGCTTTATCTATTTTCTTTCTTTTCGCACGACTAGTTCCATGACACTTAAAAAGAAGATGACCATAAAAAGCTTTAGCTGTCCACTGGTTTCTACTTTACCAACTTCGCCACTAAAAGTCGCCATCGAGCCCATGAGATTTATAGAGATTGCGCAGCAATAGCAATACTATGATTTTACTAATTGGGAGTTTGTTAATGAGCAAGGCTTCGATCTCTCAACCGCCGAAGACTTAATGTCGTTCATCTATATTACGTCCATTATTGTTGCGATGAAATAGGAGACCTTCTGCTCTCACCCCGGCAAAATCAACCATCATTGGGTATGGGAATTCTACAGCAATCTGTTACATGAAGACAAGCCACTGGTTTTTATCTAAGAAACGTTGGTACATTGGTGGCCTACTGAAATCAAGGAGTTGTTGGGCCTTGAAGATGGAGAATGAGAGAACACCGAGTTTGTTAACAACTTAATCACCGAAGAATTATATCAAGTTGCCAAATATGTTTGCTTGCCAAGAAAAACATGGATGAAGTCTTCCTATAGAAGCTACACCATGCGGCGTTTAGACCTCAACCGATATGCAAGGGTATGGTTCATTTTTTCTCCGAACTCGTTTAATGCCTACTATGAATTTTTCTACCATAACTAGAGACTTGATTTTATTGCTGCACTCCATCTTGTACTGTCGAAGTATCAATGTTGGTAAAATTATTTCTGCTGAGATTTTTGCTTGTAGCCAAAAGGCCAATGGTTATCTTTATTTCCCTTCACGAATCACTACACTATGCCAAAAAGCAAAAGTGGTAAAATTACCTTCTAACCAGGTATCCGAGAACTGGAATGCTATTACCACCACTGTGATCAAGCACACATTGCTAAAAGAAGGATTTGACCCTGATACATTCGTACCAAATTCAAATAAGCCACACCATGTTACTGGCCAAACAATTGATCCACAACCGGTGAATACATCGTTTGGTTTGACGAAGGCTATGGCATCTATGGTGGTGCAGCATGCCAGCATCGTGTACATATTAAGTCACAAGATTTAAATTTAGTCTCAGCTACATTCGGCCCAAGTACAGTACTAGCAGTATGCTCGAGCCATGGATGATGTTCTAAAGAAGTTGTCCACCACCTTGGTCAAGGATGGCAAGTTTGTCTTCTTGCAGACTTGGCTCAACCACATGTATTCGATGCCTTGGATAGTTTCGATAGTTTTGAGGAGGTCCTAGCAACCCATACTGATATTGGAGTAGACATAGTGAAATCTAAAATAAAGCTTGAAGAGGGAACTGAAGAAGCTGCTGAAAAAGCTACAAAGGAAGAGGAAGAGGAAGAGGAAGATGAAGAAGAGGTTATCTCAGCCATCTCAACTGATTTCATTACTGTGGGGTTTGATAATGATGACCTCATGGAGACCACTGAAGTTCTTAGCCACGAAAAATAAAAGGAATGACCGACCAGCCAGGAGCAGACGGTTCCGTGACAATTATTGGACCTCAATATTGATACTACTACACATGATGCTACAGAAGTAACACAAAAACATTTAAATGTTGTCCAACTTGTTTTCTATGTGCTAAAGGATATGAAGCAAATTGAGGGTGCCAACCAACTTGGAGAGATCAATATTGATTCACTGTAGCGGACTTTGATGCGTACACATATCCCGAAGTGGCTACTGCTGTTGACTATGCCAAAATTGCTAGTCAACTTATGAATGATATGCAACAAGTAACTGCTAGTCAGCCTAAGAGCTCGCCCGATATTGTTGTGGACGGTGTTAGGGAAAGTTTGGAAAACCTTGAGGCAATCAAGCCTAAACCAATGAAGAAGGTTCCCCTTGTCATTCTCGATGTTGTTGTGGTTCAAACCAAATCAACATCCACACGAATAAAAAGGAAGAGTTTGATGAAGGCCAAACTCACCTCCAAGAAAGTCTGCCCCGCTACTGCTAGCCCTTGTAAAAGCTCGAGAAAACCAAACTAAAGACGTCTCATTCCTCTTTTCCCTTTCTTAACTTTTTTTTATTTTCTTTTTTGTTCTTTTTCATTGAGGGCAATGCCCCACTTAAGTTTGGTGGTGTTGTCCATTGGGTTGATGCATTTGACATTTTATGCATTTGTCATTTTGTTTACATGTCATTTTTTAACATTTTGTTTGCATTGCAAGCTGTTAAACATTATGTTTAGCATTTTGTTTGCATTTTGTTGCATATAGCATTGTTTAGTTTTGCATGAAAAATTCCATGGATTAAGCTGTTAAAATCAAGGAACTTTTGATTCATTTTGATGATGCCCAATGATGAAATAAATTAGAGAATATAATTCTATGGAGTTGCTTTAGAACTATTCGAATTAGGGTACATAGGAAAAATCTTTACCTTAGGTGTATGTTCTCAATACTTAGAGAATTCAGAAAATTTTGAATTAAACTCACATCTATAATAGATGTTGTGGCATTTGTACAACTAGAGGTGTCAGAAACTGGCTCTAGGTAAAAAAAGAAGAAAATTTTTCAAGTTGCTAGAGGTACCTAACACGGGCTCCAATATAATGAGGATATTGTTGCAGCATTAAAAAATTTTAATTAAGTAGACTCATATTTTCTAAAATAGCTAAGTACTGATTGGATACACCTAGCCTGCACACTTGCACATTGTGGACATGATTTGAATGAGATTTTGATGCAATTCTTACTTGATATTATTTAGATGTTGTTTACATTCCTGCAACATAATTCTGAGGGCTAAAAAATGAAGTAAATGTTGAATTGGGTTTTCTGGTCTTAATCTATGGTATTAATGTTTAGTTAGTTATATATATGTTTATGTTGCTTGAGGACAATCAAACATCTAGGTTTGAGGGTGTCATAACTCTAAAAAATAGTTATCAATTTAGCACTTTTTACCTAGGTTTGGCTTGGAATTAAGTATGTTTAATACCATTTTAGGTTTAGTTTAGTCTTATTTTTATATATTTTTACATTGTTTAATGTTTGGATAACTTAGGCTAATATTTAGATTTTTCTGCTGTCGGAACCGTATTTCGGTTGGACCCAGAATCAGGCTTCGACTTGGATTAAATGCTTAGGAGTCGCCACCAATCATTTTAAAATGTATTTTAGGCTGATCGGACACCATCTTACCTGATATACGTTTTACCAAAAATGTGTCGGGTTCGGGAGTCGGTTACGGTCAAAGAAGGATTAACACCCTTGAACCGCCCTTTCGGTACCAATTAATTTGTCGTTTGTCTTTAATTTACAAAAATTAAAATTTAAAAATTTGATTCAAATTATTTACCTTTGACCGATTAAAAAATTCCTCTAAAAATTCAAAAATGTTAGATGAGAAATAATAAATAAATATTAAATAAATCAAAGGAAAAGTATAAATTAAATAAAAAAATATAATAAAAAATAAAATAAAAAATAAAAGAATATTAAAATTTTGAAAGTAATAAAATAAACGAAAAAAAAGAAACCCTTTGATATGAAGCGATCCAGGTAATTTACTGCATTGAAAACTGTTCAAGTGGAGAAATTTAACCGAATACGAGTCTTGATAAGTCATTGGACCGCTCTTTGTACTGTGCATGCCGTTATGGCACTACCAAAACTAAAGGGAAAACCAAGCAGAAAATCATGGAGGGTCCCACATGCATTTTGACTAATGCTTTCACGTGATGTTCTTTGTAAATTAACAATGTCCATGGCTTCCACGTGCCTATGGAATTTCTGAGCATCCTCAATGCCATTAATCCCCTAGTTGAATTCCTTTTGGCTTGTCCCGGGGGTTGCCTAGCAGCACGACCACCATTCCTATCCCCTTTTCAACTCTATTCCTTTCTCTTGGTTATTTAATGAACTTCATCATAAGAGTGTTTACTCCCATCAATGAAATAAATTCAAAAATCAGAATACTATCCACACACGTATACAAATATGTGGTTGACAAGGTGGATATCTATAGAACGAAACAGATCATTATCATCTACAAACACAAGGCATAACCACACAAGTCTGCACAATTTCAGTTACAGTAGTGTTATGGTTTAAACATTTCCATCAATCTGAAAGCAGTCTAATGCAAAACACAGAGCTAGAATACCTATTGCACTTACTCTTTTCTCCTTGTCTTGCTGTAATCTCTCTTCTTCAGTCAGAGAAGTTCTTGGGGAAAAAAAAAAGCACAGCAAGAACAGGCTGGGGAACCATTTCTAAGAGTTCATCATCCAAGCCGTAAACATCGTAACACTTAGCTTCAAGAAGAGCTGCATGCATTTCCCAACGAGAAGCTACAATTCAATGAGTCCACCTCCCGGAGTTATTCCTTCATCATTATCCCTTTGTGACACCAAGTTGCATCCTAGCTTTCGAAGAATACGATTGTAATGAGAGAAAGGCTGAGAGAAAGCGATAAGGATGGAAACCTTTGAGGAATTTGGAGAAAGAAAGCGTTTAAGTAGATGGAGAAGAACGAACGAGCCACTGGTCTCGACTCGGTCTTTTATAGCCACTACTCGACCCCTTAGAAGCCATTGATCGATGGCCTGGTCTAGCCCCAAGGCTTCTGGTTCATGATATTTGGGAAATTTTGAGCCAACAAAAATACAGAGAGATGAAAAATTCCCAGGATAGTGGTCCCCAACTGCAAGTAAAATTATACTACCACCCCCCACTCAACGAAACTGCACTTGGTCTCCCCCCATTTGCATTTTTGGAACCAGGTTATATAACAAGCTTGTCCTGCCGAGAATGGTGGAGAAAGAATATAACAACCTCTACTCCCCCACTATGCACACAACGCTCCACTTTCATATAAAGTGGTTGATAAATTTTGTTTTATGCTTTTAGGGGTTTTGAGGAATGATGGAGATAGTGGGGTTAAACATGGGGCTTGAAAAAGTAATATATATATATATTAATAATAATAATACTAATAATAATAATAATAAATAAAAATAAAAATATAATTTTTTTTAAACCCGGTCAAAAACGGGTGTCTACAGCTGCTTCTCTTTGCACATCCTTGTGTTAACAAGAATAGGGCAAAGACGAAAAAGACAATCAGTTTTTGTCCGGTCTTTTTTTTTTTATTTTGGGAAACTTGATATTTTTGTGTTGGGGGATGACACTGCTCATGCTAAGTAAAACCACTAGACACGATATCCTTCTTGGTGAAGTTGAAATCGTGTGTTACGCCTTCGTTGAGAAGTTGAATTGAACTGTAAAATCCTGAGCACGATATCATTCGCCGTGAAGTTGAAATCCAATCTAAAGATGAATATTGCTGGTGAGCATGATTTCCTTCGTTGTGATGTTGAAACTGTGGATGGCCCCTTCATTGTGAAGTTGAGCCTTGAATTGGATATCCTTCATCGTGAAGTTGAAATCCAATCTAGAGGTTGTATGATATCATTCGTCATGATGTTGAAATCGTGGATGGCCCCTTCGTTGTGAAGTTGAGCCTTGAGTTGAATATCCTTCGTCGTTAAGTTGAAATCCAAGCTTGTATTGTTTCAAGTCCAATATCCTTCACCCTGAAGTTGAAATTGGCTCTGAATGAAATTGGGAAGCCCCTTCGTCATGAAGTTGAGCTTTGAATTGTATATCCTTCATCATGAAGTTGAAATCCAATCTAGAGTTGGCACAATATCCTTCGTCGTGAAGTTGAAATCGTGGATGGCCCCTTCGTTGTGAAGTTGAGCCTTGACTTGAATATCCTTTGTCGTGAAGTTGAAATCCAAGCTTGTATTGTTTCAAGTCCAATATCCTTTGCCGTGAAGTTGAAAGTGGCTCTGAATAAAACTGGGAAGCCCCTTCGTCGTGAAGTTGAGCTTTGAATTGTCTCGAGTCTAATTTACTTCGCTGTGAAGTTGAAATTGACTCTGAATGAAACTGAAAAGTTGTTTGTTGATAGTCAGTCGCCCCTTCGCTGTGAATTTAAGCTTTTGTTGTCTCGAGTCTAATATTCTTCGCTGTGAAATTGAAATTGACTCTGAATGAAACTGAAAAATTGTTTGTTGACAGTTAGTTGCCCCTTCGCTGTGAAGTTGAGCTTGTGTTTTCTCGAGTCCAATATCCTTCGCTGTGAAGTTGAAATTGACTCTGAATGAAACTGAAAAGTTGTTTGTTGACAGTCAGTCGCCCCTTCGCTGTGAAGTTGAGCTTGTGTTGTCTCGAGTCCAATATCCTTCGTTGTGAAGTTGAAATTGACTCTAAATGAAAATGAAAAGTTATTTGCTGACATTCAGTTGCCCCTTCACTGTGTAGTTGAGCTTATGTTGTCTCAAGTCCAATATCATTCGATGTGAAGTTGAAATTGACTCTGAATGAAACTGAAAACTTGTTTGTTGACAATCGCCCCTTCGTTGTGAAGTTGAGCAACCACCATCAATTTTTGAATGCGCTTTTGAAACGAGTATCTTTCATCTTGAAGTTGAAACTTGACTCTAAAAGCTGTAAAAAATTATGTGTTCTAAAAATGTTAAATGTGATTCTCTTATGTATGTCTAAGATGTATGCAACATGAATTATTTTTTTTATCTCTTGGATGGAGCCTCATTTTTGTCTGTTGGCCTTTTCATTGGAATCAACCATGATCCATTTTCTTCTCAGGTTGATGTCACAAATTCTATCTGGCCTCTCGAACTGATTGTTTTCAAGAATGTGAAGTGATCAAAACTTGGCATTGTTCTTTTTTCTTCAATAGAGGCAAAATGAGCCATAACAGCTTCCAGGACTTTTCACACTTGAGACTGTCCTGCTTGAAAATATTTTTCTCATTTCTCTTACTTTATGGGGGAAGAGAAAAAAGATATAAAGATGTAAGAGTTCCTGTAAAACATTGCCCCATAATCTAGGCTCGTAATCGAATCAAATCATAAACATGAGTTCTAAGAATATCAAAAGAATCAACAATTTTTCTAGGCTTTTAGAGTTATAGCTCTTTGACAAACGTTCAAATGGATGAGTTGGTTTTAAGATGGCTTCCTATTTTCTAACGTTTCAGCCATAAAAAAATGTCATTTTTTGGAAATATCGCAATATGCTTTTGCATTTCAATTGGGTGCGGACAAAATGACGCAACTAGCATGATCAATTACTAGACCTTTTATTTCGGTCCTCTAAAATCTTCCATTTGTTCAAGTTTTGTAAGCTCCTCTAACAAAGGTAGTGCAGAAATATCGGTCTAAAAATGAAATTCTTGAGTGCTCGTGTGTAATTGACTATAACAGGTGTTCCTTAACTCCCTTAGTCCATTTTTACCGAAAATTTCTTGCTTAGATAAATTTCATTTAATTTTTCGTTATCTGGCTAGTTGAATCCATAAAGCCGAGACGTTTAACCAATTGCTTTAGAGGGACAACTTAATATTATAATCAGTTTTATCAAGTTCATTGAAGGGTTTATCTCATCACAAAGTCTTCGATTGGACAATAGCAGTAGAGCAAACACCGAATTGCCAAGTGTTCGAGCAATGTCATGGTTTGAACGTAATCTACTCATAAAGCTAGGGTTTTCAATTTTCCTCTATAACCAATTGCCTTAGTGGAATAGCTCAGCTTTACGGATTTAATTTCTTAAGATTGTCAAGAAGAACCTGTTATAGTCTAGGTGTTGTTGAAAGTTAAAAATTTCATCTTTAGAGTTCAATTTTCAAGCAACTAACCTAAACTATATTCACTTACTCGACTACTCTATCTGTAAAGATAATGATCATCATTGAACGTCTTAAACGAAAAGTTTAGTAATTGTCATAAGCAAATGATGCCCCATGTTGTCCACACCTTATGAAAGGAAAAGGTTGCATTGGTTAATTGCAAGAGCAGGGTACGGTGTTTGAGTGTATATTCTGGGTAAAGTCAAATTCCTTGTTATAAATCATGTTACTTCGTCAAAGATCTGTAACTTTGAACCATTTACAGAGTTTCTTAATTCAGATGATATTCAAAGAATTGCAAGTTTGCAAATGTGATTCATTACTTAATGTCTTTAAAGTAACATAAATTTATTTAAAAGTCCTTACAAAAACTTGAAAAAAAAATGAAAAAACAAATTCAAACAGAATGCCTCAAATGATGAAATGATCTTCCTCACTTGGATGCCCCCAAGTTATTCAAGTCGATCCAGTTCTGGTTACGCATCTTCTGCATGACTCTCTTGAATGCATAACAATTCTCAATTGTGTGCCCTGGGACACCGTTGTGATATTCACAATGAGCATTCTCGTCATACCACTTGGGGTATGGGGACTTTATGGGTTTCACTAGGTATGGTGACACTACATGGGTGTCAAAATGTTCTCATTTTTTATGAGACATGTGAATGTAATAAAAAAAGAAAAATAATGCGAAAAATGCAGGAATGCATGCTACATGCGATGTTCGAGGCATTGATCCAAAAATGTGTATGTTATTATAAATAATCCTCATTGGGGACAAACGTGTTTTATCTTTTTTAGAGACAAAAATATCCTGACAGATTCTGACATGTTGACTAGTCTTCTGTCTTCGTCTGTCACCGGTTGAATAACATGTCGAACCGCTCTGGCTTCTCTGGATGAACCGTGCAAATGTTGAGTTGCTTTTTGTACTGGCCCAAGAAGTTTCGAATGACTGCATCTTTGGCATTTATCTTTTGTTGAACCTGTTCCCAACAAATACGTCATTGGAGCCCTCAAATGATAGAAACTACGTGAAGTTCACTTGTCTGATTCTTTAATTCATCAGCAATGGTCTCCAATTTCAGCTATCATTTTTTCATTGTTGTCTTTAAAGGGACTCCCAAGATCAGTAACCTTCATCTTGCCCCTGCAACCTCTGCCAGTCAGTTCTTCAAAGATAGACTTTCATTGTGCTTGATGTAGACTCGGTTCATTCTGAGTCCTTTATAATGCAGTAGAGTGATATACTCTTCAATTGTGGGCACCACGTCTTCTAGATTAAATGTGACACATAGTCGCCTTGTAAACTGTCCTCTGCATTTTCATCTCTAGTATTACAACCCCTTTGTCCATTAATACAGATTATTCATGTTTAACAAACACATTTTTGGTGGATCAACACCTCTTTTAAATTACGCGAATGATGAAAACAAAATGAAAGAGAACCAAAAATAAAAAGAGTTAGTGAGGTAAATCAAAATAATAATGAAAATGAAAAAGTCCTACCCCACATTATATCTACCCCACATGATCTATATCCCGCATGCTCTATATCCCGGACATAAAAAAGAGTTAGTGAGGTAAACCAAAAATTACCCGGACATGATCTATATCCCGCATGCTAATTTCAAACAAATCTTAACCGCATATTTGTCTAGTTTGCATGCTTTGAACAGAAAGTAAAGCAGGAAATAAAGCAGCTTAGGGTTTGGAATGAGGTTTTGGGGTGGGCTCTAATTCCCTGTACTCTCCCGGTTTAGGTTCTAAAAAGGTACTCGAGTTCTCCTTGCTGGTGCCCCCTTAGGTTTGTTAGACCCTTAGTCCTAAGCCCGTTACAAGCTCATTTGGACTAAGTTAAACTCGAGAGGATAAATTCCCACAAAGGTGTCGCTTTCACCCCCACTTAAAAGAGTTCGGAGCTCGAGTATAAAGCCTGAGATGAAATTTTTTGAAAAATCTGAAATCATGAAAAAATGTTAATACAACTATTTATTTGAAAAATAATCAAAGGTAAATAATTGGAATCGAATAAAAAAATTAAAATTTACCATTTTCGCATAAAAAGATAATCGAAAATTAATTCTGGCCTGACTCACTTACCTATCCCTAGCGAAGTCGCCAAGCTGTCGGAACCGTATTTCGGTTGGACCCGGAATCAGGCTTCGACTTGGATTAAATGCTTAGGAGTCGCCACTAATCATTTTAAAACGAATTTTAGGCTGATAGGACACCATCTTACCTAATTTACATTTTACCAGAGATGTGTCGGGTTCGGGAGTCGGTTACGGTCAAAGAAGGATTAGCAACCTTGAATCGCCCTTTCGGTACCAATTAATTTGTCGGTTATCTTTAATTACGAAAATTAAAATTAAAATTTAAAAATTCGATTCAAATTAATTACCTTTGACCGATTTAAAAAATTCCTCTAAAAAGTCAAGAATGTTAGATGAGAAATAATAAATAAATAATAAATAAATAAAAGGAAACAAATAAAATAAATAAATAAAAGAATATTAAAATTTTGAAAGTAATAAAATAAACGAAATAAAGAAACCCTTTGATATGAAGCGATCCAGGTAATTTACCGCATTGAAAACTGTTCAAGTGGAGAGATTTAACCGAATACCAGTCTTGATAAGTCATTTGACCGCTCTTTGTACTGTGCATGCCATTATGGCACTACCAAAACTAAAGGGAAAACCAAGAAGAAAATCATGGAGGGTCCCACATGCATTTTGACTAATGCTTTCACGTGATGTTCTTTGTAAATTAACAATGTCCATGGCTTCCACGTGCCTATGGAATTTCTGAGCATCTTCAATGCCATTAATCCCCTAGTTGAATTCCTTTTGGCTTATCTCGGGGGTCGCCTAGCAGTACGAGCACCATTCCTATCACCTTTTCAACTATATTCCTTTCTCTTGGTTATTTAATGAACTTTATTATAAAATAGAGTGTTTACTCTCATCAATGAAATAAATTCAAAAATCAGAATACTATCCACACGTATACAAATATGTGGTTGACAAGGTGGATATCTATAGAACGAAACAGATCATTATCATCTATAAACACAAGACATAACCACACAAGTCTACACAATTTCAATTACAGTAGTGTTATGGTTTAAACATTTCCTTCCATCTGAAAGAAGTCTGATGCAAAACATAGAGCTAGAATACCTATTGCACTTACTCTTTTCTCCTTGTCTTGCTGTAATCTCTCTTCTTCAGTCTGAGAAGTTATTGGGAAAAGAAAAAGCACAGCAAGAACAGGCTGGGGAACCATTGCTAAGAGTTCATCATCCAAGCCGTAAACATCGCAACACTCAGCTTCAAGACGAGCTGCCTGCATTTCCCAACGAGAAGCTACAATGCAATGAGTCTACCTCCCGGAGTTATTCCTTCATCATTATCCCTTTGTGACACCAAGTTGCATCCTAGCTTTCGAAGAATATGATCATAATGAGAGAAAGGCTGAGAGAAAGCGGTGAGGATGGAAACCTTAGAGGAATTTGGAGAAAGAAAGTGCTTAAGTAGATGGAGAAGAACGAATGAGCCACTGGTCTCGACTCGGTCTTTTATAACCACTACTCGACCCCTTAGAGGCCATTGATCGATGGTCTGGTCTAGCCCCAAGGCTTCTGGTTCATGATATTTGGGAAATTTTGAGCCAATAAAAATGGCAGAGAGAAGAAAAATTCCCAGGATAGTGGTCCCCAACTGCAAGTAAAATTATACTACCACCCCCCACTCAACGAAACTGCACTTGGTGTCCCCCCATTTGCATTTTTGCAACCAGTTTATATAACAAACTTGTCCTGCCGAGAATCGTGGAGAAAGAAGATAACAACCTCTACTCCCCCACTATGCGCACAATGCTCCACTTTGATATAAGGTGGTTGACAAATTTCGTTTTCTACTTTGGGGGGTTTTGAGGAATGATGGAGATAGTGGGGTTGAACATGGGGCCTGAAAAATTAATATATATATATATATATTAATAAATAAAAGTATAATATTTTTTTAAATCCAATCAAAAACGACTGTCTACATCTGCTAAAAAGTGCATATGATGTAGCAAAGAAGCAACTGCTACATGGTGAATACCCATTGGAGACAATTTTGACCACCTCACCTATAAATAGGACTTCCCCTAGCTCATTTAATCATCAATTATTCATTATATCATCTTCCACACAAAATCTCTCGTCTCTTTTCCATGGCCACCTAAGCTACAACGAGCAGGAGAGTGCTACAGGATATAAGAGTCAGCCTTGTTGAGTATGTAACCCCCATATCCCGTAATACCTTTTCGTACACGAAATACAAATGTCACATCACTTTTAAAATATTTCCTCTTTTAAAAACCCGTAAAATTTTGTTTTTTTCTAGATTTTCTTAAAAATAAGGTTTTTACTATAAAGTAAAATGTTAATTGAAATATTATAAGAGGTTCTACTTAAATTTAGTTCAGAGCATTTTTCATACTTTAATTACATGCTAACTCAAATTTTCCATAACAAACCAGATTGTCCTATAGTTACTGAAGAGTCAACCTTAATTGATGATGTCCGTTGCTACTACTGTACACTTTATTTGATTTGTCTCTTCTTTTACCGACGCATGGATGCAACACACATTAAGTATTTACTTAGTGAGACATAATATTGTAAAACAATCTTTATGTATACATAATTATATCATATTTATTTAGTTCGTACTAAACCGTATATTATTTAAGGATCCTATAATCCTCCTCAGTTAAACCTTATTCCATTCACAATTATCTTATTTGTTTTTAGTATGCTTAGCATACCTATCTTTATTTATACTTTTCTTTCTCCATTTATATCATTAGTCATTATTCCTTATTTTTATTGAGAGCATCCATTCATACTTATAATGCACCATTATGCATTTTCATTTATGGCATTCTTTCATGCCAAAATGCACCATATGCATTTCATTGATGGCATCCTTTCATGCCTTTTATACACTATTATATATTTCATTTATGGCATCTTTTCATGCCTTTTATACCTATGACATTCATTCATACTAATTATGAATTGTTGTACATTATATATATATATGACATCCTTTCATACCACTTATGCACCGTTTATATCCAAATGCATTATAATTCCTTTAGTCTTTTACCCAAAGGCATTTAACCTTTCATCTAACTTGCATGATTGATACTTTTCTGCTAAATGCATAGTTAGGCCATTTATCTTTTACTCAACGGTCTTTAATCGTTCATCTAACTGATATAATTGACACCTGCAAAATGAACAGCTAGGCCATTTATCTTTTACTCAACGATCTTTAATCGTTCATCTAACTGGCATAATTGAATCCTTTCTATCAAATGCACAGCTAGGCCATTTAACTTTTACTCAATGGTCTTTAACCGTTCATCTTACTTGCATAATTGACACCTTTCTGCCAAATGAACATCTAGGTCTCAAAGGCACTTAGCCTTTCATCTAACTGGAATAATTGACACCTATCTGTCAATGCACAGTTAGACCTCAAAGGCACTTAGCCTTTTATCTAACTGGCATAATTGACACCTTTCTGCGAATGCACAATTAGGCCTAAAAGGCACTTAGCCTTTCATCTAACTGGCATAATTGACACCTTTCTGTCAATGCACAATTAGCCCTCAAAGGAACTTAGCCTTTCATCTAACTAGCATAATTAATACCTTTCTGTCAATGCACAGTTAGGCCTGAAAGGCGCTTAGCATTTCATCTAACTGGCATAATTGACATATTTTTGTCAATGCATAGTTAGGCCTCAAAGGAACTTAGCCTTTCATCTAACTGGCATAATTGACACCTTTCTGTCAATGCACAGTTAGGCCTCATAAACTTTTATTTTAGAACAATTTCTACTATAATATTTATTCATAATATCAATTAATTATTCCAAATCATTATACACTCTATGGTTTATACCTATAGTGCCAATGCAATTATCCCACAATCTTGCTAGAATTACGTGGGTTGCACCCATAATACCAATAAAGAAATTCATATAATTTCTTAGTTTTTGCATATAAAGTTCTTATACAAAAATTCATAAACAAATTATTAATTTCTTAAAATTTTGAACACTCAGTGCCTATACAGAAATTCATAAACAAATTATAAATTTCTTAACTTTTTGCACATTTAGTGCCCATACTGAAATCCATAAACAAATTATGAATTTCTTAACTTTTTGCACACTCAGTGCTGATACGGAAATTCATAAACAAATTATGAATTTCTTAACTTTTTGCACACTCAATGACATTATATAATCACCATACATATATTAATTAATCATATATTTATGACTACCGTAACATATACATACATACTAAATGTACTCACTGGCTTACCTCGCTTTGGTATCCACAACGCAAAGCTAATTGCTCTGGAACTTGGTCTTTGCCTTTTTCTTGACTCATGAGCTTGATTTCAATCTTTGGAACTATGGAGGAGAGCAAACTCACGAGAGAGAAGAATAATAGGAAGAGAGATTCTTTGACTTACTTTCCCCTTTTCTTAAATTCCTAGAATTTAAATGGGTTTTAATTTCATTTCACGTAAAAAGACCAAAATGCCCTTTCATTAATCTATCTCTTACACATTGGTCTTACTTAAGTCATTTCATATACTTTACCCTTTTATTCAATTTAGTCCTCCAAAATTTTAATTTCCTTTCAAATTCGTCACTGGCCTACTATTTGAGGTATTACAAAGTAGCATCGGCAGTTAGCAAGATCACTCAACTACTTAGTCTTTGCCTGAGATAGGGAAGTTTAGCTAGTTGATTTTTATATTTGGGATGTTGAATACTTCAAACTTAGTCGTTTGGGTGGAACCATTGTTTATATGAATGTTGTTAAATTTGTTACTTTCTACCTTATGTTTTATGAACGATGAAAGAGATTTTGTTTAATGTTTGTTGTTATTTTGTTTAGAAGTAAATTAAATGATTTGCATACTAATTTCGTGGCATTGGTATTGTGAGAAACAAATGCATGATGAGATGTATACTGCCAACATTTATCATTATTACTATGTGATCGAATATCTTAGTGAGAACTATTTCATATTAATCTGTTTATAGCAATTGATGCTAAATACATTGTAGCTAAGTTAATTGCATGAATTGAGACATGAGTCTCATTTATTATCCTAATCCATTTGATTTCTGACTTTGTGTTGTTCTTAATGCTATAGCATAAACCTGCCCCTTTATTCCATTATATTTTCTCTTTTGTTACTTGCCTTAATTAAATGCCAATTCAATCAATACTTTTTTTCCTTAACTCCAATGTAACTTTATGCTCTCTTTGGGTTCGACATCCGAAATCCTAAAAGGATTTCCACTTTATTACTTTGATACGACAGTGTATGCTTGCATATGCTATAGCATTTTCTAAAGCATCAAGTTTACCAACCAACCAAATCTCACAACCCAAGTCTTCAATATAGTCAGTAGAAAGAGAAGTAACAACCCTCTCACACTCTTTCTCATTGAAAGACAAATCACCCATTTGCGATGAGAGCTAATCAGCCATATGAGAAGAAAGAAACCAAGAGAAGTAGTATTAGGCATGAATATTTATAAGGGATTTAGAATGTTATCATGTTGTAATAACCATTTGTGCTTATAGAACCATAAGATATATAGCCAAAGATAATTAGAATCAAAACCCAATTGATATAAAATCAAGAAACTAAGATTTATCATGTTAAATCATCAAGAATAAAATACTTAATGCGTAAGTGTTTTTGAATTAATTAATAGGTTGAAATCCTTGAGTATTTTCTATTATTGTGATTTTCCAAGAAGATGAGTTTTCTCTTAACGTAAAAACTTTTTGACGTGATAAAATAATACAAGTTAATCCATTTCTTGGGTAACATTACCTCTTTATATAAATTGAATATTAGGTCAGCCTTTTAAGTATTTATAATTTTGTTTCTCATCAAATTATAAATACGAGTCATGGTATCTACACTTTATGTTCATGACACATGTAACATAATTGGTCAAATAATTTTGTGTTTTACTTTTATGATAACATTGTATATTATACATGTGTGCCCATAATTATGGAATTTAATCCAACAATCACTCACTTGGATCACATATGTTTTCTAATAAATGTACAATCTTATGAGCTTAAAGTTTGCTATCATATAATAGGTATTCTATAATAATCTCGTCCATGAACTATATTCATATAGGATCAAAGCAGCCTTCATCGTATCAATCATGACTAGACCCATCAACGATCAAGGGGATTCTGAGTTTGAAGATAATTCTGCTGTCGAACACTGCTTGATAGGGACTGTTATAACTAAGAAACGTGTTGATGGAGGTACGTTGAGTAGGCTCTTACGAGTTATCTAGGGTACACAAAAGGTTGAACTTTGAAGGGATACAAAAACTTCGGGAACGATTCTTCATAATTAAGTTCGCTACTGTTGAGGCCATGTATTTTGTTCTTAAACGAAGTCCATGGACGTTTGAAGCGGATTTCTTTTCATTGGTTCCCTATGATGCAGATAAGGGACTTGATGAATATGGTTTTAACATCATGGCTGTCTGGGTGAAAATTTACAACCTTCTGCTGGGTTCAATGACAAAATAAACGAGACTTGGTCTGGGTTCTTGCATTGGCAAGTTGATAGCAGTGGATATATGGCTACAAGGTGGCAATTTAGGTGAATTTCTCTGAGTTAGAGTCGAAGTTGACATCTCACAACCTTTGCAACGCTATGTTCTCCTGGGCAACCGTAAGAGAGGCAAATTGAGAGTATGTCCATTGAAATATGAAAGGTTGCCGAACTACTGCTTTAAGTTTGGTATACTAGGACATAACATTGTCAGTTATGTTTTACAATTGGAGGATAAAGCTAAACTTCCTTATGGTGATTAGCTAAAAGTAGCTATGCAGCAACACCAAGTGAAAACTCAACTGCGTCGTTCTATCGAATATGTGGCTACACAAGGCCCACATGATGCTTCGGATAAGGGAGTTGATATGGATCCTATCGAGGGTGTGGATGGTTTGATGGATACGGATATCTTGGTTGAATCAGAGCAACTTGCCGATATAGGAGGCCATACTTCGGCTGACCTCAAAGTGGCTTCACCTGGTGTTGAAATGGTCGACGCTGTAGATAATGACAAATGTCATATGGATGATGAGTCTAAAGTGGATCACAATGGGTTGGCTGCTGCTAATCCTATGGAACCTGTGTTGACTGTTGTAGGTTCTAAGGAATCTAGGAATAGCGTGACTGAACATATTGAGCTGCCACCTGTTAGGTATGGCTCATAAATATACCAGTAAAGATATCATTGAATAAAAACTTCTAGCGCCGCCTAGGCACCGAGGACGTAAGCACATTGCCGAACCTCGTAAAATTCTCGTGTTCTTTTGTTTTCTTTACCCGTTTTCGTCAACAATTGGTATCAAATGTCAGGAGCAAAATTTGAAGTCGTGAAATTCGATGGTCAGGGTAACTTCGGATTATGGCAAACGAGGGTGAAGGATCTATTGGCGCAGCAAGGGATCTTGAAGGCTTTGCGATCTACAAAGCCGGCGTCGATGGATGAGGAAGATTGGGAAGAATTACAGCAGCGAGCGGCAGGTACCATACGATTATGCTTGGCAGACGAGGTCATGTATCACGTCATGCATCTATCATCTCCAGACGAAATTTGGAGGAAGTTGGAAAGTCAGTTTATGTCCAAATCCTTAACGACAAAACTGTATCTGAAGCAGCGGCTGTATGGGCTGAAGATGCAGGACGATCACGATTTGGCGCAACACGTGAATGTCTTCAATCAAATCGTTTCTGATCTGGCTCGGCTTGATGTGAAAATTGAGGATGAAGACAGAGCGATGATTCTGTTGTGTTCGTTGCCTCCCTCTTACGAACACATGGTGACTACTCTTACATATGGGAAAGAGACTATCAATGTTGAGGAGATTACTGCAGCCTTGTTGGCTCACAACCAGCGGAAGCAGAATGCAGGGGAAAGCTCTCAAGCCGATAGCTTATATGTCAAGGGTAATCGAGATCGTGGACGGAAGCCAGAGAAGGCAGGGTCCGGGAAGCGGAATTCCAGATCCAAATCCAGGGATAAGAAGACGATCACTGTTACAAGTGCAAGGAGGCGGGACATATGAAGCGAGACTGTCCGAAGTTGAAAAAGCAGACTGATGAGAAGCGTGATGGCTCATCCAAGTCTGTGAACGTGGTCGATGATGATAATTCTGATTGCAGTGAGGGTGATATGCTTTCTATTTCAACGACACAATTGACGGATGCTTGGATTCTTGATTCTGGATGTTCTTATCACACCACGCCAAATAGGGAATGGTTTTCGACATACAGGCCGGTTAATTCTGGTTCGGTTTATTTGGGTGATGATCGATGTTGCAATATTGTTGGTATTTGTGATGTCAGAATTAAGATGCACGATGGCTCCGTTCGGACGTTGAGTGGTGTTCGACATATCCCAGACTTGAAGAAGAATTTGATTTCCTTGGGCACTTTGCACAAGAATGGTTTTATCCCTAAGGCTGACGAGGATAGGGAAACCATTCGGATTGTTAAAGGAGCATTGACTGTGATGAAAGGCAAGATGACTGCAGGGAATATCTACAGATTGTTAGGGAGTACCGTTGCAGGTGGAGTTCACTCTGTTGAGTCCTGTGATGATACGACAAAATTGTGGCATATGCGCCTTGCTCATCTTAGTGAACGTGGCATGGCAGAATTACACAAGAGAAACTTGTTGCATGGTGTCAAAAGCTGTAAGCTCGACTTTTGCAAGTATTGTGTTCTTGGTAAACAGACTAAAGTCTGTTTCAAGACTGCGAAGCACACAACTCAAGGGATTCTTGATTATGTGCATTCTGATGTATGGGGGCCTTCCACGACATCGTCTTTGGGTGGATCTAGGTACTATGTTACTTTTATTGATGATTTTTCACGGAAAGTTTGGGTGTTTTTTGAAACAGAAATCTGAAGTTTTTGAGAAGTTCAAGTTGTGGAAAGCTGAGGTAGAAAACCAAACAGGACGAAAAATCAAGTGTTTGCGGTCTGACAATGGTACGGAGTACACAGATTCACAGTTCCTACAATTCTGTAAGGAGCATGGGATTCAGAGGCATTTTACAGTGCGCAAGACACCACAACAGAATGGTGTTGCGGAACGAATGAACAGCTCGTTGAATGAAAGAGCCATATGTTTGCGGTTGAATGCGGGGCTTCCCAAACACTTCTGGGCTGAGGCTGTTAACATGGCGTGTTACCTTATCAACAGATCGCCAAGGGCATCGCTGGCTGGGAAAGTTGCTGAAGAGGTATGGACTGGTCATGATGTTAGTTTTGATAACTTACGGATTTTTGGTTGTCCTGCTTATGTGCATGTACCTGTTGATGAGAGATCCAAACATGATGCAAAATCGAAGGAGTGCATTTTTCTGGGTTACAAGAAAGGTGTCAAAGGATTCAAGTTCTGGGATCCAGTTGCGAAGAAAGTTGTGATTAGTAGAGATGTCGTTTTTGATGAACAATCCATGTTGCAGCAGAAGCAAGACACGACAGTGGTGGATTTCGAGCAGTTTCCAGTTGAGAAACCAGAAACTTCTCAACCGACTTCTGGTGGTTCCACTACTACGATGATTTGCAGGATTATAGTCTCGCCAGAGACAGGGTGAGACGGACGAATATAAAGCCTCCGAACAGATTGGGTTTTGAAGACTTGGTATCTTTTGCACTTATTGTTAGCAGTGATGATCCGGTTACTTTTCATGATGCCGTTACTAGTCAGGAAAACGACAAGTGGATGGCAGCCATGGTTGAGGAGATGGAGTCTTTGAATCACAATCGCACAGGGGAGTTAGTTCCCCTTCCTGAGGGTAAGAAGCCGATTGGTTGCAAATGGGTGTATAAGAAGAAACCAGTAGTAACAAAAAAAGAGGGGGAGAAGTTCAAGGCTCGTTTGGTAGCGAAGGGTTTTTTACAGCAGAAAGGAGTTGATTATGATGAAATCTTTTCTCCTGTGGTCAGGCACACTTCAATCCGAGCAGTACTTGCATTGGTGGCTAGTTGGGATTTGCATTTAGAGCAGATGGATGTTAAAACTGCTTTTTTGCATTGTGATTTAGAGGAGCAGATCTACATGCGGCAACCTAAAGGTTTCACTCAACCTGGAAACGAGCATTTAGTTTGCAGATTGAAGAAATCTTTGTACGGGTTGAAACAGTCTCCGAGACAGTGGTATAAACGGTTTGACTCCTATATGATCAAGATTGGCTACAACCGATGTGAGTATGATTGTTGTGTCTATGTTAAGAGCCTTGATGATGGTTCTTTTATTTTTCTATTACTGTATGTTGATGATATGTTGATTGCTGCAAAGAACATGGATGATGTTATCGGTTTGAAAACTTTATTGAGTCAGGAATTTGATATGAAAGATTTAGGTGCTGCAAAGAAAATTCTTGGAATGGAAATTTGCAGGGACAGAGACTCAAGGAAACTGCGGCTATCTCAACGGGGTTATGTTGAGAAAATGCTAGAAAGGTTTGCGATGAGCAGCGCAAAACCAGTTAGCACTCCATTGGCGAATCACTTTAAGCTCTCATCAGAACAGTGCCCCAAGACAGATAAGGAAGCTGAAGATATGGCAAAGGTTCCGTATTCTAATGCTATTGGCTGCTTGATGTATGCGATGGTATGTACTCGTCCTGATTTAGCTCATGCTGTTAGTCAAGTTTGTAAGTACATGTCTAAACCTGGTAAGCAACATTGGGAAGCAGTCAAGTGGATCTTTCGGTACTTAAGGGTACTGTGGGACATGGAATTGTTTTTGGGAGTCAGCGGGATAATCCTTTGGTTGTAGGATATGTGGATTCAGACTATGCAGGTGACTTGGATAATAGAAGATCTACGACAGGGTATGTCTTTACTCTTGGTGGAGGGCCTATTTGTTGGAAGTCTATTGTTCAATCTATTGTGGCTCTATCTATAACTGAAGCTGAGTACATGGCAGCGGCTGAAGCTGCAAAAGAAGCTTTATGGCTTACTGGTTTAGTGAAGGAGTTGGGTGTTCAACAAGGTGGAGTTCAGTTGCTTTGTGATAATCAAAGTGCTATTCACTTGGCTAAGAATCAGGTGTATCGTGCTAGAACTAAACAGGGTTAATTTTGTAATTATGTACCAGGATTTTCTATTATAAATAGAGATGTAACCTAGACCTAAAATATCATTGAATAAAAACTTCTAGCGCCGCCTAGGCACCGAGGACGTAAGCACATTGCCGAACCTCGTAAAATTCTCGTGTTCTTTTGTTTTCTTTACCCGTTTTCGTCAACACCACCTTCTAAGGGTATACCGACAGTTGGTACAAATACGAAGTAAGATCACGTGGGTAGAGTTCAACCCTCTTCAAAGACGGTAGCTGTTAACAAAGATGACTCGGGTGGAAAGTCTTCCAAGAGGCAGTTATAAGAGAAATACGAAGTTACCAGTCCTATTATTTCTAAACGGTCTAAAGTGTCCTTTACTTCTTATTATAGTGGGGTTGGGTCAATTGGCAAGATGAAAATGATATCGAAGGAGGTTGCGAGACAGTCTGGCCGGACACCATGTAAACGTTAAGTTGAAACTGTCGTAGCCTCTCCAATGTTGTGACAATTCATTCCCTTGGGCGATTTATCGCTCATTGTTCTATTTATGTTATTTTTCTAAGTGAAGCTAGGTTAAGAAAGAACAAGAGTGAATATGTTTATAGTCAATTAGGAACGCAGGATTGTTTTATAATGGATTGTGATTCTCAATGTGCAGATATAATCACCATTTTCAATTTACCTTATTATATTATAAACAAACCAATAACTCAATACATATATTACAAGCCCAAATTAAAACCCGAGCCCCTTTACAAAAAAATGCCCAAACCCAAAAAACCTAAACAGGCCCCAACCTAAAACCCAAATAGAACTTGACTTGGAGCCCAAATTGAACCTGACCTTGAGCCCAAACCAAGCCAAACACCGACCCGCCTATCCTAAACCTAACCCTAACCCTAGTGTTGCCACCCCTAGTCGCCACTCAGCTCATGTCGATCTCTTCCCCCAAGCAGAGGGGGTTGCTGCTCTAACACGCCGCCGCCACCGCCAGCCCCAACGTTCCACTCATCATCATCAGCTGTACCAAATTAGCATATGGTTTTTGATGTCATGCATGTAAAATGGGTTATAAACCACCCCACAAACAGACGCAAGGGATGGCCTTTTTTTTTCCACAAAAGCAATACTAACAGAGATCGTTCCCAGAAATTTTACGCTAGAATCCAAAGCAACATAAATCCTTTTTTATTTTTTAAGGTAATTTCTAGGTCTATTTTGAAATATAGAAACAAGATCTTTCCTTTTTTATTCTTTTGTCCACTACGAAACCAAGAAAAGAGAGAAGGGTTTAGTATTGGTTTAACTGAGTTGTGCGAGCGCCGGTGGAGTCTCATTGGTTTTGTCTCGTAGCCTTTTGGGGTTCTATTTGATGGAGATAAGAAATTAGGGTTAGTCTAGGAAATCAGTGGGTGTTCGAACTAAACCAAAAAAAAGTAGAGAAAGGAAATAAAGTAGAAGAGGTTGTACTCTCGTTCGTTGGTTTGCCGGAGAGAAGGATCGTAAAAAATCGAGAGATTCGAAGTTCTTATTCTAGATCTACGCTGATCTAGTTTGTTTTTGAAAAACCCAATGTCAGATCCATGTTCGGGGTGAAGAGAGGCTTCGAATGGTAGTTTTTTCTTCCTTTTTCGATAGTGGCGAGCGGCGGTCAGAGCTGATTGACGGTGGCTAGCGCGATAATAAAGTGGTGGTCGGTCGCTGGGTTGTGAAGGGAGTGACACTGGGGAGTTTGAGAGTTTTCATATAAAAGGGGAAGGCTATTTAGGGTTTCTGGTTGACAATGAACTAAAACAAAAATGTTAAATATCAGAAGTTTAGGGGTAAATTAAGATAAGGTCCCTCTACTCTTACTGTGTTTTTGTATTTTAGTCACTTGCTGTGACTCTTTCGCAATTATTTCAATATTTATGGTCTAATTTTGCTATTTTACCTATTATGATTGTTTGGATATTTCAGGTTGAAAATTTACACATAGGTCATCGACAATTTAATACGTTTTTATGTCTTAGTCACTAATTTTAAGGTCAAATCACCATACATGTCCCTTAAACTTTGCCGAGTCTTCGTATTTTAGTCATCAAGTACACTATTTTCATTTTTTTTATTTCCATACTCGACTTTTATTGTATTTTAATTTAATCATTGTTTTACTTTACCATTTATTTGAAATTGATCACTGAGTTTTATATTATTACATTTTAGTCACTAATTAATTATGTTATCTTTATTATTTTGGAATTGAATATGATGCCTTCAATTTATGCAGTTTGGTCACTGCCTATTTCTGATTTAGCTACTTTTTCATTTTGTTACATTTTAGTCCTTTATTTAATAACTTAATTTCAGCTTTCCTTTTTTAAACAAACCAAAAAGGGGCAACTGTATTCCCGTTTCACTGCACTGAGAAAATAGGGGTAGCTGTAATCACCATTTTTCAATCTACCTATATTAATATTAGTATATTAAACACAAACCAATAACCCAATACATGTATTACAAGCACAAAATAAAACCCAAGCCCATTTACAAATAATGCCCATACCCGAAATACCCAAACATGCCCCAACCTAAAACCCAAACAGGACCCAACCTAAAACCCAAACAGTACCCGACCCAGAGCCCAAACAAAACCCAACCCAGAGCCCAAACCAAACCCAACCCAAAGCCTACCCTAAACCTAACCCTAGCCCTAGTGTAATCGCCCCTAGTTTCCACTCAGCTCATGTCGTTCTCTGCACCCAAGTAGAGGGGGTTACTGCTCCAGCACTACTACATCACAATTGTTCTATAGTGGCATTTTTAACAGTGTTTGGAGAGTAAACGCCACAAAATTTAAACATAAAGCTGCGTTTAGAATCCAAACGCCACAAAATTATACTTTAGCGGTGTTTCTTTAGTAATCGTCGTGATAGAATAGTAAATTAGGGACATTTTTAGCATAAACGTCGTAATATGGTTAGTTTATAGTGGTGTTTTTCCAAATAACGCCGCAATAAAGATTACTTTAGCGGTGTTTTTAGAAAAATGTCATAATAGGGTTAGTTTATAGTGGCATTTTTTTAACAAAGGCTGGAATAAAGTGTACTTTAGCGGTGTTTTTAGATAAACTCCATAATAGGGTTCATAAATAGTTGAATTTGTTATAAAAATGTCGCGAAAACATGTACTATAGTTGCGTTTTTTAAACAACGCGGCCAAAGGATAAATATATACTCCACCTTTTCTCCTTCCCGATCCCTAAAATCATTTCAACTCTTCTTCCCTAAAAGCTTCTTCTCTGGTACAACAAAGGCCCTCACACGATTCCAAGCGACGTCGTCTTCTGTCTGTCCCGACGACCAAATCGGCCATCTCAACGGCGAACTATAACATAACTGCACGGTTTGATCCCTACTCTCACAACTGAACTTTTTTATTTCTCTTTTTGTTGGTATTCTGAAAATTGGGAAAACCCAGAAAGCTAACGTATTTGAGAAAAATAATAGCTTTAAATGGGGGTTAGATGTGGATGTAAGATGATGAGTTTTAAATGGGTGTTAGAAAACCCAGAAAGCTAACATATTCTGAAAATAGGGGTTAGATGTGCATGTAAGAGGATGCGTTTTAAATGGGAATTTTGTTTTGAGGGAATGTTTATTTTCTGAGCAAAAGTGAACACTCGAACTAGTTTACAAAAATATAGAGTAAGAGAAATTATCGTTAGAATGTCCACGTGGCATATTTGCTCTGACGATGGATCAAATTATCGTTGGGAGGCTGTCGGTCCGTTCTTGTCGTCGGAACTCGATGATGACCCGAAAAGAACTCCTATTACTTCATACCTTTCCATGGCCGATCTCCTACATAAAGGTAATAATCTCTGAATCTTTCTGCCACTATATTTTTATTTTGTACTCTCAAATTTCATAGATCGTACGCATGTAGGATGTTTGAAGCTTATTGAGAACGATGATAGAGGAGTGGATAAATACCTAATGTTTAGAACCGAAATGGGGAAATTTGTGGCGTTTAAAGAATCTTAAATTGCAAAAGCATTATCTATCCTCAATGAAGATGACGTTGCCTCTACTTTTACTCCAAGTAAATGTTTCTCTCTTTTATTATATTTTTTTAATGTTTGATTCAGTTCCCAAGCCACCTCCAATCAAGTTTCATACTGTAGATGGAAGGTCGTTATCTGTTTCAAGTGAAGCATTGAACCAAGCAAGGAGTCTTCTTGGTGAACCAAGCAATGAGTCTTCTTGGTGAACCAAGCAAGGAGTCTTCTTGGTGAACCAGAGGTATGAGATTTATTTGGTGAGATGGATGAAGAATTTCTCGATATACAGTTTACACGGAGGAAAAACTTAACGATGCTTCGTAAAACAAGGAAAACAACTTTTTTACTTCCTTTCCCCACGAAGGAGCAATGAAGACTAAATTGTAGTGAACAATATATTTGTATTTGACAGTGAAAGAACCTAGACTAAATTCTCGCGAACAATGTCAAACTACATTACATTTAATTTTAATGTATGGTTGTTGTTAATTAGATCAAGCAACATGATAATAAATGTATTTTATGTAGAGCATAAATGAAATATGCAAATTTTTTTAATCTTATCCAAAAAAAAGGTAAGTAGCGTCGTTTGTATCAAAAATGCTGCTATTGATCTATCTTTGTGCGGCGTTTGTATCCAAAAACGCCGTAATAATTATTCATCCATAGTGGCGTTTTCAAACAAACACTGATATAGAATAGTAAGTTAGCGGTGTTTATATAAAAATGCCGCAATATATGTAATATATAATGGCATTTTTTTTCAACAAATGCATCAACATAGATGTACGTTAGCGGCGTTTTTACCAAAACGCCGCTAAAGAGTCATACGTTAGTGGCGTTTTTAAACAAAATGCCGCGATAGAGTTGAACTATAGAGGCGATTTTGTACAAACGCTACTATAGAGTTGGACATTAGTGGCGATTTTAAGTAAACACCGTGATAGAGTTGTACTATAGAGCCGTTTTCGTACAAACGCCGCTATAGAGTTGGACAGTAGTGGCGTTTTTTAAGTAAACGCCGCGATATATTAGCACTATAGAGGCGTTTTTTACAAACGCCACAATCTTATATAAAACCCCAAATTTTAGTCCCCCATTTCATTTTGCTATTTCTCAACGGCCAGCCCTAACAGCACCAAAACTCTCCTCGGTTTCCTCCCATTCTTTGACAGTAGTCGAAGCCGACCCATCGACCGCCGTCACCATCTTTTTTGCACTCTCCGTCGTGGATTGCTCATTGCCCTCTGTCTTACCGTCAGCTCATTTGCACTGTCACTCCATCATCAAGTAACACAGAAGAGACACACTACACTGAAGTTCGCTCACCGTACTAAACACATTGAAATCCAAGCGGCACAAAACATGGTATGCTTGTATTTTAGATTTGTAATACTTTTTTGTTGTTTGCAGGTGCATGTGTGTTTGTTCATTGTAGGTGAATCACACACTAGACACGCAAAAATGTATATGCGTGCACATGCTAATGGGTAAATATATTTATTTAAATATTAATTTCTTCAGTTTTTTAAGTTACTCTGTCAAAATGCAGATTATTGATGATAAATCACTTATCAAAAAATACCAAAATGAGATACGCTCCTTTAAGGAAGAGTTAGAACAATTGAAGCGGGGAATCGTAACTATTCCCCAACTAAACGATATCGGTGAAGATGATATTGTACTCTTAAAGCATAAGGTACATTTGTTCTGCGTTGACTACAGTAGCTGAAGTTTTCAATGTTTAATTGTATTTTGATCTAATTGTGAATATAACCTACTGGGAAATGTTACTACCTTATAAATTCCATTTATAGATCTTGATATCTTTATCAGCTTTATGACTAGGTGATTTCAACTCATAGAGAGGTAGGCTATTGCACAAAAGTGCTGACTACTTGTGGTAGAATGTGTTTAAACGTATTTTGGTTGTACTGTGTCTTCTTTAACAGATTCCGTATATTTATTTTCTGGGATGGAGTATGTGGGTTTGGAAGTAAGTTTGGCCAATAATAATACAATTTGTTCTGCTCATTAACGTCGATGATTCTGTCTTGTAAAATATAATCCAATGCTTGGAAGCTGTTGACCATTTTACTTCCAAGTAGTATCCTTCATGTGGATAGGATTTTCTATTGAGTAATTCATCCAATGATCCGTCTTTTCCGTTTAGCCTATTTATGTTTTTCCATTTAAGCAGTTCGTGATACACAAAGTAGTTTGATCCATTTGCTGGGACCCCGCTCTTCATGCATAGTTTTGCCCTTGGTAACTTATGGCGAGTAGTAACCATATAGAGCGTACTGAACCAAATTACCTTATTTTCTCAGAAAAAATTGCAGGTATGGGTAGAGTAAATTAAAGGTTCTCTACACTGCATTGTTTTTCTTCAGCAGGCTTTACTACAATTTGTGGTTATTCTATTAACTTAGCCTCTATAGTTCTTGAAACTTTTGGCGACGTTAGAGTAGAGACATGTTTAGAAGAAAGTACTAATTCTATGTACTTGTGGTAGAAACAGAGAACATTATCGTAAATAATGTAAAAAATTCTTTTATATTGCCAACCCTCCTATCCTCTTAGTCTTTGGATATTGCAGTCCAAGATGATAATTTGAGATTGGATGCTCACGAGTAATCTTAGGGGAAAGAAACCTTTGAGACAATTGTCTCTTACAAATTCAGCAAGGATGCTATCTTTTGGAAACCTGTCCTGTTATTTTAGATTGAATTAGATTAGATTTCAACTCAAAAGCAGTTACATTGTATATTCTTGACATGTATGGTGTAGCTAAGGACATCATTGGTATCGTTTTGATATGCTTCTCCCTGTATTGCTTTTTCATTTTTTTGTAATTTTTTCAATTTTATCTTCACTTTCACGTCTCACTATAGTCACATGCTTCTCCCACCAAATATTCGATTGTTTTTAGTTTAGTGTGTATCCATAAATTCCAGAAATTAGTTTGATAAATAGGAGTACATTGGCCGAAAAAAACACAAGTATCGTGCAATCATGAATCACCCATTTTTGCCATCATACTTCGCTTGCTCCTGCTCTTAACAGTTGATCAAAAAGCAAAAATATGCCAGAAACCATAATTTACTTTGAGAGAAACAAGGTCCACGTTAACTCAAGGTTAAATGGAATGTACATGTACGTACTCTACGCACAATTGAAGGTTAATACTTCCATAACAACTTTAAATATCACTGTCGATGTCTAAAGTCTAAATCAGTCGGTTATTCATATTATTAGAGAGTACTCTTGAAGAGTTCAGGAATTCATTCAAAACCTTGCTCTGTCCGTGTGTACTGAATTATACTCTTGAGCCAAATACATTCTAAGCACTTATTTCAAAGTTTGTTTGGATTAGTTGGTCAAAATTTGAATCTACACATTTATAGTCTTGTCATTCTACTTATCAGGTTCTTTTGCCTCTATAGCTTGGTTTGAGTCCTTCGGTTTTCTGTGGAACTCGTTTGTGAGGAAACAAAGGTAATGTTGTTTCCGTTTTACTTTTGGGTTTTATTTTTTTTTATTTCTTGAACCTTTCTTACATGGAACAAAGGTAATGAACTTGGTCACGAACAAATTGTTTGCTATGGGACTTTGGGAGCTTTGTGCAAGTGAAATTGTCTGCTGTTTTACACACTAATTTTGGTTACAAGCATAGGTTACTAATAATAACAAGAAGCTACTTCATACTGTCTTTGGATGTTTTTGAAAATAGAATGTCTGGATTATATTTTTTTAATATTTAATTTTCCCTGTTAGCATTGTGTTGTATTTTTTTGAAAATTTACTTTTGTTTTCTTCAACTCAGATAATTTTGGTTCGGCCTGATAATGGATTACTGACATATGCATTTTGTATCATTAGGGGCAATATTCATGTTTTTTTATTACTTGAATTCATTATTTTGGCAAAATGGGTCTAATTGAGTATAAGTGATTAAAACCAATAATTCATATGTTTCTCTGTTCGTAGGTGCTAATTGAGGTGAACAGCTATATCTTAATTCGATAGTGAGGAACACGTTTGTCAGGAAACAAAGTTAATATTCTCTCCGTTATACTTTTGGGTTATTCTTTTTCTTTATTTGTTGAACCGTTCTCACAAAGGTAATCAACTTCATTGTAAGATCTTCTTGCCTCTCTCTTTAATAATGAAACATGAGTTTCTTTAGATCTAAATGCTTGATTTCGATGAAACATCTGTAAAAGTGATTAGTTCTATAATATGCAGTTGTATATATGCACCCTTATAATTTTTATAAAACAACAGAGATACACTTGCTCCCATAAAATTTTATCAATTTAAAAGTTTTATAATATAGGAGTGATTAGTTCTATACTATGCAAATATTATTATGCACTAAATCTGATAATTTAATGCTTATGTTTAGGTTCTAACTTTCTCTATAATATTAACATTTAACATTTGAAATTGAAACTCTAGAAATACAAAATGGATAAGAGTTTGATGGATTTCTCAAGGGTAAGCGTCGAATATCGAAATGGAGTCGAAAACTTTCTAAATTTAGCTTTTGTGAATAGCGAAGAGAATATGATTATTTTCCCTTGTAAGAAGTGTGTTAACATTAATTGGCACATTCGTGAAGTTGTGTACGAGCATCTAGTTGTTTTTGGATTTGTTCGAGGGTATAGAAAATGGATATTTCATGGAAAGTTCATATCAGATAGATCTACTTCCACGAGTTATTCGACTTATCCTCCTCATTCTCACCATCCAATTGTTACAGAAGATGACATGGAAAGGATGTTACGAGATGCATTTAATATGCACAATCATCAGCAGCTTGTTACAAAAAATTATTGTGATAATGATGTTAATGATTTCATTGAGATGGGAAGAATTGGATGTGATGAAGAGCCAAATGGAGAGGCAGCAAAGTTTTACAAGTTGCTGAATGAAATGAATGAACAAATTTATGAGGGATCAAAGTTTTCAAAGCTTTCTTTCTGCATTCTTCTTTTCTACTTAAAATGCTTGGGAGGGTGGACTGGTAACTCTTTTACGCTATTGTTGGAGTTACTCGGAGAAGTGTTTCCTTTTGCAAAAATCCCTCAATCATGCAAAGATATGAAGAAAATGATAAAAGATTTGGGTCTTGGATATGACAAAATTCATAGTTCTCCAAATGATTGTATGTTGTATTGGGGTGATCGAAAAAATCAAAAGTCTTGTCATGTATGCGGAAAATCTCAATGGATGATTAGGAATGCAGAAAATGTTACTGAGGATGAAGCTCAAGCACGATCAAGAAAGAAACCAGTCAAGATTCTACGATATTTTCCTCTCATACCTAGGCTACAAAGATTGTTTATATCCTCAAAGACTGCTGAGTCTATGAGGTGGCATCATGATGGCAGAACCAATGATGGATTATTACGGCATCCTGCGGATTCTTTAGTTTGGATGTCATTTGACAACAAGTATCCAAGTTTTGCGAGAGATCGTCGAAATGTCAGGCTCGACCTTGCAACTGATGGGTTTAATCCATTCAAAATCATGAGTACTTCGTATAGTACTTGGCCTGTTATACTTGTTCCATACAATTTGTCTCCGTGGATTTGCATGAACCAATCATCTTTCATCTTATCTATGATAATCCATGGAGAGAAAGGTATCGAAAATGATATTGATATTTACATGCAGCCGCTAATTGCAGAGTTGAAAAAGTTATGGGAAGGGGTCGAAACATATGATGTGTTGAAGAAGGAGAACTTTAATTTACGTGCGACTTTATTATGGTCAATTAATGATTTTCCTGCATATGCAAATTTTTCTGGTTGGAGTACCAAAGGTTGTTATGCTTGTCCTTGTTGTGATGCACAAACATGTTCAAAGTGGTTGTTTAATGGAAAGAAGTTCTCTTATATGGGACATCGTCGGTGGTTACCTGATAATCATAGAATTAGATGTCAAAAGAATATGTTTGATAGTAATAAAGAGTTTCAAAATGCTCCTGACCAAATAACCGGGTCTGATATATTCTCCATGTTGGAAAATATCAATTTTACTTATGGAAAGATGAAACAACCAACTAATACACGATCAAATAAAAAGGAAAAACAGGTCAATGAAGAGCTTGAAGTTGACCAATAGAGTGATGATGAGTCTGATGAAGAGGATGATCCAAATGAGGTAGACTTATGGAAAAAAAGGAGTATATTCTTCGAGTTTCCTTATTGGAAGAATCATATTTTAAGACATATTCCTGATGTAATGCATATTGAAAAGAATGTTTGTGAGAATATTATCGGGACCATTCTGAATTATGGTAGAAAATCTAAAGATAATCTCAAGAGTCGACTTGACTTAGTCGACATGGGAATTCGGCATGATCTTCATCCGCAATTACATCCTAATGGAAAATATCTCTTGTCGCCTTTTATCTTTTATCTTTCGAAGAAAGAAAAAGAAGTGTTTTGTATGGTGTTGAATGATATAAAGGTCCCATATGGGTATGCATTAAATATATCTCGAAGTTTCAATGTTAAATATCAAAGACTTTATTCTTTAAAGTCACATGATTATCACATATTAATGCAAGATTTACTACCAGTAGTTGTACACAGTTACATGTCGAGTATGGTGATGTCTTGTATCATTGAACTTTCTAATATAATGAAAGCCATATGTGGGAAAGTTCTGATGGTTGAAGAACTTGGTAAACTACAAGATCGAGTCACTTTGACTTTATGCAACTTGGAGAAGATATTTTCGCCTTCATTCTTCACAATTATGGTGCATTTGCTAATTCATCTTCCTCACGAAGTAAGAGTTGGTGGACCAGTTTTCTATCGATTGATATACCCTATAGAGAGGTGTTATTTGAATTATATGTTTCAAATGACTACTGATTATACCTTTTAATAAAATGTATTTACGTTGTATGTTGTTTTGTGTATAGGTTCTTGGGCAAGTTGAAGTCTTACTATCGTAATAAGTGTTATCCAGAATGATCAATTGCTGAAGGGTATTTGGTAGAGGAATGTATGACATTTTGCTCTAGATATTTGGAAGATATTGAAACAAGATGGAATAGACTAAATAGAAATGATGTGTTTAGTATTAATGACTTACCTCAACATTATTTGTTTGGAAGTTATGGTCAACCACTAGGTAAAGTTGAAATTGTACACTTAGATGACAAGTCTTGGGTACAAGCACACCGATATATTCTTTTCCATCACGATTCAATAGATCCCTTTCACACGTAAGTCTTTCAGACACAATACCCCCCAAATTTCTTAATCTTTTATATTTATCATTCTTTAATGACATAATATACTTTATAGTGAGTTTAAAGAAGTCTTGAGATCTCGTGCACGCTCCCGAATATTACATTAGCGAGAGATACATAAGTTATTCACATAAACTTTTCATGAATGGTTAGGTTAGACGGTAAGCAACTAAATCATTCCACATACTTATAAATAATATATGTCTTGCTTTTTATATCTAAATCAACCCTTATATGCACCATTCATGTGTAATAGGTTAGAGTGTGAGAGAAGTTAGTGAAGATGCTAAATGGCTTTCTCAAAGTCCAAATAGAATAGTTAAAAGATATAATGCCTTCCTCATTAATGGGTTCAGGTTCCACATGAAATCTCGTGAAAGATTAAGGAGGACACAAAATTTTGGAATCATAGTTACTTCTTCAACTACCAGTTATGCTAGTTTTAGGGATAATAATCTGCAGGAGGGAGATGTTAATTATTATGGAATTCTTACGGACATTATTGAGTTAGATTATTATGGAAAACGAAAGGTTGTGCTGTTTCGGTGTGACTGGGTTAATGTAAACAGTAATCGAGGCATAAAAAGAGATAAATTTGGGTTTACAATGGTGAATTTCTCTCGATTAATTCACACTGGTCAATGATTAATGGATGAACCATATGTATTTTCTTCTCAAGTGAAACAAGTATTTTACTGTCATGATCTAATGAATGACGGTTGGTATGTTGTGCTCCGTAATACTCCCAGAGACTTAATATACATCGAGGATGGAAGTAGAGATGACTTTGAAACAATATCAGAATCTTAACCTCTAGTAGCACAAAACTTAGATGAAACTATAACTAATAAAACAAAATTTCAATGGGTTCGGGAGGACGTTGATGAATATATTTATGACAATTGACATTACATAAGAATGTCGTAAGATTTTATATCTTAATTTTTTTATTTATAATTTTATAACTTTTAACATGTTGTCTTTCAATATATTCATTAATTAAATCGTTTTCTTATTACAAATGTTGTTTGTTTATTATAGATATCATGCCAAGGAGAAAAATAAGTGATTTGATGATTGTTTGAGCTTCTGAAGAGCATGAACAAACAAATAATGAGGAATCGAATGTTGTTGACTCTTACGAAGTTCCTATAACTATTGAATCAACAGTAGAAATTCAAGGTAATCTTCGACACTTTATTTAATATTTTGTTCATTTTCAAAACTTACATTTAATAATTTCTTATATAATTGAAAATGCTGGAACACGCAAGAGTAGATGACGTACAACGTTAAAGGAATTATACCAACTTCCTCCTGGGAATCGTGCCAAAGTTTCAAGAAACGATGCCAGTCAACCTATTGGCACAGAAACCCGTCTTCTATCCAGTTACTTAGAAATAGTTGGATGTAATACTAATCTTTTACTGATCAATTATGAGTCATGGCATGAAATGCCTAATAGTGACAAAAATCAGGCGTTGGATTTTGTTAAGGTAATAATGTCATTATAATAGATACTCGATAACAATTCAATACTAATTTATACTTACGTTGAACACTTATTTGTTATATAGGAGAAATTTTCTTTAGAGGTCTCTGATGATTATGTGAAGCAAGCGTTAGGGAAGAGATGGAGAGACCACAAGATCTCATTAAAAAAGAAATTCTTCAAGAATGATCTCATCCTTGAAGAGAAGCTACAAACTGTCCCACCTGGAATGCTCAGGAACCAATGGGAAGATGCAGTTAGATTTTAGAGTTCACAAAAAGGACAGGTATGATGTATTTTTCACAAATAATTTTAACGAATTATAAATCCTCTTTATAAGTGGTTGTTTGAAATTGTAGGACAGAGAGCATGTTGGTGTTGCTAGCAAGCAACAACAAAAGTTTATGCATAAGACTGGATCAAAGAGCTTTTCTTGTATAGCTAATGAGGAGGTATTATAGATTATTCACATACTTATTTGTATTCTATGTACATACTAACTCAAACTAATTATATTATGGTACATTGTAGGAAAATACATCTATTTCTAAAGTTGGACATATCAAACTCTTCGATATGACACATAAAAAAAAGGATGACACTCCTATGACTGCTGAAGCTGCAAAAATTATGGTACGTTAATTGGATAGAGGATTTGAATTATGTTTTATTTATATTTGTAGTATGACATTTTTATTTGAATTAATTATTTACTTTATTATTAGGAAAATTTGAAGGAGAAAAGGGCGGAGTATGAAGCTACGGCTTCGAGTCAAGGTATTGTTAATGTGGATGACATTGAAAATCAAGCTATTAATAACATTTTGGGTCCTGAAAGATATGGTCAGGTTCACTGTCAAGGATCATTCGTTACTCCCACCAAATATTTTGGATACAGTTCATCTCAGTACATGTCATCACAGTCTTAATCTTCCCAAGTAGAAGTTAGTCGTTTAAAACAAAAGTTAGCTGAAATAGATCAACAAATGGCTAACATGAAAGCCGAAAATGAAGTGAGGGAACCAGAGAGAGAAGCAGCGGAAGCATATAGAGAAACAACATAAAGCCAAAATGACAAGAATTTGAAAATCGACTTTAAGCGATGATGCAGATGTTAAAGAAAACGCAACCTCAGAATCCACCATCTTAGTCTCATTTATGTTATATATTTTGTTAATGTTACTAAACAATGTTTAACTGCATTACTATTACGTTAATGTGGACTTTTATTTATTATAATGGATTTAATGTTGGTTGTTATGGAAAAAGAGTTTGGTGTTATTGATGTCATGTTTGTTGGATAATGGAACTGGTTGAAAAAATAGATTTGGGGTAATCGAAAAAAATATTAATTTATTGTCAATTCTATTTTCATTCGCGACGTTTGTAAAAAAAGCCGCTAAATAACACAAACAATTCTGATTTTTTATGGTGTTTGTAACATAAAACGCCGCTATATACCAGACATTTTGTGGCGTTTGTATCCTAAAAACGCCGCTATATACCTCACATTTTATGGCGTTTGTATCCGAAAAGCGCCTCTATATACCAAACCTGTTGCAGATTTGTATCCAAAAACGCCGGTAAATATCTTAACCTTTTGCAGTGTTTGTATCCAAAAAACACCGTTAAATATCTAGACCAAACGCCGATGAATCTCAACACCTACTGCGGCGTTTATTGAAAACAAGCTGCTATATCTCTTCACTTTTTATGGCGTTTTTGTTAACAAACGCCGTGAAGTTTAGCGGCGCTAGTTTCATGGCGCTTCTTGCGGCGTTTTTCATATCGCCACAAGCATTAAAAAAACACTGCAAATATACAGTTTTGCTGTAGTGCAGGCTACCACCTGCTGCTCCAATACACCTCCGCCAGCCCCAACGTTCCACTCATCATTATCAGTTGTACCGAATCAACTTATGGTTTTTGATGTCATGCATTTAAAATGGGTTATAAACCCCCCCACAAATAGATGTAAGGGTTGGCCCCTTTTTACACAAAAGTAATACAAACAGAGATCGTTTCAAGAAATTTTACGTTGGAATCCAAAGAAACAAAATTACCTTTTCATTTGAAGGTAATTTTTATGTCTATTTCAAAATATAGAAATTTTTAAGTTTAACTGAGTTGTGCGAGCGCTTGTAGGGTCTTATCGGCTCCGTCTCGTAGCCATTCGGTGTTTTATTCGACTGAGATAAGAAATCATGATTATTTTAGGAAATCAGTGGTTGTTTGAACTAAACCACACAAAAAGTAGAGAAAGGAAAGAAAGAAGAGGAGGTTGTACTCTCATTCGTTGGTTCGTAGGGGAGAATGATCGTTTGGAAATCAGGAGATTCGAAGTTCTTCTTCTACATCTACGCCGATCTAGTTCATTTTAAAAAAAACCAACATCATGTCCATGTTTGGGGTGAAGATAGGCTTCGAATGGTGGTTTTTTCTTCATTTTTCAATGCCGACGAGTGAAGGTCAGAGCTGATTGATGGCAGCTGGCATAGTAGCGAAATGGTGGTCGACTGCTGGGTTATGAAAAGAGTGTCGACGGGGAGTTTGAGAGGTTTTCATATAAAAGAGGAAGTCTTTTTCATTTTTTTTGGGTTGAAAATGAACTGAAACAAAAAATAGGTTAAATATCATAAGTTTAGGGGTAAATTAGGATAAGGTCCCTTTACTCTTACCGCGTTTTTTTAGTCACCTGTTGTGACTTTTTTGCAATTATTTCAATATTTGTGGTCTAATTTTGTTATTTTACCTATTATGATTGTTCGTATATTTCGAGTTGAAAAATTACACATAGTCATCGATAATTTAATACGTTTTATGTCTTAATCACTAGTTTTAAGGTTAAATCACCATATAGGTCACCTAAACTTTGTCGAGTCTTTGCATTTTAGTCATCAAGTACACTTTTTTCTTTTCATTTTTTAATCACTGTTTTATTTTGCCATTTATTTGAAATTGATCATGAGTTTTATAGTATTACATTTTAGTCACTAATTAGTTATATTATCTTTATTTATTTTGGAATTGGATGTGATGCCTTTAATTTATTCAGTTTGGTCACTGCTTATTTCTAATTTAGCTATTGTTTTCATTTTGTTACATTTTAGTCCTTTATTTATATCTTAATTTCAAATTTCCTTTTTTATTCGCTTTAATTTAATCCTTTTGTATTCATTAATTGTTTTTTAATTTCTCCTTCAATTTTAAATTCCTTCTAACGTAATCCTTGTTAGATCATTTTTCTTTTTAAAATAAATCTGTTTTTGATTATTTTAATATTTAGTCCCAATCTAGATTACTTTTATTTTAGATTTATTCCTTAAATTGATAGAATTCTTAATTTGGTCCTCGCTATTGCTCGAGGTTCCAATTTAATTATTGAATCTCAATATTAATTAAGATTAATTTAAGTTAATGTTAGAACCTCATCTTAGTTAAATTTCAATTAGTCCCTTAATTTAGGGAATAATTCGAGTTGACGCTCACCTAAATGCTCAAGTGACTATCTCAATTATTCGATTCAATAATTGATTAAAACCAAATAGGGTTAATGTAAATACATTTCTAGGTTTGTGCCTTTAGGTTCTTTAATTCTCGTAATTTGACAGTTTAGGATAGAGAGGGCCTTAATTTACCCTTCGCTTAATTAGGATGAATAAAATTTTATTTGAATGCATTTTATTTTTAAACCTAAGGCAATGTTCCTTTATTAGGGAATTAATCGTATATCTCTGCAAGTATGCTCAGGGGGTGACTATTGGTGATTTTCGAAATAGGTCGACATCTTTTTCAAAACGACATCATGATTTCTAAAATATCGAGGCATTATTCAGTTATTGGGCACAATAGCTGATCTCCCATATTTATGCTATGGACGAATGTTCTCGGCCTTAATAAACGAATACCCTTTTCAACTTTGCATCTGTAATGATTTTAAATTAAATGAAGTTCAAACTCAAAATTTCCAATTCTAAATATAGGTTTATCAGCTAGGTACCAATTTTGGGAACTTATGGGGGTGCTAATCCTTCCCCACGCGTAACCGACTCTCGAACCCGATTTATGGTTTTTTGCAGACCTTAAAACTTGGTATTTTGAAACTTAAAATGATTGGTGGCGACTCCTCACATTTCAAAATTTTTTCCAAATAAAGAAAAACCCCCAAGTTGGTACTGGTATTTTCCTCGGCCTGGTGAAAAACGGTGTCGACAGCTTGGCGACTCCGCTAAGGATGTTTAATTTTTAAAACAACTTGCTTAAAATGATTGGGCGACTCCTCACATTTCAAAATTTTTTCCAAATAAAGAAAAACCCCCCAAGTTGGTACTGGTATTTTCCTCGGCCTGGTGAAAAACGGTGTCGACAGCTTGGCGACCGCTAAGGATGTTTAATTTTTAAAAACAACTTGAGAGTTGAGCCATGAGTTGGTTACCTTATATTTAAGATTTTGGAAATTATGAGTCGATCTTATTTTTTAATTACAATTCATTATGTTATTTCTAAAGGAAAAAATATTTCTCTCTGGTTAATGCTTACACTTTGTGAATTTATTTAGGACTGTTGCATATTATAGCTCTAAACCCCAGCGCAATCCGGTATCTAAGTAGGGAGAAACGTCAGCATTTTCTACCCTATTAAGTAGGTTGGCGGGGTGGGGAAGGAATGTTCCCTTCGGATGGATTTATTTTCATGAGTAGCATTGGGTTCTTGTGTGGGTCTTAAATTACCTCTAGAAAGCATCCAAGTGCCGTCTGTATTAGTTCTAGACACGCTTTTAGCGGTGTGATCCCTGAGCAAATCTGATTCTCAATTCTATAATTGGCCAGAATCGGAGTCAACCGTAGCATATTAAAAAGATGGCTTGAGAACCTTCTTATAACCAAACCTCATGTAGAGAATTTAGAAAAACTACTCCGCTAGAGCCATGTTGATAGCCTAGGAGAATTAGAACGCATGTGGTTAGGACTATTAATTTCTTTTGAATACTTTATTTTTAGTCTTAACTTCTAATCATATTTATTATTTTTGGCTAACCTTACTGATAATGATTAATTTAGTTAATTTTTCCTTTAAATTACTCCTTAATCATTTATTTGTTTGTTTTGATTCATTTTCTGTGTAGGATGTCAGATTCTGGAAATTGCACTAAAATGATAGAATTCTGCATTTTTTAGAATCAAAGCTGAATTAGTGGGCATGACTTTGGGCATGAAATATCGATGAGGCGATGACGTCAACACCTTCTAGAAGATCTAATCAGCGCTTCTAGAAGAACGAATGGATCAGCCACACATTTCTGCAATTCAGATTTGAATAAACTCATGTTTTAGGATATTATTTTAAATATATATTTTATCTTTGTTTTAGGAATTTTAGTTTAAATAGTTTTAAGTGTTTTAATTCGGATTTAGGATATTATTTTTATTATATTTTATCTTATATTGTTTTAGGTATTTTAGTTTAAGTAGTTTTAAGTATTTTAATTAGGATTTATTTCTTTATTTTAGGAATTATCTTTACCTTGTTTTAGGAATTTGAAGGCTATAATACCCTCTTAGGGTAAGCTAGAAACATATCTCTCACATCTGAGAATTAAATCTTTTTCTCTAACTTCTCTCTATTTTCTTTTAAGCTTTTTCAAATATTTCTTATTTTTTTTAAAATTTGTTTTCAAATATGATAAGTATGACTTTGTTCATGCTTAGTTAATTTTCTTTGTAAGCCAAAGGCTAAAGCGAAAGCTAAATTCCAAACGTGATAATTGTAAGGCACTTAAATCGCTTTTATTTTTCTCTTGTTTTCAAGGATTATTTTTCAAATCAAAACTATTTCAAAGTCAAAAGTCGACGTTGGTCTGGATGTTTTTATGGTTAACGTACGAAGTAGGATCGGCTTATGAAGCACATTCGACTTCCTGTGAACACACTTAACAAAATTAAACTGAGATCGGAATCAGTTATTGTTGAAACAACATAATCCGAGTCGACAACTTTTTGAACTCTACAACATTGTGTTGCTTAAATCAAATCACGAACCAAATTTAAGAGTGCACTTGGATATTCGGTATACAAGCATAGTCACAAGGAATTTCCCTTATAGACAAGGAGCTACGTGAATCTTGAAGTAAAAATCTATTTCGATGATCCAAGGAATTTGAGGCAAGCTGAAGTTGAGGCTGTTTTTACCATAAGTTTTCTTTATCCCAATCTCTTTTATTTTTTTAATTTTTTATTTAATATTTATCTTTTATTTCTTAAATAATTTAAAAACCCTTTTTATCTTATTATTATCTAAAAATTATTTATTATTTATTATTATCTTTCCCTTTTATTTTTATTTATATTATTCTATCTTTTCATATTAATATGAAATTCTATCTTTTTCTAAATCAAGAAAGAGTTTACTAAATCAAAACACCTCAGTCCTGTGGATCGACCCTACTTCTTATACTACTCTTCCTTTTTACTTATTAAGAAGATGGAATTATTTTGATAGCAAAACGACGGTTATCAAATTGGCGCCGTTGACGGGGACTAACGGCAAGTATGATTTATTTTGCTTGTTTTGATTTATGACTTGAAGAAACTTAGGTGAATTAGCATATCTAGACCCGGAGATAGAAGTACGAGCACGAAAAATCCATGCTCAAACGCTTTGAGAAAAAAGAAAAAGAAAAGAAAAAACAATAGCAGAGTTTAGAAACAGAATCAAACCCGGAGACAAACTCTGAAACAGACACATATAACGAAGATCAAATCCCGATGGTAGAAGAATAACAAACAATTTGAGAGCTACCACATCTCTATCACTGAGACGCAATTATGCATCAATTTTCCTAGTGGTGAGACTCCGTTCAATTAAAGACGAGACTCATTCATCTTCTTCCCTTTCCACGACTTTCCCACTGATGATCCACACAAACACTTGTTGGAGTTCCACGTGGTTTGCCCTTTCTCTTTAGCCGACTTAGCTAAAGATGGTTATTTATTTACCTCCAAATTTAGTAATTCATGGGCTGACATGGGTCAAATTTTTCTTGACAAGTTCTTCCCAGCAACTAAAGCAAGTGAATTACGAAGACCATTCTATCCATTAAGCAAAAGACCGAAGAAAGTCTTTATGACTATTGGGAACGATTTAAAAAGCTTTGCGCACGTTATCCGCAACACGAATTAAGTGAGAAAACTTTACTTCAATACTTTTATGAAGGTCTTTAACCAATGGAAATGAAAATGATAGATGTCGCCAACGGAGGAGCATTAGTCAACATGACCCCAACAAGAGCGAGAGATGATTTCAACCATGGCAACCAAATTTCAACAGTTTTCAAGTGAACCCAACAGTTTATGAGATAAGTGTCTTTTCCCTTGAAAATAAATTAGATAAATTAAATGAAACAGTTAATTCACTTGTTGCAGGAAAATATGGGGTAGCAAAAGCATGGGATATGCACAAGCTAAACCATCCGACGGACTACTGCCCGATAAAAGAATGAGGCAATATAGAAATCAATGCCGTAGGGTATTTTCCAGGCCCTCCACAAAGACCATATAACCCATATAGCAATACTTACAAAGCCGAACCGAGACAACCCAAACTTTAGCTATGCGGTGAATCAAAGGCTAGCTTATCCAATACTCCTCTTCAACAGCAAACAAAAAAGCCATTATTGGAGGAAATTATAGGAAAGTTAGCAATTTCACAAGAAAAGCTTGTTACGTCCCAGGAAAAGCTAATTGTATCCCAGGAAAAATTCCAAAGCCGAATCGAGGCACGTCTTCAAGAATTAGATAACCAAGTGAGCCGAATGGCTCAAACTGTGGGAATTTAGAATCAAAAGGAATATACTTTCTCAAATGGAGTTAAATCCAAGAGAGAATGTTAGTGTCATCACACTCCGAAGTAGAACAATCATCTCACCCGAAGTTCCAGTAGAAAAAGTTAAACATTAGGAAGAACAAGAAAAAACACCACCTCCAGAAATACAAGGTACATCTGACTCACATCCTTCTCCTTCTTCTCATGAAATCACGCCACCACCCTTCCTATCAAGGTTGATAAAGCGTGATAAAAGAGCTGAAGAAAGGGAGATCTTAGAGGTGTTCCTAAAAATTCAAATTAACATACCTCTTCTTGAAGTAATTAGACAAGTACCAAGGTATGCTCGATTTTTTAAAAAGAACTTTGCACTACAAAGAGAAATTTAATGGGGCACGAAAAGGTAAATTTGAGAGAACATGTTTCCGCAATTTTTCAACGAAAATTCCCACCAAAGATTAATGATCAAGGTATGTTCGTTATACAACATAAAATAGGTAATTTTAAAATTAAACGTGCAATGTGTGACTTAGGGGCTTCAATCAATGTTATACCATTTTCTATTTATAAAATAATTATTAACGAGCCTTTGAAGGAAACATGAATAACCATACAGTTGGTTGATAGATATGTGATCTATCCAGTGGGAGTGATGGAAAATGTATTAGTGAAGGTGTATTATTTTTTCCTGCAGATTTCTATGTCATTGATATGGAACATGATAGGTCAGATTCTTATTCTGAAGTACTCTTAGGCCGACCATTCCTAAGCACCGTACATATAAAGATCGATGTTAGAAGTGGTATACTGACAATAGAATTTGATGGTGAGATCATTGAATTTGATGTTTACAATGCACTTGAATTTGATAGGTCGGATTCTTTTTCTCTCTAGCTTTCTATCTATTTTCTTTTAAGCTTTTTCACATATTTCTTTATTTTCTTTTAAAATTTTGTTTTCAAATATGCTAATTATGACTTTGGTCATGCTTAGCTAATTTTCTTTTAAGCCAAAGGCTAAAGAGAACGCTCAATTGCAAACGTGAGAATTGTAAGGCACTAAAATCTTCATATTTCTCTCTATTTTCTGGGCTTATTTTTCAAATCAAAATGATTTCAAAACCAAAAGTCGACGTTGTCTAGATGTGTTATGGTTAACGTAGGAAGTAGGATCGTCTTATTGAAGCACATTTGACTTTCTGTGAACACACTTAGCAAAATTGTTTGCTAAAATGAAACTAAGATCAGAATCAGTTATTGTTGAAACAACATAATCTGAGTCGACAGCTTTTTGAACTTTAACGTTTTAAGATCTACAACATTGTTGTTGCTTAGATCAACTCACAAACTGAAATTTAAGAGTGCACTTGGATATTCTGTATACAAAGCATTGTCACAATGAATTGTCCTTGTAGACAATGAGCTGATGTGAATCTTGAAGTAAATATCTATTTTGATGATCCGAGGAATTTGAGGCAAAGCTGAAGTCTGAGGTGTTTTTACCATAAGTTTTCTTTATCTCAATCTCTTTTATTTATTTAATTGTCTATTTAATATTTATATTTTTATTTATTTAAATAATTTAAAACCCCCTTTTATTTTTATTATTATCTTGAAAATTATTATTTATTATTTATTATTTTATTATTATATTTCCCTTTTTATTTTTTATTTTATATTATTCTATTTTTTCATCTTAATCTGAAATTCTATCTTTTTTTAAATCAAGAAAGAGTTTTACTAAATTAGAAACATCTCAATCCCTATGGATCGACCCTGCTTCTCTATACTACTCTCCCTTTTTACTTATTAAGAAGCCGAAATTATTTTGATAGCAAAACGACGGTTATCACTTAAATTTCTTTGAATAATCATTTCAAATAATTTGATTCTTTTTATCTTATTTCTAACTAACTCGATTTCTCTTTGTCTGGTCTCGTGCTTTGTTGCATTTGCGTCAACATTTGCATTTTTGCATTTGCATTTACCTTTACACCTTACCTGTTGCTATATATCCTAACTTGTTTTCTTTCTACCTCTTTTTCTTGTATCATATATTCATGACACACGCAAAAGGGTTTTGATTTTGAGTAGTCACCAATTAAAAGGTTTTCACAATAGACACGGGGATTCATAATCAGGTAGACCATGATACAACTAAATGACACTCGAAATAAGTTCCGAGAAGAATAGAGAGTTGTACATCCAAAGATTGTATATCTGACGAAGAACAAAGTGAACTACAAAACATAAAAGAGTAAATGTCGAAGATGATGGATATAATAGTTGTGTTGGCCAAAGGAAAAGAGGCTTATACACAAGGGATAAAGAACTTGACAAAAATAATTCTGTAACACAAGAGGCTACTTTTGAACAAGGTGATTCAAGCAAACTTAAGGAACCCTGTGCAATCATTGCCTGCATCAACAAGTTGTCAAGAAATACAAAGGAAACAATGACAATGGTAAAATTTCCAGTAAAGATGGATGAAGAGAAGCCACATGATCATTTCAAACGGGGTAAATTCATGTTCCCTAAAGATCTAGACACCGCAAGGGTACCTAGGAATATGAAAATAAAGGATAACAGAAATCTAACTATAGCAGCTCAACGTTTGACACCATCTTCAAAAACTAATGTTCGCTCAACAGAGACATACCTTATGAATGATTGGAAGTTAGGAGGTAGTGAACTTGACTTTGATCTTACTCCTATCGCATATGGAGATTTGTACAATAAGTTGTTAGAAGTATGAGAAATGACCCCACAGTATGTGAAGCCTTTGTAACCTCCGTATCCGAAGTGGTATGATGCCAATGCCAACTATGAATATTAAGCATGAGCTTAATGACATTATATCGATACATGTGTTGCCTTCAAGCGTCGAATTTATTACCTACTAGAGCATGAAGTATTGGAATTCAAGAAGGAGGGTCAACCTGGTTTAGTAGTCGAACATCTAGTTGAGGTAAAGCCGAGAGAATCCAAATACAGACACATAAGTTAGGGCTTCCAAAACGAAGAGAATTTATTGAAATATGAAGCTCAAATACATCAGTTGCAGAACGAAAAAGACATTCCGAACAAAGAATTAGAAGCCATGCAAGATGGTTTTCAAAGTGTGGGTTTAGGCAATACTCCATAAGAGTGAGCAAAAGAATCCACTAAATTGAAGAGTGACGTCAGACAATGGAAAAGGAATTGTAAAATGCACGAATGATGAGCTAAGAGTTGTTATCATGATATACAGATTGTAGAATGTGAACGTAAAGAAACCTTACAAGAATTGGGAATATGGAAAACAAAGAATAAAATGTTGAGAACACCCCTTACCGATGCAGAAGCCTCGTTTCAAAAGCATAATTGTGAGAAAAATGTTGAACTATAAGCCAGTAGAGCCGACAATAAAACAATGACATAGTTGATACAAGACTATAAAAATCTTGCACGAGAACTTCATGATCGTATCAAGTCTTTTACGAGAAATAATGGTCAATATTGCCTACAACTTTAAAGGTTGAAATGTAAAGTGGAGAAAAAGACAATGCGATGAAGGAGACGGTTACTTAAACAAGCAATGTGGCTCACAAGTTGGTCAACTTAGTTGTCTTAGTAAGAGATTTGAAGCAGATTGATGGCTCAATGTCATATCATGCATGGAAGATAACCTGGCTCCTGAATGAGATAGAAAAGCTAGAAGCTAAAGCTATTCATCATATGTAGTTTGGCTTTTCAATACTGAAACCTTTTATGATCAATGAAAATCATTTAAGATGGTTACTCTGAATTGGCACCTTTTTGCATTCATTAAATTTATTTTAATTTTTATGCATTTCTTATAAAAAATCATCAAAATAATTTTTAGAAGGTTACATAACAGTAATACCAAGATCACCCATTCATATTTTCCTTCACTCTCGATGGATAAGAGGTTAGAAACAATAGAGCAGTACCAAGGTGATTTACGAGCTCAAATACAAGACCAGATGGCACTCCAACAGAGTATGAGAAATCAAACATTAGTTTCTCAAGAACAAGTGTTGGGTCAAATGACTGCAATATTGGCTACAATGGCTGTCAATAAAGAAAGTGTGTCTACTGAAAGACATCAGTGTCAACAAATTGGCACACCAAGGTTGCTTGACCAACCTGGGGCATCCTATTTGGATAAGGGGAAGAATCTTGTGATTATCGATCATTTTAAAGGAAACATTAAACAATTAGAAGGGTCGATAGAGGCAATAAAGGTTGGTGAGATATCCCATGAAAACTTAGATGTGAGAGAGCTAAGCTTAATCCTCACTTTGGTCATTCTCCATGTGTTTAGGGTAGCTGAGTTTGAAAAGTATAATGGTACCAATTTCCCTTTAATCCATTTGAAGATGTTATGTAGAAAGATGGAGGGGTACTTGAATGGAAATGATTTATTGATTCATCGTTTCCTCGAAAATCTTACTAGATCGTCTATGGTATGGTATAGACGCCAAAGTAAAGAGAAAATTAAGTCGTGGGTTGATTTGGCCAATGCCTTTCTAGAGCAATACAAATATGTCAAAGATTTGGCTCCAAATCGTTAAGATCTCCAGAAACTGAAGATGAAAACTACTAAAAGCTTGCATTGAAATGGAAAATGCATGGCAGCTCAAGTTCAAACTTTGATACTAAAAAGGAAATGTCACGTATGTTTCATAGCACCCTCCTGGCCCTTTCTTTGAGTTATTGCTTGTAGATTCAACAAATGATTTTGAAGATCTTGTGTCCAATGGGGAGCAAGTAGAGTATGTAATCACAAGGGGGAATTTGAAGATTACCTCTGAAAGATCATCCATTCATAAATCAAAATATAATAAGGTGAATGAATATTGTATCCAGAGCCCCCATAGCATAAAAGAGAAATGATAGCTAGTCGTTCGGATCGACCAAAAAAGATTCAGAGGTGTTCCAAACACCCATATCAAAATTGTACCCTCATCTAGTTGAAGGTCAAAATATCACTCTGAGACCAATGAAAGTAATGCCAAGCCCTTCTGGTCATAGCTATGACAAAGATATTGTCTGTGATTTCCACATAGGAGCACCTGAGCATTCTACAGAGAGCTACAGTCCATTGATGAAAGAAATAAGATGCTCGTCAATAATAGAACGTTAACTCAAGAGTTGGTTGAACAATGGGTGACGAACTTGAATGGGGAATCAAAGCACATTATGTAGCATCCGATCGAGTCAAATGTCGTTATATTAGACAGGTAACGGGGCATCCTAATTAAGGAAAAGATCATTTCATCCATCATGAAGCCTTTTTTTCATTTGCAATATCTTGTTTGAATTTTTTTGTCATTCCTTAGCTATTTGTAAGGATATTTAAATGAACTTATGCTAGTTTAAAAATGGTGAGCATTGAATCAAATTTGTAATCTTGAAATTTTTTGAATAACAATTGAATTAAAAGGTTCTTTAAATAAATAGAGTTATAAATCTTTGACAAATTAACAAGACTGAACCTTGATAAAACAAGGACCCTTGACCTTACCCCAGAATATACACTCAAACACCATATCTTTCTCTTGTAGGGACCAATATAGACTTCTCCTCTCATGAGGAAATGATCAAGAGGCTTGGCATTTAGGTATGCTTAGGAGCGGACAACATGGGGCATCTCTTGTGCATGACATTGCAACACTAACTAGACTACACTTATATTGAGGACATTCAGTGATGATCATAATCCTCAAAAATGGAATGGTGGAGTAGATGAATTTAGTGTAGGCCAGTTGGTTGGGAATTAAACTCTAAATATGAGATTTTCTGACCATCAAGGACACATAAACTATAACAGGTTCTTCTCAATGAGCTTAAGAAATCTAAATATGAATACTCAAAAGGTTAATAAATTATTATTATTATAGATTATACAATAAATCTGAGCTATTCCACTAAAGCAATTAGTTATAAATCTCATGACATCGCTCGGGTACTTAGTAGTTTGGTGTTTGTTCCACTGTGATTGTCAAGTCGAAGACTTTGTGATTAGATGAACTCTTCAATTAGCCTGATAAAGGCAATTATATATATATATATATATATATATATATATAATAAAGCTGAATTGAGCTAGTCAAACAATGGTAAATTAAATCAAATTTATCTAATAATGAGTTTCAAAAAAATGGACTAAGGGAGTTGAAGAATACCTGTTATAGTCAACATCATACAAGCACTCAGGAAATTAATATTTAGAATGATGTCTCTGCACTACCTCTGCTAAGGAAGTCTATGAAGCTTGATCAAACTGAAGATTTCAGAGAAATGAAATAGAAGTGTAATAGAAAGTCTAGTAATTGATTATGCTAGTTGCTTCATTTTGACTGCATCCACTTAATATGCCAAGCCAAGAAAAATGGGCATACCACAAGTTCATATAGGCGTATAAACAAATGAGGATATCTCAATGATTGAAACTGAAAGCCAACCTGAAGCTAACCCACTAGGCCTGAAACTTGTCAAAGGAATATAATTGTGAAAATTTAAAGAACAATTTATTTTTTGTGATATTATGTGAATTCATGATTTGTTTCAATCGCAAGCCTGAATTAAGGGGTGATGTTTTACAAAATTCTTTCGTTCTTTGATTTTTAAAATAAAAGAAATGAGAAAAATGTTTTTAAACAAGACGATCCCTCAAGATGAGGTCCTTAAACTTGACGAGTCTCATAAACAAAATCCAAAGAGAAAGAAATGAGCAATGAGGAAGCAATGAAACAACGGACTGAACAAGAAGGGGCACGACTTACCTCAAGATTTCATGATATCTCGTATCAAAGAAAATTGGTCACTTCTTAAATGTCCATATTTTTTTGAGACCTCATAGAAAGGGAAGGCCCCTAAACTTTGATAAGAACAAGGAAGACACGTCATCTCTTTTGTTTTCCTAAGATGATAGCTTGTGGCCGTTAATGAATTGTATGAGGATCAAATCTTTGAAAATCAAATATTGACTCTTGATGGTCCTCCATTGGGTATTCCTAAAAAATCTTGATCATGTGGAGACAACAAGATAGAAATCAAGAAGGCACTGAAAGTGATCCTCACCACTTGAGGTGTCAGGGTCAAAAGATGAAAACAAAAAGAGCTCACCTTGAAATTGACCATTCATGCTTCAGTTGGAAAAGACTATTGAGAAACAATTTTGATTGAGAAGTTGAGTCAGGGACAAGTAAGGTGCCCCATCGTCTACCTGATCACAACAAGAATTCAAGAGAGGAAAAGTTTCTTCCATAATTATGTTGAAGAGGCAAGACAAATGATAGAAGACATTAAGGACATGATTAAACAAGATGATTAGTTTGACCATGTATATATTGGGAAAGACTCCATACAAGAGGGATCAGGTGAAGGAGGACCAAGATCTCCACTTTGAAATCGAAAGAGGATTACTGATAAACATTTATGCATACAAAAAAGTCATGCATTACATTTAGAGACATTTAAGTGCATTCATATTGTCATACATATACATAATTCTTATAGATTTTCCAGGGAAATAAGGGGAAGAAAAGTTAAACCAGAATTCAAGCCTCAAATGGAGGGAATTTTATTAAGAGTGGAAAACCTCAAGAATTGAGGAGCTTAATACACAGAACAATCATCATTTTTGAAATTGAGAATGTTACTTGGCTGACGCATTTTTTTTAGAAACTAAGCCTGATTTGCAGAGGTTTCTTGATGATTATTTCTAATGAATTTTTAAAGAAGCTAAGCCTGATTTTAAGGGTTTCTTAATGATTATTTCCAATGAATTTTTAAAGAAGCTAAGCCTGTTTTTAGGGGTTTCTTGATGATAGCTGTAAACGAACATTTTTAAGAAACTAAGCTTGATTTTCAAGGGTTTCTTGATGAGTAAGTCCTTCGGGCCATCAATAAGTCTTTCAAGCATGATGATTAAATCCTTTTTCTCATCTATAAGTCTTTTGAGCAAGATGATAAATCCTTCGGGCTATTCATAAGACCTTTGGGTAGGATGTTTTCACATGATTTTTGAAAAATGAGAAAGTGATTTCCAAAGTTTCTTACTTAGTAAGTCCTTTGGGCCATCAGTAATTCTTTCGAGCATGACGCTAAAATCATTCGGGTCATCTATAATTCTTTTGAGCAAGATGATAAGTCCTTCAGTCTATCCATAAGACCTTCGGGCAGGATATTTTCACATGATTTTTGAGAAATGAGAAAGTGATTTCCAAAGTTTCTCATTTAAATCTTTTTCTGAAAACTGATTTTTCTGAAAAGTAATAAACAATTTCCAAAGTTTCTTACTTAGTAAGTTATTAGGGCCATCAGTAAGTCTTTTGAGCATGGTGCTTAAATCCTCTGGGTCATCTATAAGTCTTTTGAGCAAGATGATAAGTCCTTCGGGCCATCTGTATGACCTTTGGGTAAGATGTTTTCATATGGTGATAAAAATGCTAAAAAAATAAAAATATAAAAACAAAAGAAGTTAAAAAGAAAAAGGAAATAATAATAAATTCCTAGATGTGATAATTAATGGTAGATTTATTCTTCTGGTTCATCATTTGTGAGGTTGTAGCGAGCCAGATAAGAAGATCTTCAAACACTCATAAGGCGACCAATAAATTATAAGATGAGAGGATGATTCGGTAGAGGGTCAATGAAGAAAGATAATGTGAGATCAATATTGAAGAGCTGGAGATGGAGACTCATCCACGAGAATTAAGCAAAGATAACATCATTTGCAGCAAGGACTTGACGGTTCCACGTAAGGAGTTGGATCAGCATCACCTTAGGTCAACCATCACATATGGAGTTGGATCAGCATCATCACATTGTTCGATTCCATCGCAGAAGGAGGTGGATTGACATTCCCAGCAAAGAGTTCGTATCTTGAACAACAGAGACCACGTTGAAAAATAGTGTTTTGTGTGTCTTTGATATATTCTCGTTTCACTACAATGAGCAAAGAGGGACAGCCCTTTATAAATAATGCCCATACCCAAAAAACCCAACATGCCCCAACTTAAAACAAACAGGACCCACCTAAAACCTAGAGCCCAAACCAAACCAAACCCAGAGCCCAAACCAAACTCGACCCATAGCATACCCTAAAGCTAACTCTAGCCCTAGTGTAATCGCCCCTAGTCACCACTCAGCTCCTACCGTTCTCTGCCCCCAGGTAGAGCGGGTTGCTGTTCCAGCACTCTACCACCTGCTGCTTCAACACAGCCCCACCAGTCCCAACATTCTACTCATCATTATCAGTTGTACCGAATCAACATATGGTTTTTGATGTCATGCATATAAAATGGGTTATAAAACCCCCCACAAAGAGATGTAAGGCTGGCCCTTTTTTTGCTGGAATCCAAAGCAACAAAGGTAATTTTTAGATCTATTTTGAAATATAGAAATTTTTAGGTTTACCTAAGTTGAGCGAGCGCTGGTGGGGTCTCATCGGTACTGTCTCTATTCAGGGTTCTATTTGACTGAGATAAGAAATCATGGTTAGTATAAGAAATCAGTGGGTGGTCGAACTAAACCAAACAAAAAATAAAGAAAGGAAAGAAAAAAGAGGAGGTTGTACTCTCATTTGTTGGTTCCTCGGGGAGAATGATAGTTTGGAAATTAGGAGATTAGAAGTTCTTTAGATCTACGTCGATCTAGTTCATTTTAAAAAAAACCAGCGTCAAATCCATGTTTGGGGTGAAGAGAGGCTTCGAATGGTGTTTTTTATTCCTTTTCTGATGCCAACGAGCGACGGTCAGAGCTGATTGACGACGGCTGGCGTGGTAACAAAGCGGTGGTCGACCGTTGGGTTGTGAAGAGAGTGACGTTGGGGAGTTTGAGAGGTTTTCATAGAAAAGATGAAGTTTTTTAGTTTTTTGGGTTGAAAATGAACTGAAACAAAAAATAGGTTAAATATCAGAAGTTTAGGGATAAATTAGGATAAGGTCCCTCTACTCTTACCGTTTTTTTGCTTTTTAGTCACCTGTTGTTAGTATATTTCAGGTTGAAAATTACACATAGGTAATCGATAATTTAATACGTTTTTATGTCTTGATCACTAGTTTTAAGGTCAAATCACCATATAGGTCTTCTAAACTTTGTCGAGTCTTTGCATTTTAGTCATTAAGTACACTGTTTTCATTTTTTGATTTTGGTACTCTGCTTTTATTTTATTTTAATTTAATTCCTGTTTTATTTTACCATTTATTTGAAATTGATCATTGAGTTTTATATTATTACATTTTAGTCACTAATTAGTTATGTTATCTTTATTTTGGAACTGGATGTGATGCCTTCAATTTATGCAGTTTGGTCACTGCCTAGTTCTGATTTCGCTACTGTTTTCATTTTGTTACATTTTTGTCCTTTATTTAATATCTTAATTTCAACTTTCCTTTTTTGATTCGCTTCAATTTAGTCCTTTTGTATTCAATAATTGTTTTTTAATTTCGCCTTCATTTTTAAATTCCTTTTAACTTAGTCCTAGTTAGATAGTTTTTCTTTTTAAAATAAACTCGTTTTGATTTATGTTAAATATTTTAGTCCCAATCTAGATTACTTTTATTTTATATTTAGTCCTTAACTGAGAGAATTCTTAATTTGGTCCTCGCTTTTGCTCGAGGTTCCAATTTAATTATTCGAAGCACAATATTAATTAAGATTAATTTAAGTTAATGTTAGAACCTCGGCTTTAGTTAAATTTCAATCTAGTCCCTTTAATTTAGGGAATAATTCGAGTTGACCCTTGCTTAAATGCTCAAGGAACCATCTCGATTATTCGATTCAATAATTGATTAAAACCAAATAGGGTTAATATAACCTACATTTATAGGTTTGTGCCTTTGGTCATTTAATTATGATAATTTGACACTTTAGGATATAGAGGGCCTTAATTTACCCTTAGCTTAATTAGGATGAATAAAAGTTTATTTGATTGCATTTTATTTTTAAACCTAAGACAATGTTCATTTATTAGGGAATTAATAGTATATCTCCCGCCCGCAAGCATGCTTAGGGGGTGACTACTGCTGATTCTCGAAATAGGTCGATATCCTTTTCAAAACCGCATCATATTTCTAAAATATCGATGCAATATTCGGTTATTAACAATGGCTGATCTCCCACATTCATTCTAGGGGGCGAATGCTATCGACCTTAATAAACGAATACTCTTTTCAACTTTGCATTTGTAATGATTTTTAAATTAAATGATGTTCGAACAAAAAAAAATTCGATTCTAAATATAGGGTAATCAGCTAGGTACCAATTTTTGGGCGCTTGTGGGGTGTTAATCCTTCCCCACACGTAACCGACTCCCGAACATGATTTCTGGATTTTCGCAAACCTTAAAACTTAGTATTTTGATAGAAATAAATTTTTTTATTAAAATCACCCAATTTTTACAGTGTCCCCAATCGCATTTAAAATGATTGGTGGCGGCTCCTCACATTTCAAAATTCTTTCTAAAGAAAAAACCCCAAGTCAGTACTGATCTTTCCCCTGCCCGGGCGAAAAACGATGTCGACAGCTTGCTTATGATACTTTGGATTAATAATATCAATATATATATATTAAAGATGATAATACTTGTTATCGCTTTACTGGTATTTATTGTCATTCCAATGCTAATAGAAAACATGAAACATGGGATTTAATTGATCGTTTGAGTCAGTACTCTCCGTTACCTTGGGTAATCGGTGTGACTTCAATGAAGTCCTAACTGGTGCTGAGAAATGTGGTGGAAGACAAAAATCTCGCATTCATCTTGAAGAATTTCAAGATGCTCTTGACAAAAATGATCCCATTGATTGCCTCCCATCTTTAGGGTGGTTCACTTGGTTCTATGGTAATCGACATATTCCGACTATTGCTGAGAGGTTAGACCGTTTTGTGGCAACGAAGAAGTGGCTTCAAACTTACAATTAATATAGGGCTAGTTCCGAATTCGCGGAATGTTCAAATCATTATTATATTGTGATGGATACTGGACTACACAAGTTAGTTCTATGAGAAATCGTGAGGATTACTTTCGTTACGATACTTGTTGGGCTAAGGAATCAGATTATGTCTCACATATTAACACCACGCGGAATTTTACTCATGGCAGTGTTTTAGATAAGATTGATGTTATAGGTTCGACACTAAAAGATTGGCAGACCGGTCGCTTATCGAATGTCAGAGCACGTATTACTCATCTACGTAAAATAGTTAGCAAAGGTTTTTCTAAAAGACTAAATGAGGTTGATATGAAGTCATTTTTGGCAGCCAAGAGCGAACTACAACATCTTCTTGATAAGGAAGAGAAGTATTGGGCTCAAAGATCGAGGGTGCAATGGCTAGCTTAGGGAGAGCGTAATACAGGTTTCTTCCAAGCTCGGTCCAATCAACGTCGAAAAAAGAACAGACTAAAAGGGTTGTTTATTAAGGATGAGATATGGTACAAAGATCAAAAAGACATTGAGACCACGATTGTGGGTTATTTTCGTGAATTATTTACCTCTTCCAATCCTAGTACTGCGACTAGTATTCTGGAGGCTATTGAAGAAGTGGTTACACCAAAGTTGAATTTGGATCTATGTAAACCATTCTCTGCGGAGGATGTTTTGGCAGCCTTTCAAGGCATTCACCTTAACAAGGCTCAGAGGTATGATGGCCTTCCTGCTAATTTTTCTCGAATACATTGGGATACAGTCGAAGAGGACCTGGTTAATGTGTGCTTACAATTGTAAAATGACAGCACGATTTGGCTAGGGTAATAAGACTATTCTAGTCTTGATTACCAAAATGGAAGACCCTAAATATATGCGACAGATCAGACCCATTACTTTATGCATAGTGGTGTACAAATTAGTGTCAAGGGTTATAGTGAACCATTTAAAACCTATCATGAATGTTTGCAAGCGATAATCATGCAGCCTTCTTACCGGACCGACAAATATCTGGCAATATTCTTGTTGCCCATGAGTTATTTCATTATTTGAATTCTTCAAAGAATGGAGTTAACAAAGGGGCAACACTTAAGTTTGATATTGAGAAGGCTTATGACCGCGTTGAATGGTGGTTTTTGGAGAGTGTTATGCTAAAGATTGGTCTTCATCAAGAGTTTGTAGGCTTAATAATGTGGTGTGTTACATCAGTTACGTTTACCGTTAGGGTTAATGGACCTCTTACTACAAAATTCTCTCCAAGTCGTGACTTGCGTCAAGGTGATCCTTTGTCCGCATTTTTATTCCTCTTTGTAACTCAGGGGCTTTCGGCCTTGTTCCACAAAGAGCAACAGATTGAGGATATTAAGGGAGTTTGGACGTGTCAAGCTGGGCCACTTGTCTCCTATTTGTTGTTTGCTGATGACAGCTTAGTGTTTATGAAGAACTATGTGACTGAGGCGAATAATATTAAGGAGATCCTATCACTCTATGCGTGATCCTCTGGATAACGTGTGAAACTAGATAAATCAGATATATATTTTAGTCGAAATACTCTGCTGGAGCATCAACAATGTCTGACAAATATATTCGGTATTCAGGTAGTGGACTCCTTGGGTCATTATATGGGTCTTCCCTTCATATTGGTAAAAATAAAACACGTACATTTGGTAATCTTCGTGATAAGGTCGCTGCCAGGTCACGGGCTGGACAAAGCGACTATTGTCGTAGGGGGTAGAGAAGTGTTCCTGAAATCAGTGGCATAAGCATTACCTCAATATGCAATGTCGTGTTATCTTATTTTTTCCACCAGATCTCGTCTCTCATCTTCTTCATCATTTTCTCTATCTTGAATTCATCTTTCTCCTTGATCCAGTAGTAGTGAATCAAACCATCAAGGTAAACATCTTGCTGTCTTCAAACTAAGTCTAGTGGGGAGGTGTTGACTGTGGAGAATGAAAAGGGAGTTTGAATTTTAGCATGAGTTGGCCGTAGGAGAGAAATGGGTGAAGATTAGTGAAAATTTGAATTATGATTACACATTTTATCATCCTTTCTAATGATATTATACTTAAATTTATTGTTTTAACCTAGTGAAATAATGGAAAAACCTTAACCAAAGGAAAGGGAAAAAGAAAACTTAAAGAGTTGGGCTCAAGGTAATGTACTTCTAATTCTTTGTGTATTCATTTATAGCGTGGATGTAAGATCTTGAAGGTAAAAATACATGATTTAAGTTTAAAATAGGTATGGTTCGATTAAAACTTGAAATGTTAATCTTTTTTACGTTAATAGTGGTTCTAAATGAGGTATAATGTTGCATAAAAACCTAGTGGTCTTGAGTAATGTTTTATGGGATCAATAGACCTAATTGGAACAATTAGGGATGATTTTCGTACCTCAAATAACAAATTCTAGGTTTTAGTATCAGTATTGATAAAACAATATCGATATCAATTGAGGTTTTAGAAAATTTTGAGTAGAATTTAAGCATAGTACATGTACTATTCTTCATAGTATCGATATTGTTCGTAAGATATCAATACTAGGGTATTGCTATCAATACTAGACTTATCTGTCAAACTCTAGATTTTCCAGTAGCCAATTTTGGTATAATGTCGAAAGAGGGCATATGTACTATTTAAGAAAGTATTGGTACTAGGGGGATAACATTGATACTAAATAGTATTGTTAAAATTTTGAGTAAACTTTTGGTATCGATACATGCATAGGATATTGATACCATATTAGAGAAATACTAATACCCATAGGAGTATCGTTACTAGATCAAATTAGGGGCAATAATACTTAAATTGATTTTGAATCATGTTTATGAAATGTTACTATTTATATGATGATATTCTTGGTATAGATGTCGAAAGAGGCATATGTACTATTTAAGAAAGTATTGGTACTAGGGGGATAACATTGATACTAAATATGTTAAATTTTGAGTAACTTTTGGTATCGATACATGCATAGGATATTGATACCATATTAGAGAAATACTAATACCCTAGGAGTATCGTTACTAGATCAAATTAGGGGCAATAATACTTAAATTGATTTTGAATCATGTTTATGAAATGTTACTATTTATATGATGATATTCATGGAATGTGATGAATGTACGATTTGAATAAATAGATCTTATCATTTGAAATGTTAATGATTATTAATAATTGATGTGGGTGACTCGAATGACCCCAAGAATTATAAACACAATGACTTACTAGCGGCAATGAGTGACACTCGGAAAAATACAACGATCACCTGAGATACATTACCTAGAGGCCATGATTGATACACATGGAAACAACTCAAACACCAGTGATATTATTATCTAACGGACATGAGTGGCGATATAGCACAGAGTACGTAGTAACCTTCAAAGTTTAGGCTAAAGGCCTATATCAAGGAAGTAAGGACGAACATGATGAGGTAAGAAGAGATAAAAACTAATTGACTAACATGTAAAAATATATGGTTATGTATACAATGACTCTATTGACCAGGCTATTAGGATGCACTCAGTAAATGTAACTTGACTTACTTTCCTACGTTTATGCTTTACATGAATGACTTAGAATAGTGACGGATTCCATTCAGAATTGAAACCTTAAATGAGATTTGCATTCTCACAATTAGAAAAAAATCATATATATATATATATATATATTGAGGGATTTAGAAATATTTTTTAAGATGGGCACATATGTATTAGTAATAGAAATTTTTCGTATGAGACAAATACAAATAAAATTTAAGGTGGTTACCATTAATAAAATGTACAGCTAACATAAAGAAATTCAGATTTCAAGGTGACACAAATATAATTTCAGGGTGGGTACCATTAAAAAATAAACAACTAACGTAAAAATTCGGATTTCAACGAGGACACGTGCCTACCCTGACATACACATAGATCTGCCACCTATATATTATGCAGCGAAATCAACTATTGTGCAATAACCAGACATTGCCTCGATTTAAAATCATGATGCGGTCTTTAAAAAGGATTGCCTATTTCGGGAATCACTAGTATCACCTCCTGACATACTTGTTGGAGTTGTACCATTAATTCCATAATAAGTGAATATTGCCTTAAGTTTAAAAAACAATGCAATCATACAAATTTTTATTTAATCCTAATTAAGCTAAGGTAAATTAAGGCTTTTTCTAGCTTAAGGTGTCAAATTATGAAATTAAAGGATCCTAAAAACTTAAACCTAAAAATGTGGGTTGTAATATTAACCCTATTCAATTTTTAAAGCAGTTATTAAATCGAATAACCGAGATGGACCCTCTAGCATTTACGTGAAGGTCGACTCATATTAAACCTATTTAATTATGTCAATATTAAGGCTCTAATCCAAATTCGGGACTAAAAAGGTAAAGGTCTAAAAATATTGATTTCTAAAAGATTTAAAAGTTTAGGGACCTAAATCAATAAATTCTAAAGTTGATGACTAAAGCTAAACTAAAAACCTGATTATTATCTAAATTATTAAACATAAAGTATTTTTAGAAAATATTAATTATTAATAAATTTAAAAGTCGAGCAATCGATTTGAGTAATTGGGCATTCGAGTAATTGGGCATCTTATGCGAAAACTCGACTCGAATTGCTCCCTAATTAAACTAGTGTGAAATCCTAATGTCTAAGCTTAATTCGAATATTAATCTAATTTAAAATTAAATCTATGAATTAAAACAAGGAAACAACAAAACAATTAATAAACATAATTAAATAAAAAAACAGTAAAAACAAAACAAAATAAAAATAAAAACAAGTACAAAGACACAATTGCATAAAATAAAATAACAGTGATTAAAATGTAAGAAATTAAAAGTTAGTAGTTAAATAAGAAATAAATAGTGACTAAAATGCAAAAATTGAAATAATAGTAGCTAAATCATAACTTAACAGTGGCAAAATTAAAATAAATTAAAATTTAAAGGCTAATTCGAAATAAATTAAAATAAACATATTAGGGATTAAAATGTTTAAACACGCTGGAATTAAAGGGACATAATGACAATTTTCCAGTATATTTAAGCCTAAAAACTGTTAAATTAAAAAATGTAAATTACAAAATCACTTCACGAATATTTAAAAAATAAATAAATAGTAACTATACATGACTAAAATGCAAAAAATGACAAACTTAAAGGGATTGAAAAGAAATTTCACCAAAATAAATAAAAATGGGAAAATAAAATGGAAAATTATAGATTTGGACCCTACTAGACTAAAATGTAAAAACACGCTTAAATTATATGGACCAGGACAGTGAAAATACCAAAACCATAAAGCATGTATAGCAGAAAGGTAAAATAGCGGTTTTGATCTCTTTAGGGACTAAACTGCAAAAACACGACAAAGGTTTATGGGGCTAAACGCAATTAACCCCTAAACTTGGTTATAAATACAACTTATTTTTTACCCTCATTTTAACTGAAACTTATAAAAAAAACTTTAGGAGCTCTACCCTTCCCCGGCTGGAAGTAAGTCGGCCACCACTAACCGCCTCTGACCGTCGCTTAGACCATCGCACACAGTGGTCGTAATTCCCCAAACTCTCCGAAAATGACCCCACAACCTAGATCTACCACCTAGACGCCTAATCTAGCCTATAATGGCCTTAAACACCCCAAAATGCTCCGAAAAGCCTCGACCTCTCATACTCCGGCCTTTTCACGCTCTGATGACCTCCGACTTAGACGAACACCCCCGAAACTCAGGTAACTATGAAACTAACCCCCCTCTCTCTCAATTTTTAATACATGCAAATATATATACATATTTGTTTCGAAACTAAAGAATAAATAGAAGAGTATCTTCAACTCTAAAAACGTTTTTGGCTTTTTTTATTGCTTTCAAAAATAAAGGATGAGAACCCCTATATTGTTGTGTGATTTGGGTTTTTATAGTACCCTTTTTACATATTTAAAAAAATGCTACTGAAATCTTGCTTTTTACTTGTTATTGTGGTCTGACTGGAGCTGTTGGGGAACTTGATGGTGGTGGTGTCAGACAGGGCAGCAGCATGGTGGATGGGATAACATGGTTATGAGGAGCAGGGTATGGGCAGTAGTTGGTTGGTGGGTCTAGTCTTAGTTGGTTTGATTCGGGTCTTCGGGTTTGGGTTTTGGGTATGAAAAATTGTGATTATAGTTGCCCCTCTTTACTCATTACTGTGAAACAGGAATGAAGCAAAGATAATAAAACACAATTTTTAATCTTCGTCTCTTCTTGTCACGCTATGAACTCTTCATCGGGAATGTCAATTATTCTCCTTCTGTGAAATTCTTCGAGTCCTTGCTGCAAATGATGTCATCTTGCATCGTTCCCTTGGTCGAGTCTCCATCTTCAGTTCTTCAAGCTACGGGTTCTTCTCATCATGATCTTTCCAATAGAAATATTGATCCCTCGAGTGAGTGTTGTTAATACGAAGTATTGTGAATCAAGCAATAGGTTGAACAAGCTCTTCTCATTATGAACTTCTTCTCCCTCGGTCGGATGAGTTCTTCTCATTATGAACTTCTTCTCCCTCGGTCGGATGAGTTCTTTTTATTATGAACTCTCCATTTGAAAATTTCAATCCCTCAAGCGAGGTGTTACTAATTCGAAGTGTTGTGAATCGATCAATAGGTCGAACAAGGTCTTCATTATGAACATCCTCTGCCTCTATCGGATGAGTTTTTCTCATTATGAACTCTCCATTTGAAATGCTAATCCCTCAAGCGAGGCATCTCTGATTCGAAATGTCGTGACTCAAGCGATAGGTCGAACAAGCTCTTCTCATTATGAACTTTTTCTCCCTCTATCGTATGAGCTCTTCTCATTATAAACTCTCCATTTGAAATGTTAATCCCTCAATTGAGGAAGTTTGTTTTAAAAAAAACACCTCAAGTGAGATAAATCTTTGTTTCAAGTGAAAATATCTCAAGCTAGATAAAATCTTTTATTTCGAGTGAAACAATCTCAAGCGAGATAAAATCTTCTATTTCGAGTGAAACAATCTCAAGTGAGATAAAATCTTCTGTTTCGAGTGAAATAATCTCAAGCGAGATAAAATATTATGTTTCGAGTGAAACTATCTCAAGCGAGATAAAATCTTCTGTTTCAAGTGAAACTAACTCAAGCAAGATGAAATATTCTGTTTCGAGTGAAACAATCTCAAGCGAGATAAATCTTGTTTTAAAAACAATCTTGAGTAAAATAAAATGTTTTCTTTCGAGTAAAAATTGTCTCAAGAGAGAAAAATCTTGTTTTAAGAAAAACAATATTGAGTGAAATGAAATATCTTATTTCGAGAAAAAACTGTCTCAAGTGAGACAAAATCAGTTTTAAAGAAAAACAATCTCAAGTGAGATAAATTTTTTGTATTAAATGAGATTGTCTCAAGTGAGATAAAATTTGTTTGAAAATATTGAATCTGAAGATGATTGCTCCCTCTTGCTGAGGTCATTGAAAAAGACAGGATTTCAAGAGTAATTTTAATGGTACCCTCGTGAGAGGGGAAAATTAAAGTTTTCATTGCATAAGATGATGGATGTTTGATGAAAATATGCAAATTCATATGTGTAATGCATGTTTTTCTTGATTAATAGCAGTGAAAATCTGCTCATGAAATATTGGTTCTCTTCTTGATATGCTTGTCTTCATTCCTCCCACACCATGGTGTACTGTCGCATTTCTTTACAAAAATATGCTTTTCTCGCTCCCTAACATTCCAATTCTTTGCCCCACTTTCTGATTCTGAGCTTTTAGGTCTGAGGGACCTTTTTCAATTTCCAGGCTAGAACTCTTCAGAGAGATTGTCCTTTTTGAAAATCTTTTCTTTCTTTTTATTTTCAAAATGTGGAAAGTTCGTTTAAGAAAAATGTCATTCTTTTAGGCTCACAATTGGAGCAAATTACATAACATGAGTTCACTAAATATCAAAAGAATAAACATCTCTTTTAATCTTTCAAAGTTATACCTCTTTGACAAGTGTCAAAATTGATGGGTTGGTTTCAGGTTAGCTTCTTAAAGTTTCTAAGGTTTTAGTCATCGAAATGTCATTTCTTCTTCGGTCCTTGTGAACCTAATGACATGCCCCTCTTTGGCTTGGCATTTTAATCAGATGCGGACAAAATGACGCAACTAACATAATCAATCACTAGACTTTATAGAATGCTTCTATTTTGGTTTTATGAAATCTTTCATTTGTTCAAGCTTCATACATTTCCTTTAGCAGAGGTAGTGTAGGGACATCAGTCTAAATATAAAATTCCTGAGTGCTTCTGTGAAATTGACCATAATAGGTGTTCTTCGATTCCCTTAGTCCATTTTAATCGAAACTCATTATTAGATCAACTTGATTTAATTTACCATTGTTTGGCTAATTGAATTCAGCTTTATTTTATATATTATAATCGCCTTCATTGGGCTAGCTGAAGGGTTCGTCATATCACAAGATCTTCGACTTGAAAATTGCAGTGGAGCAAACACCAAACTGTCGAGTATCTGAGTAATGTCATGGTTCGAATAATCTATTCATAAAGCCAGAGCTTTTGAGTTACCTCTATAACCAATTACGTTAGCAGAATAGCTCAGCTTTATTGTAATAAAATTTATTAACCGTTTGAGTATACAGATTTAGAATTTCTTAAGCTCATCGAGAACCTGTTAGTCTATGTGCCTTCATGGTCATAAATCCCACATTTAGAGTTCAGTTCCCAAACAACTGACATAAACTAAATTCCTCTACTCCACAATTCCATTTACGAAGATTAGTATCATAACTGAACGTCTTCAACAGAAATGTAGTTTAGGCAATTTTGCAATGTCATACACAAGAGATGTCTCATGTTGTCCTCTCCTATTCATACTTGAATGCCAAGCATTTTGATCATTTCCTCATAAGAGAAGGCTATAGTGGTCCCTGTAAGAGAAGGGTATGGTGTTCAAATGTATCATCTAGGGCAAGGTCAATAGTCCTTATTTATTAGTTTTCAATCTTGTCATTTTGTCAAATATCTATAACTCTAATTCTTAAAAGAACTTTTAATCTAGTGGATACTTAAATAATTCGAGTCTGAAAATTACTCATTGCTCATAACCTAATAAGGTAGCATTATTTAAAATGTTCGATTGCCAAGCAACTTACAAACTTTTTAATGAAAAGAGAAAGAAAAAATTCAAACAAGACAATATGCAAGTGCATAAAAAGTTCGTAGTGGTTGCAATGATTTTTCTCAGTTTGCATCATAATGCCCCGTCATTCATCGAATGTCCATGCCCCATAATCAATTAAATTCTGAACCTTGCGCTTTAATGCCCCGCAATTCTTAGTGAGGTGCCTTGATCTTCAGATGGTGATAGCATCACGTCCATAGCTCTCAATCCTTTCTTGGTACGAGTGGAGTGACTTCATCTTACCTAAAAACTTTTATCGCAAGACTCTCCATGAGTTACTCTTGGGATCCGTGATTAATGCACTTGAGATGCAATGTATACCATGTAATGTACAATATATGTATATATGCTAATGCAAAGATGCACATACAAATGTAAAGATGCAAAAATGGGAGTGCAAAATGTGAGATGCAAATGCAACAATGAATTGATCCCAAAAAATAATTGTTCCTTGAACAATTCTTGAAAAACCGACAATGTCTCGGTACACTGGGGAAGTGAAAATCTGGTGCATCTTTAAGTTGTCCAGCTCATGTGAGCATCTGGGTATTGCATCGTCTTCAAAGCTTCTATTTCATCTCCTACTTTCAGATATCTTTCGAGCTGGTTCGTGATCTTCAGCTGTTGGCTTCAGCGTCGAATCTTCTCCAGTCCAACTTGTTACCTCAACAGGCATACATCTGGCTCGTCTCCTTAGTAGATAGACTCTCTCTTGATGCTATTCGATCTACGTGGAGCATCTTCGAAATTATACTGATCCCAGTGAAAGGTATTGATGTGACTTTGTCTTTCAAGAACCTTCTAAACAATCAGTTATTAAGGGATCAATACCTTTGAATGATATGTCAGTTCATGCAAAAAATGCAACATGACCAGACAAAATGAAATCAATGTTAGTAGAAATAAAGAATCAAGTTTGTGAAATGATTAGTCACAGAAATGTAATCTTAGCAATAATAAATAAATGCAACTCAAAGTTGAGACTGAAAAAAGGCATACAAAGAGAATTAATAATCCTAACCGCATGTGTTCTAGTTCTCCTAGTTATCCACAAGGCTCTAGTAGGGTATGTTCACTAAATTCTCTATATGAGGTTGGGTTCTAGCTAAGGTTCCCAAGCCCTCTTTAATACCTGATAAGGTTGCCTCAGATTCTGGCCCATTACAGACTTGCGAATCAAGTTTGTTGAAATGATTAGTCAAAGAAATGTAATCTTAGCAACAATAAATAAATGCGACTCAAAGTTGAGACTGAAAAAGGCATACAAAGAGAATTAATAATCCTAACCGCATGTGTTCTAGTTCTCCTAGTTATCCACAAGGCTCTAGTAGGGTAGGTTTACTAAATTCTCTATATGAGGCTAGGTTCTACTAAAGGTTCCCAAGCCATCTTTACAACCTGCTAAGGTTACCTCCGATTCTAGCCCATTACAGACTAGTGAATTGGATTCTGCTTTGGGGATCACATCGCTAAAAGCCTACCTCGGATCTGATATCCGGATAGGCAACTTAGGATGCTTTCCAAAGATACTTTATCAGACCCACACAAGGAAGCCCAATGCTCCGTGTGAGGTGTGACGTTTCTCTCTACTTAGGTAAACTGAGTTAGATCTCAGGTTTAGAGCTAGGATATGCCACAATCTTAAATAATTTCACGGAAGTGTAAGCATTAACCAGAGAAAAAATCTATTTTTCTTTTGAAATAACATAATGAACCGTAACTTAAACAAGATCGAAACTCGTAATTTCCAAAATCATAAATATAGGGTAACTAATTCGTGGCTCGAATCTCAATTTGTTTTAAAAAACAAAACTTCCGCAGCGAAGTAGCCAATATATGACAACCATAAAAGTTATAAATGATTTTTATGATATGAAAGAATAAATGTATTTTAAATTTTTTTCGAATGTTATTTTATTTTGTTCGATTCTATAATTAATTTTATTTTACCTCTTTTGAACTGGAATATGGTTTTGTTCCTAGATGTTAGGTTCTTTAAGCAATACCAATAATTTGAATTTTGATATTACAAATAAATTTAAAATAAATTTTAAGAGACAGTCTTACGATAAACCTTTATAGTAACTTATTCGAATTTAGCAATAAATAGATCAACTATTAGTAATTATATAACCATTAACTTGTACATGAGCAATTAATTTTATGGGTCCTGATGTTTGAGTGAAGCCGAGTGAGTCTGAGGAGATAATGAATTATAGGAGTTATTTTGAAGGGTAAACTACGTTTAGTATCCAAATTTTTAGTTTTGTTTTAGTATTTAAATTTTTATTTGTTTTAAAATTATACTTATGATTTTTATTTTTGTTTTAGTATCATGTCATTAAAATTTAACAGAACTTACATGTTAATTTTTTATGAGTAAATTGCATCATTCATCCCTTAATTATCTTCTTAATCCTATTTTGGTCCCTAAAGTTTAAAATTTTTCAATTTAACTGCTCAACTTTCAAATTGCTCATGTTTTAATCACTCTAATTTATTTTATTAATAATTTTAGTGACATGAATTTTTTATTATTAATATATTAAGATAAAAAAATAAATTTGAATGTTAGTGATTAAATTAAGAGTAAATTGAAAGTTAAGTAATTAAATTAAAAATAATTAAACATCAATGACCCAAAGCATGAGTGAGAAGATAGTTGAGTGATGAATATTGTAATTATTAAAAAATTAAACATCAGTGACCAAAGACGGGTCTGCTCCACTATTCTTTCAGGGGAGATTAGACTTGATATGTTCCTCTTTTTCGGGTAGTTAGATGAATTTTGGAAGACGGGTTTGCTCCACGATTCTTTCAGGGGAGATTAGACTTGATTTGTTCCTCTTTTTCGGGTAATCAGATCACTTTGGAAGACAATATGCTTCACTATTTTTTCAGGGGAGATCAAACTTGATATGTTCCTCTTTTTCGAGTATTCAGATCAATTTTGGAAGATAGGTATGCTCCACTATTCTTCAGGGGAGATCAGACTTGAGGATTAATTTGTTTCACTGATTTTTTCAGGAAGGGCAAATACATTGACTCCTCTTCAGGAATAATAAAGATTTATTTCTCTTCACGAGAAAGCTAAGGACTGACTCTGCTGGGGAGTCAGGGATAAAAAAGATTGACTTTCCTTCACGAGGAAGTCAAGGATTAACACCTCTTCGTGAGGGAGTCAGAAATAACAAATATTCATTTCTCTTCACGAGGAAGTCAAGTTGAAGTTTCAAGTGAAAATGATTTTAGTAAGACATTATTTATATTCACTTTTTGTTTGCATCAACATGTACTCTTTAAATTCTTGAGTTATCAATTTCTTCTCAACCCCAGTAATTTTCCTCTAATAAGATTGGTTTTCTTCTCCTGAATTTGTGTAGAAATCCAATAGAGCTTTTATCTTTTGAAAGGAAGATCTACCCTCTTTGGAGACTGAGTATGTGACTGTGCTAAACCCAGCAAAGATCAATGGGAGATAATTGTTTGTTCTAATTTAAATCTTGAAACACATCAAAGGAGGGTCTATTATAATCCTTTTCATGTCTCCATATCCAATCGGATCTCGGAAAGGCTATTTGTACCACATCGTGCTGAGAGGTTAACAACATCCCATTGGTCAAACTTAGTTGGCTTCACTAGTATCTTGTTGTTAAAATTCCATCGCCCCTTTCGTGGAAAGAAATCTTCACCATTTCTCACTTTTAACCTTGGATTTGTAGAATACAACCTTCATCTTAGGTAAAAATGGAAACACCATATGATTACAACTCTGGTTCAGTACCATAGTTACTGGTTCGTAGAATATTCAAAAACACATTCATCCTTTCATGTGGCTTCTGCCTAGATTTTTCAACTAGGGGAACTTTTTACATAGTGTTCACAGCTTTTGTATGGCATCTCAAGGACACCGAAGAACAAAGCTCAGTGGGAACACAAGTGGTATGCTTTGAATTGCCAACATTAATGCATATAAAATCACCAGAGTAATACAGACGTATGATGGACAAAATAATATATTGTAAGCTCCATTGTCCCTGTTTCACCATTTTCATTCTTTACACCCTTATGTCTCAATAAATGTCTGCTCAAATCAATGATCTTGTATTCCTGTATGATATGGGCCTAAAAAAATGTCCCAACATTTATTATTTTTGTTGTTGGGCCTTTCAAAATGCCCCAACATTTATTATTTCTAGATGACACGGGCCTTGGAAAGTGCCCCACTATTCATCATTTCTTTCTCCAGGATTAAATCTAAGCATGAGCTTTGTATTTGATAGATGTGCATCACCTATTAAAATATACTCTAGAGAGATTATCTTATTTGAAAAATATTTTTCTTCTTAATTTTATTTTCAAATTTTGAAAAAGAAGTTTTAAAAGAATTCAAAAATTCAAAATATTTCCCTTTCCTAGGTTTCACAATTCAAAAAATGAATTCATAGAATATCAAAATAATCAACAGATCTTTTAATATTTTCAAAGTTATAGCTCTCTAACAAGTGTCAAAATTGATAGGTTGGCTTCAGGGCTTTCCTATCTTCTAAGGTTTTGTCACAAAAGATGTCTTTTCCTCGGTCATTGTGAACATTATAACATATCTCTTTCTTGGCTTGGTATTTTAACTGGATGCAGACAAAATGAAACAACTTGTATATTCAATTACTAGACTTTCTAGAACACTTATACTTCGATTCTCTGAAATCTTTCATTTGTTCAAGCTTCGCAGATTTCTTTAGCAAAGGTAGTGCAGAAACATCACTCTAAATATAAAATTCCTAAGTACTTGTGTGAGGTTGACTATAACAGGTGTTCCTCAACTCCCTTAATCCATTTTACTAAAACTCTTTATTAGATAAATTTGATTTAATTTGTCATTTTTTTGGCTAGCTGAATTCAGCTTTATTGTAATTACCTTTATTGGGCTAGCTGAAGGGTTCATCTCATCACAAAATCTTCGACTTCAATTACAGGAGCAAACACCAAACTGTCGAGCACACCGAGAAATATCATGGTTTGAATGTAATCTATTCATAAAGTTGGGACTTTTGAGTTTCCTCTATAACCAATTGCTTTAGTGGAATAACTCAGTTTTATTGTATAATCTATAATAACAAATCTATCATCCTTTTGAGTATTCATATTAGAATTTCTGAAGCTCCTCGAGAAGGACTTGTTATAGTCTATGTGCCTTTTTTGATGGTCAGACAATCCCATATTTAGAATTCAGTTCTCAAACAACTGACCTATACTAAAATCCATCCACTCCACCACTTCATTTGTGAAGTTTAGGATCATCAATGAACGTCCTCAACAGAAGTGTAGTCTAGTTAGTTTTGCAATGTCATATATAATAGATGCTCCAGGTTACCCGCTCATATGCATATCTTAATACCAAGTCTCTTGTTCATTTTCATATAAAATGAGAAGGTTATATTAGTCCTTGTAAGAGAAGGGTATGGTGCTCGAGTGTATCTTCTGGGGTAAGGTTGAGGGTCCTTGTTTTATCAATTTTCAAACTTATCACTTTCTCAAAGATTTATAACTATAATCATTTAAAGAGTTTTTAATTCAATTGATATTCAAAGAGCTGCAAGATTTCCAATTTGATTTAATACTCACCATCTTTAAAGTAACACAAATTTATTTAAATTTCCTTACAAAAAGGCTGAGAAAGGACAAAAACAAATTCAAGCAAGATGTTGCAAATGGAACAAAGTTCCATGATGGATGAAATGATTTATTCCTAATTAAATTAGGATGCCCTATTACTCATCAAAAGTATAGGTTCTTAGCTAGATATTCAGGGTTATTACAATCTAATACCCCACTTTCTCAAAGAACCATGTCTCTGAAATGATCAATTTCTGTAATTTGTTCTTCGTCGCCCTATAATTTTTAATGGCATAGCCCGAACTTCAATCTAGCTCACAAATTTTCTTTAGAAATAATGGGGTGGCCTTAATTTACCTTTATTATTGTCACAAGATTCTCCGCTGTTTACCACCAGGATCTATGATTAATGCATGTTGAGATACAATATATTATGCAATATATGGCGTACATATGTTAATGTAAGGATGAAAAATGCACATACTAATGTGAAAGTACATAAATGAGAATGCAAAATGCGATACAAATGCATGTATGGAAAAGGTGTTATTCAAGAGTGACCATCTTAAAAATTTTCATTAAACAAAAGTTATTATATCATACAAACTTTACATAAATGAATAGCTTTAGCACCTAACTTTTCTATTCCTATAAAAGCCAAATTAACTTCCGTTCATACTCAGGTGTTGAATTGCTAATCTGCTTTAATTCTTTCATAAGCCAGCTAAATGAACCAATTTATGAGCCACATTGCTTTGGGCAGCAACTTTCTTCATGACTTTTCTTTTCTTGCACTTTTGAGTCGATTCCCAGAGTTGTAGATAAGTTGTTTTTCCTTGTAAGAAGATCTTTGTGGTTACGAAGTTCCCCTACAAGATATCCATCATCTACAAACTTCATCAATATCTTGTTTCTAGCCCTAGTGGCCTTTAGTTCAGCATCATTCTTATGCTTGTGGTGCTGATATGAAGCTTCCATGTTGACTATAGATATATTCAACATCTGGTTTTCGGCTTGACATCTTCTTAAATTATTTATGGCAGTATTGCGCCTTTTTTCAACAATTTGTAAATCATGAGAGAACTTCTTAACTCCACCTTCGTGTACCTTGTCATTTTTCCTCAATTGCTCATTTCTTTTCAGTTTAGTGACACTTATTGTCCACTCTTCCAGGGTATTTCCTATACCAGTATTTTTAAAGACTAAACTGATCCCTTAAAAACCATCACACATGGCTTCCATCTCTGCACTCAGTTTATCGTTTTCAATCTTCAAATGACATATTTGAGCCTCATACTTCAACAAACATTCTTTCTCCTGGATGCCCTTACTGATACCCTTACTTTTAAACACTTTTGGTACCAATTTAACAGGATAATCAGTTACTAAACTAGGTCGATCTTTTATCTCAAACTCTAAGATTCCATGATCCAAAAGATGTTGGACTCGAAGCTTGAAAGTGGTGCAGTTCTCAATGGAATGTCCTTGAACTTCGGCATGATATTCACAACGAATATTGATATCATAACAATTTGGATACGGAGGTTGCCAAGATTTCACATAATGTGGAGCCACCTCTCGGGCTTCTAGTAACTTTTCGTGCAACTCCTTATATGATATAGGGATAGAATCAAAATGATAGCCACCTCTCTGTTTGGATTGAACTTGAGTCTCTGACTTTGGGAACAAACTCTTAACACCAATGAATTATGATTACATGACTTCTTTTAATCTGTGGGAACTTCTATAGTTGTCACCATTTCTTTAGTATTTAGATAATTTTTTATATGAATTTATGCATAATTTCTCTTATTGGTTAGGATCAATGGTCTCCTGTATATTTGACATTGCAGGATTTTCTTTATCGAACTCTTTTTCTTTTTGTGCAGAAGTTTCTTTTCCTTTAGCCAAAGCAAATATTTTATCCATCATTTTGGACATTTATCCTCTTATCTCTCGTACCTCCTTTTGCTCTTCATCGGACATACAATCTTTGGGTGCATAACTCTCTATTATTTTCATAGCTTCCTTAAGATGCCATTCCCTAGTTGTATTATAGTTTACTTGATTATAAAACCCTTTGTCCATCATGAAAACCTTTTACTTTAATGATCACTCACAAATCAACACATGTTGATTATGTCATGATCATGCAATGCAAGCAAAAAGAAAGCAACATAAAAAAATTAGTACAAATAACAAATTAAATAAATTAATAAGCTAATGCAAAACAAAAATGCAAATACAATAAGAGACAGAGAAAAATAAGTAAACAAAATGGTTAATACCAATAAAATAGTAGGAAATATATTTATGAAAAGAAAAGATCCTACCCACATGATATCTACCTTGACATGCTTTTATCAAATAGAAATCCTATCCATACATGTTTTCTACCCCCATCATTTGTTTATCATAAAAATCCTAACCTCATGCAATCTAGTTCACATTCTTGTTTGGAGAAATAAACTTAACCGCATGATTTCTAGTCTCATATATCTATTCAAAAAATATACTATAAAAATTAAAAGACTCAAAAAGTTTTCCTTGTGTGCTCTCCTAACAGGATTTCTAAGGTTTGGTTAAGCTCCACCTAGGTTTGTTTCTAGGTTCATTATATGTTGAGTTCAGCTCTAAAGTAAGAGGTACTCGACATGTCCTTGTCGGTGCCCCCTTGGGCTACTAAACCCTTAATCTTGGTCCATCACAGGCTTTCAAATCAAGTTAAATTCTAGGGAACACACTTCATTATGTCAATACGGAGGTGAATACTATCATGAGGATCATAAGGCGTGAGCTCCAGGAGTGATCCACTACCCCATACAAAGGTAAAACCACACGAGGGAGTAATTTCTCATTCCTACTAAAATAGGATGGAGCAGGGTTTTAGCTCATGTCATGATAATGCAGTGTACAATGTATGAGGAAAAAGTGAGAAAACACAATCACACAACACATAAAACTCATTCCTCAATTCCAATAAAGACACAATTAATTCTGAAAACATTAGAAAATAAATCAGTACAACTATTTAGTAGCAAATCAATTCACACAAAGAATAGTTATTTAAAATAATCAAGGATCAAAAACTAAATTAAAAAAAATTATAAATTTTATTGCAAAGACGATTAATTAATGAACTGCTGGCTTGAGTCTCTAAAAAAACCAGTGTCCCCAGCGAAGTTGCCAAGTTGTCGAAATGATCTTTTTTCCAAAGTAAAATTTAATTATTTTTAAAATCTCGTCTCGAAATTTTTTTGGTGTTTTTCTTCTCAATTAAGATAAAACACGATTTAAAGAGTCGCTACCAATCTTTGATTAAGGTGTGATTAGACACCTAAAACATTTTTTATTTTAATAAAATTTATTTTCAAAATTATTAAAACAACATAAAAAGGTATGCATACCAGAAAAAAGTTCAGGAGTCTGTTACGTGTGGGGAAGAATTAGCACCCCACAACGCCCTAAATCAGTTCCTTGTCCATTAATTATTAGTCTTTGAAATAAAATTTACAAATTTCAATTTAATTTAATTTATGATCTTATAAGTAGAAATATTGAATTTTGGAATAAAATATCATAATATTTAATTATTTCTCATCGAAAGTAATTGATCTCTGTATATTAAGACAATCAATTCCTATTCTAATTGAAACAAATAAATATTATAATTTCACCCTAATATTCAAATGCAAGAAATAAATTAAATTAATTTAAAATTACCAATCCCTGTTAGAAAGAAAAAGAATATTCAATTTATTTAAAAACTTTGAGATCGGACCTTAGATAAGTTCTAACGGTCTTTTCTCGAATAATTTAAATAGACGAACATTTATTTTTTCCCATTCCCAATATTTAGGTGAGACCAAATTCTGGGTTTCACTTAACGGGACACATTTTCATTTTAAAATTATCGGAAATAGCTTTCTCATAAGTTAAAACAGCTACCTCATATCAACTTTAAAACAAAAAAAAAAGTATTACCCTTAGTCAAATTATTTTGTTTAAAGTTGAGTTATGCTCATGAAGCTATTCAAAACATACCATAAATATATATTAAACATAACAATATGTAATTACCTATGTAGGTAAATAAACAATATTGTAATAATACATCATATAACAACAAACACGTAAATATTTTATATGTTAGACACTTCAAACGTAAATAAATCAATATTATTATTATAATTTAAAATTAAACTTAAGGATTAAATTACAAAGAAAACAAAAATTATGGCCATAAATGAGACAAACATGCAAAATAGGTACTAGAAGTGTAATTTAGTCATCATCAATATTTAGTATTGAAATGAAAATTATTAAAATCTAAGGATTAAATTGGATATTTTACCCAAAACACATAAATACAATCAGTGACTACAATATAACCAAAATAAAATCTAAAATCCAAATTAAAATTAAAATACATAAAAATTAACTTCAGTGAGCAAAATGAAAAGTTAAAAAGTATAAGGACATGGAATGGGGTTTTCTCATGCGCTAAATACATAGATACCCCTCCCCCAAAATGACGTTGCATAGGGAAGGGTATAAATACCCATAACCAACCTAAAAATGGCCTCAAACTCTCATTTCTTCTCTTTTCATTCTCTCTCTAAAAGAGAGAAAACTTTGTTTTCTCTTTCTCTCTCTTCATTCCCTCGTCGAAGGGAGGCCGGTGGTCTCCGATCACTGCTCGCTGGAGCTTTTGGTCACTGCTGACGATTGTCGATAACCTAAAAATTACCCAAAACTGACGTCATTCATACCCTAAACCCGAATCTGATATCCCCTAAGCCTAAAAACCTTCCAAAAACCGTAAATTTAAAGAAATACCTTCGAACTGATGACTCTCCAATGACGCGTGGAGGCTTCTACGACAGCGAGGTGAGCTTCTTCTCGATCTATTATCGTTTTCAGTTCTGTTATTGTGATTGTTGGCTCTCTATGTTATGTTTTTCTCTGTTGCTCTCTGTTCCCACCTTTTGCTCGAATCGTTGTTGCTCCCCCTTTTGTTGTCTTACAAGTGGGTTTTTATAGGCCCCGTGGCTCTCCCTTCGGACCGGAGGAAGAGAAGAAGCCCTGTGAGTCACTAGGGCTATGGTGGTGACTCACCTAGGGGCGGTTGTGACTCACCAGATCCGACCATGAGTCACCAAGGGCAACCGTGAGTTGGTTGGGTGTATTAAATGCACCCAATTATTTTAGATCTGGCTGGTGTGATCCGAAAATGACAACGACCGCGATGGCTTTGGCTCGATCGGCGGGTCACACTGCGAGAAATAAGTGGTGAAGCTCACATATTGGCCGGTGGTCATCCCTGGTGGCGGCGATGATTGATAATTCCTTAGGGTAAAACCCTAATCATTATCTAATCTGAACCGTTGGATCTAAATCAGATCCAACGGTTAAGGCTGAAGACGGCTGGGAGAATGATGCAAAACCCTAACCTCATTTGGGCCTACTAATTAGGTCAGATCTTGGGCTTTGGGTCAGATCTTTGTAACTGGGTCTAGGTTTAGGTCATTTTGTTGGGTTGATTGATGTAATTTTGGGCCTGTAATAATGTAATTATTAATTATTTAATAATAATAATAATATAATTATTTGGGACGAAAACCATTGTCTACAATAACCATATACAGTAAATTTATATTTCTTCATTATTTTTTCATATATGATATTTATATATCATACAGTATCGAGGAACTCGACTTAAACTTGAAAATCAACCGACTAAATACTACAAATTTTGAGTTATTCGAGTTACTATTCAAGTTATCAGAGTTGTATTTTATAACTCGATTTGAACTTGAAATTTTTTTCGATTCGAGTCAATTTTATATTAGTTATTTATTTAATTGATGATGTTCATTGTAACATCCTCAATACCAGGTTAGTGATTTAAGTGTAAGATTTGTAATTCAATGACCAAACTAAATAAATTGAAAAGTGAAGGAATTAATTGAAAGATGTTGGTGTAGGATTGATTAATAAGTGAAGAAGAAGTAAGAGGGTAAAAGGGTCATTGAGCAATAAATAATAAATAATAAATTATGGGTATTATAATACCCATGTGAATGAATTGAAGAGATAAGTTCCAGATTACTCATCCCCCTTTTCTCTTCATCTTCTTCCTCTTCAACGTGAAACCCAAGCTCAAGGTAAGAATCCGAACTTTGGTCGTTTCTTTGATTTTTAGCTTGGAAATTGAAGTTTGGATGTTATATAAACTAAAGGAAAGCTTATATGACATTAAAACAACAAGATAAATGTTTTAGAGATCGATTTGAAAAATGGGTTTTTAGATGAAATTTTGATATGGATGAGTTTTTGAAGTTTGAATAAGATTTTTGACTTGTCAAGAGGTTAATTAAGGAATATAGAGTGTTAGAATTGATAACATGTTTGGAATTTGGGTATGATTATTGGTTTTAAGAATTTGAATGAAATATTGGAAATAATAAAGTGTTGAAATGATAGAAGTTAGTTAAAATGGTTGTAGTTAAGTTTGGTAGTATGAAATGAACTTTGTATGAGAAAATTTAGTGAAGGGTTGATGATTTTCGGGCTTGAACAGTAAAATTTACAGATTTTGCAGAGGGAACCGATACCCCTGGGGGAATCGATTCCCCCTAAAGGAAAAGTTGAGATTTGGTTCATTAAATTTGTTTAAGCTGTTAGAGGTTAATTGCAAGGTTTAGGATTTTGATAATTGTCTCGAAAATTATGTTCATGTAGATATCGAGCCTAAACGAGTTCCGGAACAAGGGACGAGTAAGATCGATCGAGGGAAAGGCAAAGAGATTTAGGTGAGTGCATATGCATATCATGATTATAGAAATACATTCAGGTCTAGACTTGTGATAAGTCTAGATTTTATATCTTGATACATGAATAATATATGACTTCTAAGTGTACATTACTATTATCATATGTTATGTGTTATATGCATTGTTTTACCAGATTTATGTATTACAAGAAAATGTGAAACAATTATGCAACATGGAGTTATATGATTACATGAAAAGATGATATGAGCTATGTGATAAAGGTAAGAAGTTACATCTCTACGCGATATAAACTACGTTAAATGTAAAAGCCCATGTTATGTAGATGAGAACTATAGGTATAGTTGGCATGCCAAGAGTAGAGGGTCTATGCGGTCTTTCAGGACAAAAATTCTACGTGGTCTTTCGGGACGTATATGTATTCTTTGGAGCATGTATGATGTCTTTTGAGACATGTACTTGATCCTTGGTATATGTATATGATTCTTAACGAATTTCTATGTGGTCCTTAGGGACATATTATATGGCACTACGGTGCAATTCTACGTGGCACTTCGGTGCATCTCTACGCGGTCCTTCGGGACAAATTCTACGTGGCACTTCGGTGCAAATTTATATGAGCTGTGGTGACAGCATAGTGCACAACCTCACAGTACTCACATACCTCGGGTTCTCAGTATTGTATCATGGGATATTGAATCTATTGAACTTACGGAATTTATTATATGAATTTATGATGATTAAATTGAGAAGATTATTGGTAAGGTACATTGTTATGTAGCTTACATTGATTGCATAGATGTTTTTGTTACGTTTTATTTTATTATAGCATCATTGTTATTATTATTATGCCTCACTAAGTCTATGACTTAGCGTGTAAGCGAATTACACGTAGGTACGAAGAACCAAGATTAGCATAAATAGAAGTGGCAAAAACAACAACACTGTTAGAAGATCAGATCAGAAGTATTACTAAAGTATGTATTTGATTGTGTATAATATGTTGGTATGTAAGAAATATAATAAGTTGTTAGTACTAACGCTCTGATCGACTTTTCTAATATTTTGAACATATTTATGTAAATGTAAATGTATAGTAATGAATGGTTAAATTTTTACGAGTTTTATGTACGTTTTACGGAAGTACTATAGCAGTATTGTAGCAGGGGAATCGATTCCCTGTAGCAGAGTAACGATTCCCTATTTGCATTCTGGAAAATTTGTATAATCGGTACTGTAGCAGGTACTATAGCAGTTACTATTCATAGTACTATAGCAGATTGTTGTTCATGCGTATTTTAATGTACAAAAAAATGTTTTTGCCTAAAATTTTATTATAAACATAATTCAATAATTTATTATAGTACTTTCTTAAAATAAGTTCAAATGTTTTGTTATTTTGTAAGGAAAAATGTTTTAAAAAGGCAATGTGACATCTCATACTCGTATTCGGATCGGGTATGGGTTGGGGTGTTACATTTAATGGCATCAGAGCTAAGGTTTAGTCGATTCTCGGCATAAACCGGAGTCTAGAGTGTCGTATAATATATACATGCCAACAAATAGTGAAAACTTCTGATCTGATGGAATAGTAATTATGTTGTTTTGCTAATAGAATTATATGGTTGTCCGGACAAGGTAGTTCTAAGAATGAAGCGGGAGATGATAGACCCGCTGAAAGCAGTAATTCACCTGCCCTGGCCAGGCATAGCGAATAACAGACACCTTCTGGAGTGCCTGTAGCTGATCAAGATGTGTTCTTTAGAACATTAGATGCAGTATTGACGCGTTTCCAACCTCCTGTTCCATCAACTCCCAGAGTAAATGTAGCAAAGGAGTTAAGAGGATTAGGAGCTCCCGAATTTAATGGAGAAGCCGAGGAAGGTCCGGTTGCAGCGGATCTATGGCTGAATGATTTGAAAATCATGTTAGATGGTCTTTACTGTTCTGAAGTAGAGAAGCTGTCAAGTGACCAGTTGATGTGGTCTCTGTTCTTGGAGGAATTTAAACACAAGTATATTGGAGATCAATTCATCAGACAAATGAAGCAGGAGTTTATGAATTTGAAGCATATGAATCGCTCCATATACGAATATGAATGTGAATTTAATAAGCTGAGTCGGTTTGCTTCAGAGCTTGTGGCTACAGAAAAAGATGCTTGTGAATGGTTTGTGGAGGGCTTGCACCCTAGATTGAAAGAGATGCTGATAGTATTGAATTTTTCCTCATTCCAAGAGGTGATTAATCGTGCTAAAGCTCTTGAAAGAGCTCAAAATGAGAGATTTGGGGAATCAAAAGTTCAAACATCTAAGAGGATAGGTGCTTTTTCAAGCACATCACTACCAAAAAGATGAAGAGATTCAAGATTACGACCTCAAGCTAGATCAGAATCAATTGCATCTTCTGCTAGAGGAGCAAGTCAGATGAGAGCTCGACAGATACAATCAGTGGGATCTGGTATTGGGAGATCCACTCCAGGTCAAGCAAGACAGTGTCAGCATTGTGGGAAAAATCATTTTGGAACATGTCGAATGGCTTCTGGAGTCTGTTTTCGATGCGGTGAAGCCGAACATTTCATTCGGGATTGCCCATTAATGGTTGGTGAGTCTGCACCACCTGAAAGAAATGTTTCTGCCTCACAAAGAGGACGAGGAAGAGGTAGAGGAAGGAATCAATCTGAATCCTCTACACAACCTGAAATTCGCTCCACTGCACGAGTATACAATTTAAAAACAAGTGACGACCGTGATGATCCCGATATTATAGCAGGTAATTTCCAGCTGTATGATAAATTAGTATTGGTGTTGATTGATCTGGGTTCCAATTATTCTTATATTACCAGTAAATTAGTAAATAAATTGAGAATTCCATTAGAGCTACGAGTAATGAGGTGATAGTAACTAACCCTTTAGGGCATAGTGCTCGGGTAAACAAGGTTTGTAAGGGGTGTCCTCTAAAGATTCAGGGAATTGAATTTTCTGCTAATCTGATAGAACTACCTTTTGAGGAATTTGAAGTGATTCTGGGAATGGATTGGTTGTTTCGTTATTATGGAAATGTTGATTATAGATTGAAAAAGGTAAACCTGAAGAGTCCAGAAGGGATATAAGTAAATGTGATTAGTGAAAGAATTAATCCTTTAACAAATGTAATATTGATAATGGCAGCAAAGAAGTTGATGCTACAAGGATGTCAAGGTTTTCTTGCAAATGTAGTAGATACAAGAGTTAAAGAGAAAGGGTTAGATGAGGTTCCGATAGTCGAAGAATTTCCTGATGTGTTCCTTGTTGAGTTACCAGGATTACCTCCAGATAGAGAGGTAGAGTTTCAAATTGAAGTTATGCCAGGAATAGCTCCTATTGCAATGGCACCTTATCGTATGGCTCTGAAAGAATTGCAGGAATTAAAGAAGCAATTGCAAGAGTTGCTAGAAAAGAGATTTATTAGACCAAGTGTCTCACCATGAGGAGCTCTGGTTTTGTTTGTCAAAAAGAAAGATGGTTCAATGCGTCTTTGCATTGATTATAGGCAACTCAATAAAGTGACCATCAAGAATAAGTATCCCCTTCCCCGAATTGATGATTTATTTGATCAGTTAAAGGGAGCTTCAGTGTTCTCGAAAATTGATTTACGTTCTGGTTATCATCAATTAAAGATTCAAGACAAGGATATTCCAAAGACGGCATTTAGAACGAGATATGGTCAATATGAGTTTATCGTGATGCCATTTGGAGTTATGAATGCACCAGTTGCTTTTATGGACCTCATGAACAGGATTTTTCAGCCCTATTTGGATCAGTTTGTTGTTGTCTTTATTGATGACATATTAGTGTACTCGAAATCACAAGAAGAGCATGACACACATTTGAGGATCATTTTGCAAATTCTAAGAGAAAATAAGCTTTATGCAAAACTCTCCAAATGTGAATTATGGTTGAAGGAAGTGACTTTCCTTGGACATGTGATTTCTGCAGAAGGAATTCGAGTGGATCCCCAAAAGATTAAAGCATTTTAGAATGGGAAGTTCCAAAGAATGTATCAGAAGTCCAGAGTTTTCTGGGGTTAGCTGGTTATTACCGAAGATTCGTTAAAAACTTTTCGATAATAGCATTACCCCTAACCAAGTTATTGAGGAAAGAGGTAAAATTTGCTTGGACTCAAGAATGTCAGGAAAGTTTTGAAAGACTAAAGAAGATTTTGACAGAAGCTCCTGTATTGGTTCAACCTGAATCCGGTAAGAATTTTGTGGTATATAGAGACGCATCCCATAATGGGTTGGGATGTGTGTTGATGCAAGATGGCAAGGTGGTAGCATATGCATCGAGGCAATTAAAACCGCATGAAAAGAATTATCCAACGCACGATCTAGAGATGGCTGCAGTGTTCGCTCTTAAAATTTGGCGTCACTACTTGTACGGTGAAAAATGTTATTTATATACAGATCACAAGAGTCTAAAGTACTTGATGACTCAGAAAGAGTTAAATTTAAGACAGAGAAGATGGGTGGAATTTCTCAAGGATTATGATGTTGTGATTAATTTTCATCCGGGAAAAGCAAATGTGGTAGCGGATGCCTTAAGCCGAAAGACGTTTGTAGCCTTAAGAGCTATGGATGCTAGACTATCATTAAGTGAAGATGGTGTTATATGTGCCGAATTGACTCTCAAGCCATCATGGCTAGATAGAATTAAAGAATTGCAAGCTAGGGATGAAAAGTGTTCAAAGAAGCTACAACAAATAAGGAATGGAGAGTGTACAGATTATGAGATGAAAGCTGATAGGAACCTATATTATCAAGGGAGGCTAATAATTCCAAATGATGATGAGTTAAAGAATGATCTATTAATGGAAGCTCATTGTAGTCCATTAACGATGCACCCAGGAGGAAACAAAATGTATATGGACCTCAAGAGTCGATATTGGTGGTCTGGAATGAAGAAAGACATTACAGAATTTGTATCTAAGTGTTTGACTTGTCAATAAGTCAAAGCCGAGCATCAAGTTTCGTCAGGATTATTGCAACCACTTTCTATTCCACAATGAAAATGAGAAATGTGACAATGGATTTTGTTACGGGGTTACCCTTGACTCCGAACAAAAGAGATTCAATTTGGGTAATTATCGATCGTCTGACTAAGTCAGCACATTTCCTTCCGGTTAGAATAGATTTCTCTATGGAAAAGTACGCAGAAATATACATCAGAGAAATTATCAGATTGCATGGAGTGCCCGTTTCTATAATTTCTGATCGAGATCCTCGATTCACTTCGAGATTCTGGAAATCCCTACATGAAGCATTGGGAACTCGCCTAAACTTTAGTACAGCTTTTCATCCTCAGACTGATGGACAATCTGAGCGAACGATCCAAATCCTAGAATATATGTTGAGAGCTTGTGTAATTGAATTCAAGGGATCATGGGAAAGATATTTGCCACTTACCGAATTTGCTTACAACAATAGTTACCAGTCCAGTATCAAGATGGCACCCTATGAGGCTTTATATGGAAGAAGATGTCGTACGCCATTAAACTGGTATGAACTCAAAGATCGAAGTGTTCTTGGTCCGGATTTGATTCAAGATGTGGAAGAGAAAGTTTGAGAAATTCAACATAATCTCAAAGTGGCATTTGATCGACAAAAGTCCTATTCTGATCTCAAAAGAAAAGAAATTGAATTTGAAGTTGGAGAAAAAGTTTTCTTAAAAGTTTCTCCTTGGAAGAATGTATTACGATTCGGTCAGAAAGGAAAATTGAGTCCTAGATTTATTGGGCCTTATGAGATTGTAAAAAGAGTAGGACCTGTGGCATATCAGCTAGCTTTACCCCCTGAGATGGAAAAGATACATGATGTCTTTCACGTTTCAATGCTTCGAAGATATAGATCTGATCCCTCTCATATCGTGACACCAGAAAAGATTGAGGTTCGACCTGACTTAACTTATGAGGAAGAACCTGTTCAAATATTAGCTCACGAAGTGAAACAACTAAGGAATAAGACTATTCCTTTGGTCAAAGTTCTATGGAGAAATCACAAAATAGAGGAAGCAACGTGAGAGTGTGAAGAAGATATGCGATATCAGTATCCTCATTTGTTCGTGCAATGAAAATTCGAGGACGAATTTTCTTAAGGGAAGGAGATTTGTAACATCCTCAATACCGGGTTAGTGATTTAAGTGTAAGATTTTTAATTCAATGACCAAACTAAATAAATTGAAAAGTGAATGAATTAATTGAAAGATGTTGGTGTAGGATTGATTAATAAGTGAAGAAGAAGTAAGAGGGTAAAAGGGTCATTGAGCAAATAAAATAATAAAATAATAAATTGTGGGTATTATAATACCCATGTGAATGAATTGAAGAGATAAGTTCCAGATTACTCATCCCCCTTTTCTCTTCATCTTCTTCCTCTCCAACGTGAAACACAAGCTCAAGGTAAGAATCCGAACTTTGGTCGTTTCTTTGATTTTTAGCTTGGAAATTGAAGTTTGGATGTTATATAAGCTATAGGAAAGCTTATATGACATTAAAACAACAAGATAAATGTTTTAGAGATAGATTTGAAAAATGGGTTTTTAGATGAAGTTTTGATATGGATGAGTTTTTGAAGTTTGAATAAGATTTTTGACTTGTCAAGAGGTTAATTAAGAATATAGAGTGTTAGAATTGATTAATAACATGTTTGGAATTTGGGTATGATTATTGGTTTTAAGAATTTGAATGAAATATTGGAAATAATAAAGTGTTGAAATGATAGAAGTTAGTTAAAATGGTTGTAGTTAAGTTTGGTAGTATGAAATGAACTTTGTATGAGAAAATTTAGTGAAGGGTTGATGATTTTCGGGCTTGAATAGTAAAATTTACAGATTTTGCAGAGGGAACCGATACCCCTGGGGGGAATCGATTCCCCCTAAAGGAAAAGTTGAGATTTGGTTCATTAAATTTGTTTAAGCTGTTAGAGGTTAATTGCAAGGTTTAGGATTTAGATAATTGTCTCGAAAATTATTTTCATGTAGATATCGAGCCTAAACGAGTTCCGGAACAAGGGACGAGTAAGATCGATCGAGGGAAAGGCAAAGAGATTTAGGTGAGTGCATATGCATATCATGATTATAGAAATACATTCAGGTCTAGACTTGTGATAAGTCTAGATTTTATATCTTGATACATGAATAATAATATGACTTCTAAGTGTACATTACTATGATCATATGTTATGTGTGTTATATGCATTGTTTTACCTGATTTATGTATTACAAGAAAATGTGAAAACAATTATGCAACATGGAGTTATATGATTACATGAAAAGATGATATGAGCTATGTGATAAAGGTAAGAAGTTACATGTCTAGGCGATATAAACCACGTGAAATGTAAAAGCCCATGTTATGTAGATGAGAACTATAGGTATAGTTGGCATGCCAAGAGTAGAGGGTCTACGCGGTCTTTCAGGACAAAAATTCTACGTGGTCCTTCGGGACGTATATGTATTCTTTGGAGCATGTATGATGTCTTTTGAGACATGTACTTGATCCTTGGTATATGTATATGATTCTTAAGGAATTTCTATGTGGTCCTTAGGGACATATTATATGGCACTACGGTGCAATTCTACGTGGCACTTCGGTGCATCTCTACGCGGTCCTTCGGGACAAATTCTACATGGCACTTCGGTGCAAATTTATATGAGCTGTGGTGACAGCATAGTGCACAACCTCACAGTACTCACATACCTCGGGTTCTCAGTATTGTATCATGGGCTATTGAATCTATTGAACTTACGGAATTTATTATATGAATTTATGATGATTAAATTGAGAAGATTATTGGTAAGGTACATTGTTATGTAGCTTACATTGATTGCATAGATGTTTTCGTTACGTTTTATTTTATTATAGCATCATTGTTATTATTATTATGCCTCACTAAGTCTATGACTTAGCGTGTAAGCGAATTACACGTAGGTACGAAGAACCAAGATTAGCATAAATAGAAGTGGCAAAAACAACAACACTGTTAGAAGATCAGATCAGAAGTAATTACTAAAGTATGTATTTTGATTGTGTATAATATGTTGGTATGTAAGAAATATAATAAGTTGTTAGTACTAACGCTCTGATCGACTTTTCTAATATTTTGAACATATTTATGTAAATGTAAATGTATAGTAATGAATGGTTAAATTTTTACGAGTTTTATGTACGTTTTACGGAAGTACTGTAGCAGTACTGTAGCAGGTACTGTAGCAGTTACTATTCATAGTACTATAGCATATTGTTGTTCATGCGTATTTTAATGTACACAAATACGTTTTTGCCTAAAATTTTATTATAAACATAATTCAATAATTTATTATAGTACTTTCTTAAAATAAGTTCAAATGTTTTGTTATTTTGTAAGGAAAAATGTTTTAAAAAGGCAATGCGACATCTCAGACTCGTATTCGGATCGGGTACGGGTTGGGGTGTTACATTCATTTTGAAATTTTATATTAGTTATTTATTTAATTGATGATGTTCATTTTGAAATTTTATTTGTATTCATCTTATACGAAAAATTCATGTTATTAATATATACGTTTCTACTCTGAAAAAATATTTCTAGATCTATTGTTAATTAATTTTTTAATTATTAAAAAGTATATAAGGATATATATTTACTTAAAACTTTAATTATAAATCATTTAGATTATACTGTATATTATTAACTATATTTTAATATGACTATATCCCGAACTTTAATGGTCGAATGATTAACAGAAGCTGACGCTCTCTCCCTTTGGGCTCTCATAGAAATTTGTTTAAAAAGATCAAACCGAGAAGAATTTAAGTAGAACACAAATATCCTTATTAAAGATAAGAGATCATTGATATCTTTGAGGTTTTAAATTCAAATACAATGTCTCTCAGGATATTTAAACGTTTATTGTTAAAGTATTAAGAGTTTTTTGAATAAATACTATTTTATAATTATTTTATCCTAATAAAAAAAATAAGGGTTAATTATAGAAAATATTAAGGATATATTTTTCCTAATTATCTAATCCAATATCTGAAATTCATATATTCAACTTATATTTCCACATACTTTATTCAATGTCTAGGTTTTAGATTATTGTTCATATTTAATCATTAATTGATTAATTGAAATTAAACATTATAAAATTTTATTATAAAATTATTATTTCTAATATATTTTTGGCGACATCATAATTTTAAAAAATTCACATAATTTTTAATGGAAGGAAAGGAAATTCATTAGATCATCCACTAAAAAATAATTTTCTCTTAGTGAGTAGTTAAGTTCACGGTTTCTAGTAATATTCACATACGTTTTCTATTTTTTGCTTCCTCTTTCCCTTCGGCTTAACAGTGTTGACTCTCACAATCGCGTCAAGTTGGGTTAACTCCTCAGGTTTGTTGTCTCTATTGAAGATGACCATCGATTTGACCTTGTTAGGGTAGTTACTCATCAAGTGCGGACCCCTACAAAGATGAAATGTGAAATTATCAGTCATCAACCTCGATCTGTTGTGTCGGTGGGGCCTTCTCTTCGAAGACTTCTTGCTTCAATTCGAAGATTTCTCAGATTTATCCATGGACTTCACCTTGTCGTCTCCCTCACCATTTCCCTCTTCTTGGGGCTTGAGAGGCTTAGTCTTGGTTAGCTTTCTCCCTCCAGCGATGATTAAGGCCTCAGTAAGTTCTTTGAATCCCCTCCTAATCCATCTCTAGTTTGGCCCATTGTTAAAATTCATCCTTAAAGTTGTAAAAGGTCTCTTTCTCGCCTCAAATCTGGGATACTGAGTTTGATCTCGATGAACTCACGAACATACTCCTTAATGAGCCATCATACTTGAGGTGCCTTGACTTCGATCGTGCCTCATCCTCAGCATTCTTCGGGTAAAATTGCTTCTTAAACTCAGATTGAAACTTTGCCCATGTTTCAATTCATGTGTCCTTACTCTTCGTGTCAAAACACCTACGTCACCACCTCAAAAGCGTGACATCAGTCAAATAAACAAAAGTAGTGTCTACCTTAATGGAATCTTCCTCTATACTCATGGCTTGGAAGTACTGTTCTAAACCCCAATTAAAGTTATCCACATCTTGTACGGATCTTGTCCCCTTAACTTTTCTGGATTGAGGACATCTCCTCGATGTTTGGGAGCTTCCACTATCGTCTCACTCCTTCGTCTTGTCACAGTGGACTTGCACAAAAGCAAATCACCCTCGAGCACTTCCACCTTCTTCCTCAAAGCTAACACATGTCCATCCTTAAGTTCTTCCATCTTTCCTTAAATCCAACATCTCGGCTTTGAGAGAATCATTCTCTTGGTTCGTCTTTACACTCATCTCATCGAGAAGTTCTTCCACATCGCTTTTGACTTTGTTCTCCTTGGCCTCAACTCATCAAGGTATCTCTCCACGACCTTATGTTCTCCTTATCCTCCTTCTCTAATTCCTTTAGTCTGGTAACCCATCTCTCTAAGGATTATATGATGTCCCTCGAAGTTACTCTTTTATCCCCACACACGGGTCTTGACTTTGTCGACTACTAAGGCCTCACATTGGTTTTATGGTGTTATTTCTCTCTTCCAACAAGCTCGGATACCACTTGTCATTATCTGAGAGTTTTGGTCTTGAAACGTGCAACCTTAGATGCTTATTATCTGAGAGTTTTGGTCTTGAAAGCGTGCAACCTTAGATGCTTCTCGATCATTTGGGCACCTAAGTAAGCTTGAAAACACTCTAAATGAAAGGGTTTAGATTGACGAGGAAGTTAAATCGAACAAGGGAAATGCATACAAAAGCAAAAGAGAAAATGAGTGAATGGTCTGAGTTGTATTCACAAGATTCATTGATTAAATGAGGTGGGCCATGTAACACCCACCGACCGATACGGGTGACCCGATCCGATTCGAGATGTCACATTAGGGCCACCGGAACGATCCACAGTAAAAATCCGGGAAAAATTAATTTTTTTTAAAAGAGCATAAAATCGTAAAATAATTTATATATTAAAATACAAGCTCAGAAAACTATTCATATATTACAAACATAATTAAAATCATACAGGTATCAGACTCATTATAAAAATCAAATATGACCTACATGCCCCCTAATTACACTTGTACCGCACTCTGCAAGCAAAGCCAAATGGAACTCCCCATACTAAAGTTGATAGATGCCATGGGTCGATTCTTTTAACCTGAAATGAAGAGTAAAAGAGTGAGCTTTGGGAAGCTCAGTAATACATAACTACCAGATGATGGTGAAGGACATGTAGATAAATGGAAAGCAATAAAATTTTCTTATTGATTCATACGCCTACAGGTTTTCGGGATGAGCTGAAGTTCCACTGATATTTCTTCGAGTAAAAGACATGAAGATTTCAGTTCAGATGAAACATTCCGATGACTAAGTTCAAGAGATCAGAATAGGATGTCTAGTGTGTTCCAACAAAATAGAGTAACATATATAAATCCTTTAAAAACGTTTGTAGTTTAAAAAATATTTTAAAAAAACAGTAGTACCCTCCCATCGAACACCGTTTCCAATTCCTCAGAACTGTATCCATAAGGACTTACCCTAAGCACACAACAAAAGAGCCACCCTAAGGGAGTACCTTGGGCCTACCCAAGGGTCTCCTTAGGTCCATAAGGAATTACCAGCTTGATCGAGCTGAACCTCCCTACTCCAGAATCATACACATATAGTATCCAATAGAAATTAGATTTAACAGTAAACTGTAATATCAGGATCGTAATCGAGTAAAATCTCGTAAAAGTGATAATAAAATAAATCACATAACTGCCCTCCACCCGTACTATAACACCCCTAACCCGCATAATTATACCTATACACCCATATAAATATTATATCATATGAATTGTGTTTCATTATAACAAATTTAAAACAAAAGATTTTTTATTAATAGTGAACAGTAACAGTGAACTGTGTACCGATGCACTACTACAAAAACGTGAATAGTGTACCGATGCACAAAAACATCAAATTAAAATTGTGTATACTGCTACAGTAATTTCCGAAAAATACATATAAAACTCATAAAAATTTAACCTTTCATCACTATAAAATTTACCATTTTGTTTCCAAATTTATTCAACAAAACATTACATGCCACTTTCTAATTCATATTCCATTATAAGATGTCTACTGATATGAAATATACTCCTCGATGCTTGATGTCACTTGAACTCTTTATTCCACTACTGGCTTTTTTACCTACGCGTGAAAATCATAACACGCTAAGTATAAACTTAGTGAGGCAATTAAAAAAATATACAATGCAATACAATTCATGCATGAATTTCAATGACAAATTCAAATGCCATAAGATCATGTTACATGCATATCCAATATTTTACCATATACTTACCATTCATTCCATAAGCTTGTAGGCTTATTTTATCAATATACTTACCATTTAATACCATAAACTTGTACGCTTATTTTATTAATATACTTGCCATTATTCCATAAGCTCGTAAGCTTATTTGCATGCTTACCATTTATTAACCAATAAACCATAATCCATAGCCCAAAGCCCAATATTAAACCTTGAGGACCTTGGGTATTCGAGTAATATACATGCACCGTAGTGCTAAACTTGCACTAAGCTTACGCCATAGTGCTAATCCGGACAATACACATAAGGTCGTGCCCACCACCTACACTAAGCTTATGCTATAGTGCTAATCCGGACATGATACATAAGGTCGTATCCACCTTTCCTGCACTTAGTGCCCTTTCACACTATAGTGCTATTATAAACCTGCAGCTGCTATACTCTATGGCATGCCAACTATACCCTGCCCCTCAATGACTTACTTGGGCATATAGTCTATTTTATTCGATTCATCCAAGACAAAGTATATTATCAATATTTAACATTAGACAATTCATACCCGAAAACCTTCATGGTAAAATATCATATTTTTCATAATCAATGCATTTTGATATCATACCCTGACATTTCAATGTCATTTCAAAGTTATAAAAATGACATATATCATGCTGATATAAACAAGGTCGACTTATCCCAAGTCTTCCTAATGATGTATACAACATCCATGTATAATGTCATGCATGTATTGCACTCACCTTGACACTTTATAATTTCCAAAATATGTGCCTCACTATGTACCACCATAAACCATCTTTATACTTGACTTGCTTCAATCACAAATCAATCATGATCTGTATAAATCACAAATTCATAATAATACATATGTTAGTATTGTACTAACATAAATTTATCCCATAACAACTCCATTTCTACCAAATATTAAACACTTAATAATTCCTTTTAACATTGGAACCAACTTTTCCAATTTACACAAAATGGTCCTTCACCATTTTATCACTTAGATTCTTAATACCAAAATTTCAGCATTGAAATTACTATTATTCAAATGCTTTACAAAGGCATAATTACATTTAAGTATCCCAACTATGCAAATGTTGTACTTAAATCACAAATCTTTTCTAACTTCCAAAATAGTCATATTTCACATCTAACACTCATTTCAATTCCAAAACAGCATTTTCCAGCATAGTACATCAATTATACAACACTTACACAACAACTCGTCATTTTCCAGAATTTACGAATTGATCTCCTAACTTTTTCAAAATTACAAAATGGTCCTCAATTTTCTAAGACTTGTAGAATACTTCCTTCATCATTTCCAACCCTATAATTTTCCATAATTTTCTCACTCAAACAATCCATGGCCAAAACTTAAAGAACAAGTTCTAGAAAGATTAAACATGTTCTAATCATCATACATGCTTGAATATGAATCTACAACCTCAAAAACATCAAGATTCACCATCAATTCATGATCCCTAATATGACACAAACCCTTAGATTTGGGATCTTTGAAATCCAACAAGATTAAAAACAATATTGGTAACAAATGATAGCGTTTTTCGCGTAGATCACTTTCCTATTTCAAGACATAACCCCAATTCCAAAGGAATTTGCTCAAATTGAAAATAAAATATTTTCTTACCTTGAAAGCTTTCTCACGTGAATATGCTGAAGAACACTTGGCATGATATTTTTTATTGATATCATGCTTATCATCCTTTAAACATTATTTAAGTCATAACTTGAGAAAATACCAATATACCCTTAATATAACTTTACAATTACCATAAAACCTAGATACTTATATTTATCACCATCAAAATAAGATAAATATCAGCCTTATCATCTTTAATAGTCAAAGATGAACAAAGTAGTTTCCACTTTATTGTTTTGCCCTTGTAATTTCCAAAATTACAATTCAGTCACTTTAATCAAACAATCCAAATTGAACATGAAATTAAACCATTAAATATTATTTCCCAACATTTTAAAAATTTGAAAATAATATTTTTATTACTTATTTTTGTGACCCATATGTAATTTTTTTTTAAATTACATTTTGGTCCCTAAACTTTCCAAAGTTAATACTTTAGTCACCAAACTTTACCAAATTTATAATTTAGTCACTAAATAAATCCAATTATGAAATAAAATTTTTTTGGGAAAAATCACCACTTAATTCCTTAACCGTTCCAATTTTCCTACTTTGACCATCAAACTTTCAAAATTTGTATTTTTGTCATTATCTAAATTTTTGGGGTATTCACGTACACCATATGCAGTCCCAGATTTACCCAAAGTGCCTGGGGCTTAAGAGCCTACCCAATAAGTTTATCGGGGCCTCAGAGCTCAACCTACCCAAGGGTCACCTTAGGTCCGTAAGGAATTACCAGCTTAATCAGAGCTGAACCTCCATACTCCAGCCTACCCAGATAATGTCCCAATAAAACAGTTCAAGTAGTAACCAGTAGATTCCATGATTCATGAATCAGGAACGATTGTACTTTCCAATGAAAACGGTAATCAGAGAACACATACCATGTAGCCATGGTTTATATGCTAGTAAATCATAATTTTCGGTGAACACATTTCAAACATAAAAACAGTCATGTAGTACATAGGGAACACATTAGAGGATCCAGTTATTTTTCGGAGGTACTTAGCAATTATCAAGTGGGACCATGAAACTTCTTTTAATAGGATTTCATAATCAAGATCCCTATAAAAAGGGTTTGATAGCTAACAGATTCATCAGTCATTCAGGAAGTTATTTATCAAGATCATATAGTATTCGCGTATTTTTCGGAGGCACTAAGTAGTCATGAAGGTACTCAGAATCTCTTGCATCAGAGTTACTTAAGATTTCAAATATGACAGAAGTGATTCCATTATTCAGAAAATCAGGCATTTTGGACATTTTGATTTCTAGTGGATTCTTAGCAACTTAATTTAATAAGGGTGAAAGGATGATTTATGGTATTCAAGATTAATGTCGATTTATCAGGATATCGGGTTAACTCAAACTGAAAAAATCCCAGCACGGTGATACCTCAACCACTCAAATCAATGTACTTCAAGAATATTCACACTTTAATATTGTCAACACTAGTCGAACTGATCATCTTCAGAACCATCGTTGAACAGATCTTGAGGAATTGTACGTATTAAGATGTTATTTGTTTTATATATATTGCAACAGTCTCCAAGATAAACCACATACTAGAGTCGTACTCCACAATCTTTAGGGGCGATACAATACTTAGGTTTTCTCGATGTTTCCAGAATTATCCAATAACATTCACTTATTTCTAGGTCATGATGTTACTTGGTCATTTAGAGTTCAAGGTATTTCAGCCTTTTTGGATTCAAGAGTATTTTGGTCTTTTAAATATTAGAGGTTGTTTTGGTTATTTCACAGCTCGAGAACATTTAGGTAATTCTGCTCAATCCAAATATATATAGTCTTTCTAGTAAGTTGGTCAAGTATGTCATTTCATGGTTATTCTTCACTTCCAAGGGCAATCTTAGTCTTTTTACAGTACGAGGGTATTCTCGTAATTTTATTCCATATGGCTATTTTTGGTAATTTCTCATCCAAGTATTCTCGGTATTTAACCTCTAAATAAATTACTTAAAATTTACAGATCCCGAAGTCAATTCATTTAATAATAAATCACCGAACTTATAATTATTTTTTATCGATCTTCCAAATTCTTATGCGAGCCAGCTGAGTCTTATACAATTTACTTTCTTTTACTAAAATTCTATTTCAAGTCCAAAAATAATTAATTCTACCCAAAGGACCAATCATTTCATCGATGCAGTTACCAATTATCAATAAGTTCCAGAAAGCATACAAAAGGTAGTAAAGTATTACCCTGATTTACGAGCCATATCAATTGACCATTTAAATTTCATTCGATCGCTCTCAAACTTTAATTCCACATCTCATAATGTCTTGGATAGATAGAAAACGAATTTATGTCAGAAACAGAAGTTAATAGAAAAACCAAATTTGATTAAGAAAGATAAAACACTAAAAATGACTTACCAAGTGCAAATTTGGCAAAACAGACTTCGGATTCGGACTCAAGACATTGAAAAATATATATATATAATTTTTTTTGGAAAATTTGACTTTTTTGTCAAAGTCAATGGTCATACTGGTCAAAGTCAACGGCCAGACCTATCAAAATCAACGGTCAGACCGGTCAAAGTCAACGGTCAGACCGGTCAACGATCAATGTGTCGAGTTAAAGTCAATGGGTCGGGTTTGGTTGACTCGGTTCGGGTCAAACAGACCCGGTTCAGACTGGGTTGACCGGTTCGGGCCGGTTTAGACCGACTATACCGGTTCTATAAGGTTTCTAGGGAAGAGGAAGAAGCCCACACATACGCGGCGGCGTGTGGTAGTGGTGACAGGTTGGGGAACGGCAATCGATTACTTCTACAACTTCAATTAACCAATTACAATCAATATTTAGCCAAAATCATGCCAAAACAAGAAAAAAATTAACCAAACTATAAACCTGAGCTTACCCACGACGACGATCGGCGGAAACGGCGACGATGAGCGACGAACCCAATCAAGTTTTGGCCGCACGGAGCTGGGGAGTTCGGTGCTTGGGCCGTGAGGCAAGACCACGAGGCGACCGAAATTGTTAAAAAATTGAACAGTAGGGCTTGGCATTCGACGGAGCTTCTTCGGCTTTTCTATGACGTTTGGCGATCGATTAGCATCGGTGGTTGGTTGAGGTAGCTTCACGGTGGCCTGATACTTTAATTGGAGGTGGTCGACGATGCCTCAAATGGCTGGAGCAAGATGGTTTGACGAGAACAAGCTCACTAGTTTGGGGGAATGGGTTTGTTTATCGGGGGTTTTGCTCATTCATTTTTTATTTCATTTTTTTAATTTTTTTATATCCCTTACCAATATATTATAAAATATATATTATATAATTAAAACACTAAATAAAAGCTTAGACTAGTGGCTAGTGCATGGCTACCTATACTTTTAGGGTCTTGGGTTTAAGCCTCCCAACCACCATATTTTCCATATTTTTTTTAATTTTTATTATGGGAAATTTATAGGCTAATCCCTAAACTTTCTAAATATTCGAACTTGACCCAAAAATCTTAAGAATTATCCATTTTTTGGTCCCTTGCAATTTTTGCCTCAACGGGGTGTAACAGGCTAGATATCCATTGATCTTATGTTGCTTGGCTTTTTCAAAATGTCAATGTGAATATACTCTCTAGCATTGTTTTTTTTGTCCTCCTGATTCCAAGGCGTCGTCTTGACTAATCCGGACCGACCCTTGTCGCACACTTGCCTTTGATGGGTGAGTATCCCAGCAGGGATTTTCTGCATACACAATGACTCAAACTCGAGACCTTGCTTAAGTGATATCAAGCTGCTTAACCACTTGAATCAACCCCTGTTGGTTAGCATTCTTCAAGTGATGAATCAAATCTGGTGACCTAGTCATGCTCAATATTCCGCACAAAACATCTGTGACGAATATTAGAACATACATCGAAAATTCGAACTCGCCGGTCATGAGAATAGCATAAGATAAAAGTAATAAAAATAATATTTTACCGTGATAAATATATAGATATGGTTACCGGTAACATCATCATCATAAGGTAAGCAACATTAGAGTAGCTTAAAGTTTTTTAAAATTTTAATTTGGGGGTTAGTTGTAGTGTAAGAATTAGATGCTAATTTGATAGCGTAATACGGATATTCTACAACCAATTATAACTCAAAACTTGAAGATTAATTGAATTGAAAAGCTTATAAAGGTAGAAGGACCCTTTTAACCCTTTAAATTCACTAATTTAATCGTGTTAGTCCTTAATTTTTATTATTTTCTTTTTTTTTTACTTTTACTTTTCTATTTTTTCAAATTAGTGAAATTGTACAAAACAATGACGATGCCTTAAACTTGTATCAATTTTATTTTCTATCACGTCATTAGTCTTCTAGAAAAATAATTATTTTATATTTATTGAAATATGGTATTAGTTATTTTTTCATAATTTAAATATTTTTTTTATTTCTTGATGTCATAGTGAAAAAAAAAAGATAAAATAAATTTACTAGAATTTTCCTCTTCATTTCTACCATTAACCTATATATATATATATATATATATATATTAAAAATGTAGTTCATAGATTGGCTTGCATTAACTTTTTCTCCAATAAACAAAAGAAATTAATTATGAACACTTGCTATATGTAAATTTCAAATTTGAAACACAACTCTTTTCTGTGACGAAATTTCAATTTTTGAAATCATCAACTGATTTTAGTGGTAAAAAATATTATTTTTTATAGATATATTGAGTTTGAATTATTCCATCTTCTGAGTATATGTACGTTATTAATAAATTAAGAAATTTTTAGACATATATTATCTTATAACCTGCTCGTTTTATTTAAAAAAAAAGTACACTACGTGTTTAGTACTTAAACTAGCAGTTTTGATTCGTTTTAGTATCCACATTATTAGTTTTTTCAAAATCATACCTAACGTTTAATTTTCATTTCAGTTTAGCACCTTGTCGTTAAAAACTTAACGTGTTTAGTACCTAAACTATCATTTTTAGTACCTAAACCTTCAATTTTTTTCAAAAACTTAACATTAAGTTTTTAACGGATGTACTAAAATGAAACAAAAACTAAATGTTAGGTATGATTTTGAAAAAAATGAATGTTTTAAAACATATCAAAACTAATAATTTAGTACTAAATAGATAGTTTACCCTAAAAATGATCATGTCGTATGTAATCCCAATAGGCATTTTTACCGAAATATTACCCTACGCTTAATAATTACCTGTCAGGTACCCTTTCTCCTAATATTACCGATCTGGCATCCTTTTTGACAAAGCGCAAATCGCCATCTGCTCCTCTGGGATCTAACCGAGTTGGCGCCATGTCAAGAAAGGCTTGGATGGTCATCCATGCCTGTGCGGGAATTCTGACACGTACGTAAGGTGCGGATAATGATCCACGCCTTTCCTTTAATACCCCAACCGTCCACCTACCACATTTATGGGAACCCCTTCTACCCTCTCCCCTCTTCCCTCAGGCGCCATGTCAAGAAAGGGATGGTCATCCATGCCTGTGCGGGAATTCTGACACGTACGTAAGGTGCGGATAATGATCCACGCCTTTCCTTTAATACCCCAACCGTCCACCTACCACATTTATGGGAACCCCTTCTACCCTCTCCCCTCTTCCCTCAAACACAACCTCCAACCACACTCAAATCTCAAATTCTCTCATTCTTGAGTATCAATATTCTATTAAGAATAAAATATTTTATTATATATAATAAATCATAATTTTTTATTTTATTAATTATTATAATAACTTTTTTTATTAATTTTGCAGTTTAAAATGGAAGGTGGCTTGCTTTTAGATGGGAATCATCATCTCGAGGCATTTTGCCGATACGATAACAATTTTAAATTGTGTTGTTATTTTTATTATTATGAATGATTTATTTATTTAATTTGTTTAGTACTAGTTTTATTTTAATTCTATAATATTTATTAATTAGAGATATTGTATATTAGATCCATTCATTCGTAACCTTAAGTTAGAGATACCTACTGTGTATGGACGTATTTAGTCGAGGTTGGATTCGGTTACGTAGTAAATATGAAGGGCACTATAACCTTGAATTCAACCTTTTTCTGCATTGTTGAGAGTGGAGACCAGAGACACACATTTCATCTTCCGTGTGGAGAGTGCACAATTACGTTGGAGGATGTTTCCATGTATTTGGGGCTTCCGTAGATGGAGATGTGATTTTGGTGGTGGCTTATGGTGATTGGCATTCCTTGTACGAGGAGTATCTTGAAGGTGTCCCGCCTAATTTCAATGGTGGTCGAATACCGTTAAATTGGTTGGATACAACTTTCAAACATTTGAGTCTCGATGCCTCCGAGGAGCATGTTAAAATGTATGTACAGGCTTGCATGTTACAGGTCATAGGAGAGATCCTGATGCCTGAAAAATCGCACGACCAAGTTTATTGTATGTGGTTGCGTCACCTCGTAGATTTCATCATGCTGCACACTTAGTTTGGGCTCCGCAGTTTTGGCATTTTTGTATAGGCAAATGTGTCGAGCTACTGATTATCGAAAAAATACTATCGGCAGATGTCTTCTTCTTCTCCAGTCTTGGGCGTGGTATCGCATTCCCTTTTTATGTCTAATTGTGAAAAAAACCGTTGGTCTTCCCACTATTATTTAGGTAATTTCAATACTTATTTCGTATATAAATAATTTTGTTGATTATATAATGAAAATTATTTCATTGAATATGTGGTCATGTATAAGAAAAGATCATCGGGATTTACCTGATGAATTGGAAGAAATTAGGCTACTCATTTATCAAAAGGTTGATACAAAAGTATGCTTTTAAATATTATTATATACTTTTAATTATCGTTATATAATTAGAATATTATTTTGATAAGAATTATATATATTTGTTTTAGTTTCAATGGGATCTTTATTCTATTTAAGAAATGAGGATTTACATCCCACATCACTTAAGAGGCTCATTAGATGTCTGGATGGCGGTGGCCCCTTTAATATGTTATGCTATTGTCGAGTGACATCCTACTGATCGTGTGCTCGCCAATTTGGTTTTGTACAATCTATTCTGAAAGCACCTAAGAATCTCGACAATTTGTATATCATCAATAGACATGGCAAAAAAGAAGTCGACTGGTTGTTGAAGCACATTGAGTGGGTATTGATATGAGAGGATCGATGTGGGCACATTCCTCGTACAGAACCTATTTATGTGGATCATTACTCGATTACAGATTATTATTATGAGTGGTTCAACACGAACGGTAAATTGTTCCTACTTCTGAGGAAGCAGGCAGGAGCATTCATCGACGTCGACAAAGACATCTACCATCATAGTATCATCGTCCCCTGAATCGTGGACAGAGAGCAGGCGCTTCAATTTCGTCTTAAGGTGCAACATCGAAATCATCAAAACAACCATTATCTACACTTTTGTACATTCCGTAGCCATTTCAGATTGCACCATAGCCGTATCATATGACACAGTTTCATATACAACTGCAGCTGGGTCAGACGCCATCGCTTCCATACCAAATGCTACCACCTTCGAAGAGTTTTATGACCCCTCTTGGCAGATATTATACTTTTATATAGATCCAACTTGGGGTTCATATCTGGTTATTTGGCAGTGAAACTTAACCACATGCATAGACCTCCGTGTAGTCTTATCAAAAAATGTATCTGCTCCTGGTGATGATGATGATGATGATGATGAGGAAGAACAAGTTATACGAAGAAATCCTCATCAACACAGACAACCACCGCCCTGTGGAACACATTCAAGACGTTGGCATCGATAGAGTTGTTTACAATCGTTATGTTTTATTTAATTTTTTTGTTTACCTATAATTATAAAGTTTTTATTTAATTACGGACTTTTTATTTATTTTTTTTCTTAATTTTTTATTATTTAATTGCTATAATTGTTTTTATTATTTAGTTCTTTTTATTTTTTTAGTTGTATCATTTTCATGTTTTTAGTTTGTTTGAATTGTTTTTATTATTTAATTTCTTGAGTTGCCAATTAATCGGTATTGCTCAAATGACATTTACTGAAGAAATGAAAATTAATAACAAAAACTTAGATTTCATAAACAACAACTACATCAATCACAACATCAACGGTACTTGATAACAAAAGAGACGTACAGTTTTTCCTATTGTGTCCTAGGTTTCTACAATGCCCACATCTTTTGTTTTCTCTTAACGTCTCCTGAATATCCATATCACAATGAATTCGAGTAGATTTTGGACGATCGGGCTCCCTCAATAAGGATGGATCTGGTACAATTAAAAGCCAATTTTGAACTTCATCAGGGTCTTTCTCATACCTGTAGGGGGAAACTCAAATTTATATACCTTAAACACTTCTGAAAATTGGTATACGGGATCCACAAAACGGTTATAGTCTTGACGAGTATGTGAGCAAGCTACCATGACATGAGAGCATGGTACTTCAGAGCTTGGAAAAATCCACATCACTATCTGTCTTATAGATTAAACTCTGAATGAGTTAGCTTGAATCCCTTGAAAAGGTCACGGTATCTCTGTGACACGAAATAATTTATGGGTTCTATAGAAGCTTGTTACATCCATTTAATGCATCAATTCTTTTTGTAGATCTGTAACTAATCTTGGGTGATAGACATGACCGTTTTGCATCAAATTTTGAGTTTGTCCCCCAACTTGGCAAAAAGCACTCCCAAACAAAAATATATCATTTTAACCAAAGTCGTTACTGGTAAATGGTGTACCCCCTTTAAGGTCGAATTGATAGCCTCAGCCAAGTTGGTCGTCATATGTCCATATCGGTATCAACCATCATATGCATTTGTCCATATTTCTTTGTTGATGAGGCTGATGTAATCGTATCCTTCCTCGTTCTTTCCTTGCAACTCTTGAAGCATGGACTCAAATGTTTCATGTAATAGTTCGTAATATGATCATCAAATGTAGAACTTACTGTTAAGTTTCCATAAAAAATGAAAATGATTGAGAAATAAAAAACAACATTTTGACATACCCTGCGCACAAGTAATTGTCACTCATTCTTCTTCTTGAACCTTCCAGATAGTTAGCAGTAATGTGTCGGATACAGTACTGATGTTGAATATAGGGTGGTTACCACTTAGACCTAAAGAATTCATTGTTGTTTTGATCTCAGCTCTGCGATCTGAAATAACACAGATTTTTTTCCCTCATGACAACATGTAAGCGTAAGTTTCTGAGGAAAAAAACCCAAGAATCTGTATCTTCTCCTTCAACAAGGGCAAAAAAAAATAGAAGAATGTTGCGATTATCATCTTAGATAACTACCAATAGTAAAATTGCTTGTATTTTCCATACAATAATGTCCCCATCGTTTTACCACAAGCTTGTATTTGACAGCATTAATGCACTGTGGGTAAGTCCAAAAAATCCAGTAGAATTGGCATCGATCGCGAAGAACTCGATCATTATGGTATGCATGAAAAGTTTCAAAGTCGATAATTGTTCCAGGATTCAATCTGCGCACTAACCTAAACCAACTTGGTAGTTCGTAGTAAGATGCATCCCATTCGCCGTGAAGTTTTTAATGGCATTCTAATTGGCCTTCCATGCTTTCATGTATGAGACAGTATACCCATACTGCGATGGTATAGCTGAAATCAACACCGCAATAGCTATATGAGAGCTTGCTTTTACCATAGGCATGATGGCTTGGCAGATAATGTCGGAGTCCAAGTTGGGATGATCCTAGTTGATCCCTCCAACACAGCATGAGTGAGGACCGTATATTGTTACTTCCCATATATTGTTTTTCCTCTTCCTCTTCAATGCGTGAACCATCCAATTACATCTGTTATCACGTTGGACATAGTGGCAGACATACTTTACGATGGTGGAACGGTCGACTCTAGACTGAACATAATTATGAATGTTGTAATTCTTAATTTCCATCATCATTTATTCTTTGCATGAAAACTCTATTCCTTTATATAACTCACCATCATTGACTGATGAGTTAAATTCGTAGTCACCGACATTAGGCATTCATAAATGTTAGCCCGTACATTGCACCATAGTCAGCTTTATACATGTGTGATGGAGGTTCGGTGCGTACCGTTTATATAGGAACTTCATCTACATCATCATCGGAGTCCATGTTAAACTATGGTGATTCTGGCTGAATGAATAGTCCAGTCTCAGCATCATCCGTACCTAGCTCACGAAGAGGTTCTTCTGGTGGAGATAAGGGTTCCTCCGCGATGTCAACATTTAGATCAAACAAGCTGGTTGTTGCATGCCTTCCCATTGAACTTGAAGGCATTTCAACATTAAGGTCGAAAAAGCTCGCAGTTGAATGTCTCCCCTATAACTTGAAGGAATCTTGTCAATTGGGTATTGCACAGATTGTTACGTCGAGGCATCTCCCATATTAGGTCAAAGAAATTGGCAGATGAATGTTTCCTTGAATTGGACGCGATGTTGTCATACAGATTGTTTGTGGAGCCACTTCGATACAGATCGTAAGAAGTTACTGATGAATGTCTCCCCATTGAAGTTGATGGGATGGCACCATGATGTGGATTTCTCATTAATGAGTTAAAATCATTACACATTACTTGAGTTGGGCTGTCAACTTGATCAACTTGTTGAGCCAGCCCGCAGTGGGAGCATAATGATACCACGGACAGCACGCACTTCAAAATTTTTTGCATACATCTGTGTATCGACGTCTGAATATTGATTTTGAGAATCGACCATCATAGCGACATCGTCATCGTTGGATAGTTTGAACGTTGTATAAGTTAACGAAAATATTGCGATTGGAAATCTGTACTGATGTGATGACAATATTCTAGTACTTCCAACATGAACATTCCTTAAAATTTTCATTATCATCTCCTCGAGAGTTATGTTTCTTTTGAAGGATATTCTGACATAATGATTTGATGCGAAGATGACGCCGATTTCATCTTCTCAAATTTCTTCATCATAGTAAACAATAGCTAAAATACGCGTCATTTGAGAGTTTGAAAGATTGAGAGTCTTATATATTCAAAAACAATAGTTGAGCCTAATTAATAAATAGTATATGAATTAAAATATTAACTAATAAAAAATTAAAAAAATTCATAATAATTAAGTAACATAATTTTATATTGCTGTCGTATAGAAAAAAATGTCTCGAGGTTTGATCTCACTTTCCAATTTTATAACCACAAAAAATAATACAAAATAATTAGTACAATAAAAATTATTCAAATAAACATATATAAAATAAATATAATATAATATAATATAATATAATATAATATAATATAATATAATATATATATAATATATAATATATATAATATATATAATATAATATAATATAATAATATAATATATATATATAATATAATATAAGATAGTTTTACCTTACAACAAAAATAGAAGGAAATGATAAAAGCAAAATAAGCAAGTAATTTTGATGTGGTAATGTTTGCATAGAGGGATTCTTATTTATAGGGGAGGGTGAAGGTTTAAAAGTTGAGCTGGTCGGGTGGTACCAATAATGGAAAGCGCAGATCATTATTCGTGCCTTACGTACATTTTAGAAATCCCGCGAAGGCACGAATGTCGATCCGCGCCTTTCTTGATGTGGTGCCAGTTCAAATAAGGCGCGGATGGTGATTCGTGCCTTTATTGACATGGCGCCAGCTCGAACAGAACCCCACGAAGGCACTGATGGCGAACCACTCTTTATTAAAGGATGTTAGATTTGTAATATTAATAAAGGATGTGGTAATGTTTGCATAGAGGGATTCTTATTATAGGGGAGGGTTAGGGGAGGGTGAAGGTTTAAAAGTCGAGCTGGTCGGTGGTACCAATAATGGAAAGCGCGGATCATTATTCGTGCCTTACGTACATTTTAGAAATCCGCGAAGGCACGAATGTCGATCCGCGCCTTTCTTGATGTGGTGCCAGTTCAGATAAGGCGCGGATGGTGATTCGTGCCTTTATTGACATGGCGCCAGCTCGAACAAACCCCACGAAGGCACTGATGGCGAACCACTCTTTATTAGAAGGATGTTAGATTTGTAATATTAATAGAAAGGATGTCTAACAGTAATATTAAGCGTAGGATATATTTCGGTAAAAACTTCTCCCAATACATACAAAAATTTCATTATAATAAAATAAACCTACCCCTTGATTATCATTACAATAACATAAACCCTATACCTAATATCTAGAAAAGGGTCCACGTACTTGTTGCTTTAATCATGTGCATTTATTTATGTATTCCCAATCAATTGGGCAATTCCGCGCACTTGTTCTTCCAAATCCTTGTTGGCTTATTTTATTTTATTTTCATTCCGACTTTGAAGACAAATTAAATTAGAGTAAACTATATATTTAATTATCCAATTATTTTTGTTTTCGTCATTTAATTAATTTTTTAAATCACATCTAATATTATATTTTGGTTCTATTTTGACCACCTGTCGTTAAAAATTTAACGGTAATATTGATATGTCACCATAAAATAATGTCACAATATTATTTAAAAGTAAAAAGTTATCACATCAACAGTTCTATTAATTTTATAATGAATGACCAACACAAAACCAACATGTATCATTAAATATGAACTAAAAAAATAATTTAATGATCAAAACATGACAGATCTATTGAGGGACTATGGTGGGAACGTGTTGACCCTAAAATCTAATTTTTCTTCAATTAGTTACATATTTTACTGATGGTGTTCATCCTAAAATTTTATTTGTACCTACTATGAAACTTAAGTTTTCTCCAATTAATTACCTATTTTATTAATGGTGTCCACCTTAAAATTTTATTTGTGTTCGTCCTATTAAAGAATCTTATGTTATTAACATATGTGTTCATTCTTAAAATATTTCTAGATTCGTTACTGTACTAAAATTAAACTATAAAATAATTTAGTGGACTAAATATGTAGTTTATACCCATTAAATTAAGATGGAGTGGTTTGTGTCCATAGTCCAATACAACACAATTGCCTTAGACGGCACAACTCTATTTCATACAACGGCCTTAATTTTGGTCTTGGTTTAACTCAAGATTTACTCCCTTAATTTATTCATTAACTTATATAATATATATCACCATCAACTCAATATACAATATATATCTAATAAAATATTCTTATCCAATTTCTACAATATACAAAATAAATCCAACATTTAAATGTTTCAAATATTATGAATTATGAAAAATCCTAGTTTTACTCTTTGGCCTAAGTTTATTTATTAGTAAAATTAGTAATTTAATTAGCTATATAATTTGAAAATTAATCATCGGTTTCTAATTATTATTTTTACTGTTTTTCTTTTTTTCTCTTTGAATTTATTTTATGGATCTAAATTCTTTTTCAATAGTCTATAGTGATTACAAAATATTTATTCATAATTTTTTTAGTCATTAACAATATATATGTGTAGATACAGTTGCTCAAACCTAAAACCTCTAGTGAGATCAAACTCTTCTTAATTATTGAAGTCACTTGATGGTTCGTATATCTAAATATTTTTTAATTATAAGTCTTTCTCTTCCCTTATAAAACTACTATATATATTTATATGTTCACATTTAGTATTATTTTATATTGTTTTTAGATTAAATTCATTATTGTTTTTTAAATAGTCTAGTTGATAATTATATGATTATCTTGTTATTTAATCTTTTTTTTAAAATTTTTGGATTGATTTTTTCATTTTGACAAATGTGTTAGTTATGGATGGATAAGAGGGTAAGTGGTTGGGGACTGTTGTCCTCTCAAAATTTTAAAATTATATATATTCTAGTTTTTTTATATTTTTATTGAAAATCTATTTTATCCATTGAAATTTTATAAGTTTACCTCTCTTTAAAATTTTATAATAACATAATTCCTGTGTACATCTTTGTGTTAGTCATTCATAAATAATTTATTTTGAATTGTGATAAAATTTATTATATATAATGTTTATATTTTATTAATAGCTTTTTAAATTTTTTTGTATTATCATATTTTATTTTTTTTTAAAAAATAAATTATATACGCCTTTTTTTTCTAAGATCGATTTACTTTATCCTTGATTTATTCCATATTTAATGCTTTATCTTGAAAAAATGAAAATGATAAAAAATATAAAAGCAATACCAATATTATATATATATTGAAATATCTATTTGCATATTTCAATAACATAATTTCTACCTTAATTTTCAAGATTTTATTACTGTTGTTATATATAGTAGACTTTTTTATTTATCACTTTATTCTTTTGAAGTGTTTAATAGGAAATTGTTTAATAGATTAAAATAAAAATATTAATTATCATATAATTGTACAGAAATGTAGTTAATGAATTCTCTTAATTAGTTAAATAATCAAATAAATGTGATTTTTAAAACAAGTTTATAAATATAATACAATAATTTTATAATCACATGGTTTTTTAAAATTAGGGTAAATTACACGTTTAATACATAAACTATTTATTTTTAAAAAAATTATATCTAATATTAATTTAAATTTCATTTTAATACTCATAATTAAAAATTAACCCTGTTGTTAAAATTAGCAAACTATTTCACAATACATCCATCTTCATCCGTTGAATTTATAAAGTTCATTATTTAACTAAATTTATTCAGTCTAATCCATTTTAAGCCGTTGACTTGTATTTATCCTCACAATACAATCATGAGCAGTATTGAAATTACCAAAAGCTGATTATTGAAAGCCTCATGAAATAACTTAAGTTTTCAATAAATAAAAATTTGGATAAGAAATTAAATCTTTAGAGATAAAATATTAAAAACAACTAATAAAAGATATATACTTTTTAATTGATCACTTATATTCGATATATGATTGAATAATTTGAGTCGAATTTTATAAAGATCATTATTGGAATGACTCTCTTACCTTAGTTTATTCTGTTCACAAATATTAGGATTTGAACTCTAAATTACTTAAGAAATTTAATACATCATTCTACTAAATCAACTAATTGTTGATAAAGATATATTTTTTAATTTAATCATTGATATTTGATTTATTGACTGATTAATCTAAATCAAAATTTAAAAATTCATTATAGTTACGACTTTTCTGATCCAATTTAATTCATTAACATCATATTTAAACTCATAAAGAAATCTAATACCCACAATATCAATTGATTGCTGGCAAAGATACATACTTTTAATGTATCCAATCTTTTTTTTTTGGTTCATAATTGTATCCAAATTAATTGTTACTCAGACACTTGATATTGTCATTTGCATCCAAGCTTTTCCCTCGCATATATTTTTACTCAAAGATTAAGACTTTAGATTTTCATTTGTTCAACTGGTTTGCTTTCGGTAGTTGCAAAATCTTAGATTTAAACCCAGTAGTTTTGTATTGAAATTTAAAAGGCATCTTTATTCATTTTTTCGTACTTTTTTTTTTTGGTTGAACAAAGCATCCCATTTAGGGGTGTTTGGTTCAAGGATTGTGTGATTTCTATTGGATGAGAATTTCACATTCCCATATTTGGTTAGTCAGGAATCTCATTCCCGGTAATGTTTTATTACAATAGTAGATTTTTAGAGTATTACTTTAATATCATTACCTCCCTTCCCTTAAGTATTGTAACATTACCGAGATTTTAGACTAAAATACCCTTAAATTTTTTATTTTTTTTTCAAAAATATTATTCTTCTGTCATTGAATAATAAAAATTATACGAAGGTTAAATTACAAATTTATCCTTAAATTATTTAATTTACAAAAAAAATCTATAATTAAAATTTTATATGAATTCAGAGGTTAAAATTTTTTTTACACTTTCATTAACATTTTTATATTTTTAATTTTATAAAAAAAATATATAATATTATGAATTTAATTTTTTTTAAAAAATATATAAATATTTTACAATTTATATTATACAAATATAATAAAGACAATTTGATCAAATATACATTCGCATAATCTTTTATTCTTTTAATCAAACACGATAATCTTACATATTTGCTAAATCAACCAAACACAAAATACAACATTATCGTCCCTGATAATCTTTTATTCCTCTAATCTTACATTCTCTCACCATGGTTCTTGCCGATAAACCCCGCATCTCTTTGGGTTATTTTCATTGCACTTCCCTCACTCTATCTTCCTCGTTTTTGGATTAATGAATTCTACTTCTTGCTGATAAAAGAAACCAGCAAATTACAGGGAAGAAATGAGGCCGTACATTCATTTGTTGCCCCTAGTTCTTGCCTGTGGAGTTTCTTTGGTGACTAGTGGTTCTTTCCCTATTAATGAAGGTAATGTGCTTTTCATTAGTTTTTGTTGTTTTGTTTTCAGATCTTGATTGGTTTCTTAGAGAATGTGGGCAGATATAAGGATCGTCAACTGTCAATTTGAGTAATATTTGTTTTAGTTCAGTTCTTTTGGATTTTTATTTTCTTGAATTTAAGGATACTCATTTCTAGCTTCAATATTATCTTCTGAATTGGGAACTCTGGGTTTTTTTTGCAGTCAAGGCCCTTATAACATTTAAGGGAGATATATCTGAAGACCCAAATCTGGTTTTGTCAAACTGGAATGCTTTAGATGCTGATCCCTGTGACTGGTCTGGGATTACTTGTAATAAGAGACAACATTATAAAGATGTAACCATGATCCAACAACTTTCCCAACTTCTTTAATGTTCAATTGACGTGTTTTGGAGTAACTATGTTTCTCTCTGTGTTGCAGAAACATATCAGCTTCGTCTCTGAAGGGAATTCTTGCTCCGGAAATTGGCCAGATTACCTACTTGCAAGGACTGTATGTTATTCTTATTTTGGTCGAAATGCTCTTGGTTCAGCTTTTATCCTTCTCCGATCATCGTGGTTGATGCATGCTTTTGTGTTTTTGTAGAACTTTACGCTCAAACAGACTGTTAGGTGTAATACCTAAAGAACTTGGCATGTTGAAGTTCCTCAAAGTCTTGGATCTGGTGAATCAGCTCACTGGTCGGATTCCTTCAGAGCTAGGGAATTTATCCATCGTTATGAAGATGTAACCTGAATTTTATGTGTCGTGTTTTGAGGAAATGAACTTACTTTTTGGGTTATTTTATGCGGTTTCTTATTTTCCTTCTTTGTTATCACAGAAACCTTCAGTCAAATGGGTTAACAGGGAGCCTGCCGGCAGAGCTTGGCAATTTAAAGTATCTTCAGGAACTCCGTCTTGATAGAAATAAACTTCAAGGAGCTGTTCCTGCTTATAGCAATTCAGCATTTACAGCTGAGACACATGGAATGTAAGTAGAATATTGCGGCCGGCAATAAAATCATGTTCTATTTAGCTCTTGAGAACAAATCTTTTGATAAACTGTTCATTAGAAACTATGCCTTATTTAACCTTCTTGCTGAACACTAAAAGTTTCTAGACATACAACGCCTTCAGTTTTAATCCTTCATCTTAACAAATTTAATTTAAATGATGTCTTAAATGTGTTGATAATTTTTCTTGTATGTATAATGCACGACTGACTGACATACAGAGGATGGCAAGCTCTTAACTATATCTACTTTCAGAAAACGACGACCCTTTCTTCCTGGAAAAATGTTTGAATTCAGAGAAAATATCTTGGTATCGGATGATGATTCATGAAAATGAAAATACAAAGACTTCTCCATTTATTTAGCCATTAAAGTGAATCATGTAAGCTTTTCAAAGTTGATCTCTAATGATTCTTTTCTCTTCAGGTATGCCTCACATTCAAACTTAACTGGACTTTGTAGCTGGGTCAGTTAAAAGTGGTAGATTTCTCCTATAATTTTTTGGTTGGAAGCATTCCCAAGTGCTTGGAACACCTTCCCAGGTAAACTTTCTTTTCCTATGTCATTGATCCATGCCGGCTTCGTTTTTATCCAGTTGGTTTATGTTTTCCCCATATTATTAATGCAGCTCTAGCTTTCAAGGGAACTGCTTTCAGGACACAGATGCTAAACAGCATTCCGGCACGCAATGTGGTATATTTTATTACTTAACCTTCCCTTTGGCTGAAAACATACATATTCTTGGCCAAGTCCACTGACTATTGTATGATATCTTGGAGTATTCATGTTTCCTGTATTGGATCAAAATTTAAGCACATCTCTTCCGTAGTTCGATTTAATATATCTTGAAGTTGCATTTGTAACTTAATTTCATCAATTTGTATTCTCGTTTACTTACCAACTCTTGCTGATGGTCTTATGACTATGAAATAATTCAATATCGATGATACCATAGTTGACAGTGAAAATGTTCCTTTTTTTAGGAGCTCTGCCATCTGAAAAACACGAAGCACCCAGCTGTAGGCATCAGCATGCTGAAGATGTTGCAAAACATCTGAAAGCATCAAACCTGCCTGGCTCTTGGTTCTTGAGATTGTGACGGGAATCATGGTGGGATCTTTCTTTCTTTTCGCTCTCCTCGCTGCTTTCCAAAGATGTAATAACAAGTTTTCAATCATAATCCCTTGGAAGAAATCAGGGAGTGAGAAGGATCATTTGGTAGTATACATAGGTTAGTTTGCTATAAATGGCATTTAGTTTTAACTACTTTTCCCAGATTTATTTCAATAATTTGTTCTTCGAAGTAATAGCGATTAACATCATGACCTTTTGGCAGATTCCGAGTTATTGAAAGATGTGACTAAATATAGCAGGCAAGAGCTTGAAGTAGCTTGTGAAGACTTTAGCAACATTATCGGTTCATCTCCGGATAGTTTGGTCTATAAAGGCACCATGAAGGGTAGGCCTGAAATTGCTGTGATCCCTCTGCATCAAACAGGAGCACTGGACAGGTTATCTCGAGCTCTATTACCAAAGAGAGGTACTTATTACATAGCAGTTTCGATAAAATTTCTTGAAAGAAGTGAAGCCGCTTTAAAATGCAAGAATTAATGAACTAGAGTAATCTGGTTCTAAATTTTCAGTTAATTGCTCTTCAGGTGGCAGATTGGCGAGATTGAATCATGAGAAAGTAGGGAAATTACTAGGTTACTGTAGAGAGAGCAGTCCGTTACAAGAACGCTTGTTTTTGAATATGCATCAAATGGAACACTTTATGAGCATTTGCATTGTAAGCATACCCCCTCATCCGCTTGCTTACATACAATGATTTAACATTTTCGTTATCAGCTTTTACCTTGGTAATCGATCTTCATGCAGGCGGCGAAGGATCCCAATTATCTTGGACAAGACGTATGAGAATCGTTCTTGGCATTGCCGAGGACTCAAGTATCTTCATACAGAACTTGAGCCACCATTCACTATATTAGAGTTAAACTCTAGTGCTGTGTATCTTACAGAGGATTTTTCTCCAAAGGTTTCTCCTCAGTTCTTGCCTTACTGCATAAGCATTTAATAATTTGTTCATGCTCTGGGATTCCAGGGATATTCGAGTTAGGGTCATTTCTAACTTATCTGAAGTGTCGGTTCTGGTTCCTTGACTTGAATCATAAACTCGAGATATTGTTCATGATCTGACTATGCAGTTGGTTGACCTCGAAAGTTGGAAGAGTATACTTGGTAGATCAGAAAAGAACTCTGGCACCGTTGTCAACAATGGAGCAGTTTGTCTGCTTCCTAATTCTGTGGAGAAACGCCACCTCGACATCCAGGGAAATGTCCATGCTTTGGCTTACTTATACTTGAGATAATTAGTGGAGGCCTCCGTTCTGTAAGGACAGAGGTTCCTTGATAGATTGGGTAAGCAATCCTTTCGAGCGCTCATTTTCAAATGACAAAAAATGCTGGTTAGATTCATTCATATGCTCCATGCATATTACAGACCAAGGAGTATCTTGAATTACCAGAAGTTATGTCTTACCTACTGGACCCGGAGCTAAAACATTTCAGATATGAAGACCTCAAAGTCATCAGTGCAGTTAAGCCTTTGCATTCATCCAGACTCTTCGAAAACACCATCCATGGATGAAATACGCCTCACTTTGGAGAGTGAAATCGACACATTGCTATCAGTCGAGTTCAAATCATCTTGGCATGGGCTGAACTTGCTCTTTCATCATGATTGAGTTGAAAGCTAACACACTATACATCTATGCCACATTCTTCCACAATTCAATCCTTTTCTGATCTTGTAAATGCTGCCATACGAAGAAACGTTTGCCTTCTATACTTGAAATGTCCACTTTTATTGTAGGGTAAATTAAAGTACACAAATTATAAAATGATTATTCGACTATAGGATGTTGTTTTGTTGGGTCATCTGACTATTAAAGTTATAAAATAATCATTAATTATTCATATATTTTAAACTTATCTTTTTCTGTTAAAAAATTGATAATCGTAGCTGTACATTAATAGTTGACGTATATATGATAAAATTATATTTTAATATTGTCTATTGAGATTGTCGTTTTTTCAAGAATGAGCTCGATAGTACAATGTAAGTGGAGAGTCAATCCATGAAATACAACTCAAATGATTCTAACTCAGACAATGTCAATTTTTCAACAAAAAGATGAATTTGGAACATGAATAGTTAGATGACTATTTTATAACTTTTAATAGTCGGAGGATTCGACAAAGTAATGTATTATAGTGGAGAGATCATTTTATAACTTCTAATACTTGTGAATTCAATAAAACAATATTCTATAGTCGAATATTATGTGTTTTTTACACTAAAAGTTATAACATGATCAATCAAGCTTATTGAATGCATATTGGGATTGAGTAAAAAGAATTATTCATTTCCAAAGGGTGAAAATGTGTGTGTGGGGGGGGGGGTTGTAACAAGTGAGAACTATAGCTTAGTTATTTTATTTAGACTGCCCTCTCTTTGACAATATCAAAGCTCATCTCACTTGAATCAGTGACCTATACCCATAATTATGAAACAGATTTTACGTACAAATTAAATGCATTTAAGGAAGATTATGTTTAAACCAACGGGTTAATTCAAGTGGTAAGTAATATCATTTAAGTAGGTTTCGAGTTTGAGGCTATGTGTATTGTCGTAACCGGTTTTCGCCCGGACACAAAGTTTTACTTGGCGGGAAAAAATAATATGGATAAATGGTTTTTATTGAAATGTTTTGGGAGTCGCCATCGGCCTTTTGGATTAGGTAGATCGAATACCTAAAAATCATATTTTAAAAGAGTTTTAAGAAAACATCAGTTAAAAGATAAATATGCGTTTAACCAAAAATTCGTTCTTTTAATAATAAAAAGAGATTCGTGGTCGATTACGTTTGGGGAAGGATTAGCACCCCACAACGCCCAAAATTGGTCATTGTCGATTAAATTGTATCTAATAATAGAATTTAAGAATTCAAATATAAATTTAATTTATGATCTTGTGATTTCAAATATTAGTATAATTATTAGAAAATATATTAATTTTTATAAATATATATATTTTTATATTTTATAAATAAGACATTATTTTATTTAGAAATATCACAAAAGGCCTTCTAGTTGCTTTAAGACAGCCCCTTTCTTAATATTAAAAAATAAATAAATATTAATAAATATTTCCATAAAAATAATAAAAAATAAATTAAATTAATATAAAGTAGGATATTAATTTATTTAAAATATCAGAAAATGACATCTAGTTGCTTTAAGACTGTCTTTCTTAATATTAAAAAATAAATAAATATTAAAAACATGATTTATATAAAATTAAAGCAAAATATATATTTTTTATAAGCATGATATTTATTATTCTTTAAAATACCAGAATAAGACATCTAGTTGCTTTAAGACTGCATTTTCTTAATATTTTTAAAATAAATAAATATTATCAACTTATAAATTAATCAAAAAAATTTATTAATATGATTAAAATAAAATAATAATAATAATTAAAATATTGAATTAAACATATAAAATTAAAATATAACTAAACAATGACTAACAAATAAAATTAAAACTATAGTAAAAATATAAAAAGTAATAAAACTTGTAATTAACAATAAATGAAAGTTATTAAAATTAGTGATTAAAATGTAAATTATCAAATTTAATAACCATGACTCAAAATATCCTGAAATATAGGTATTAATTTTATTATTTGAGATTAATCAATTATTGGAGACTAAATAAAATTTAATAAAATCATGATGGACTAAAATGGGTATTTACCCTAAATATTATATAATTACTACTAATGACTAAAATAAAAATAAGATAAAATTAAAAGACCGAATCAGAATACTTATAAATTTGATTTAGTGACTAAAATGAAAAGTTACAAAACTATGGGTGTTGCGGAAAGGGTTTGCTCATAAGAGAAATTACAGAAACACCCTCCCCAAAACGGCGTTGTTTGAGAGAGGGTATATAAATCCTTTAACCGGCCCAAGAGGCCATTTCTCTCTTTTTTTTCTTTGTGGGGAGAACCTCTCCCTTCTCTTTAGCTTTCTTCACCGGAAGGAATTCAGACAGCCGCCAGCCACCGCCGACGGTGGCCGAAAATTTCAAAATTACCCCCGATTAAAGCCCTTATTTTTTTAAACTCGGATCTATGGTTTTTTGGCCTAAAACCTTACCAAACGCCCTAGATCTAAGATTATCACCTTCGATGCTTCGGTCTCCGGTGGTGTGTGGAAGCTCCGATGACGTGGTAACTCTCTCTCCCTCTTTTTTCTGTTGGTATTTGTTTGGGATGGTAGTTTCCCGTATTTTTACTGTCTTTGTCTTTGTCCTTATCCTCTGTTTTTGCTCTCGTCGTGTCTTGCTGGGTTCTTTTTTGCTCCCCTTTTTCATTTGTAGGTGCGATGGCTTTTATAGCCATGTGGTGACTCACCATATAGCAGATGTCGTGGACGACCGGTATAGATCTTCTGGAAGCTTCCGGTGAGGCGTTGTGGCAGTGAGGTGTCGACGTGGGGCGGTTGACAGTCGGCAATGGCCGGTTGAAGCACTTGGCAGCAGAGGCGGCGGTTGTACTCCCTAGGGTATCATAACCCTAGGGTTTCCTGATGGGACCATCTGGATCGTTGGATCATAGCCAGATCCAACGACTGTGATTTGAGGCGGCTGGTTGAGATGATACAAACCTTAATTGGATTTAGGGTTTGGTTAGGCCATCTGGGCCAGGTCTGCTATATTTGGGTCGTGTAACTGGGTCGGGTTTGTAAATGGGCTTCAAGACTCTAGGTTTCCGATGTATTTGTAATTATTTATTAATAATATAATAATAATAATAATAATATTTATAATAATAATAATAATATTAATAATTATTATTATTATTATAATAAAATGAAAATGAAAAATTAGTGTCTACAACTGCCCCTCTTTGCTCATTCTTGTATTAACAAGAATAGAGCAAAGACGAAAAAGACAATAATTTTTCATTTGACTTCTTTTGAGTAGGATGGAAATGTTGAAAACATTATGCCTAGAGGTCTTATGAATGGCCCTGAGGTCTTATTATCTTGCACTGTAGGTCTTACAGATGACCTGGAGGTTTTGAAAACATCATGCACTGAAGGGCTTACAGATATCCCGAAGGCTTTGAAAACATAATGCACTGAAGGGCTTACAGATGGCAAGGTCTTTGAAAACATCATGCACTAAAGGGCTTACAGATGACCCGGAGGTTTTGAAAACATCATGCACTAAAAGGCTTACAGATGACCCGAAGGCTTTGAAACTATCAAAAGCTCCCGAAGGCTTTTTGAAAATATCCTGCACTGTAGGTCTTACGGATGATCCGAAGGCTTTGAAAATCATGCACTGAAGGGCTTACAGATGACCCGAAGGCTTTGAAAATATCAAAATCCTCCCGAAGGCTTTTTGAAAACATCCTGCATTGTAGGTCTTACGGATGACCCGAAGGCTTTGAAAACATCATGCACTAAAAGGCTTACAGATGACCCGAGGGCTTTGAAAACATCATGCACTAAAGGGCTTACAGATGACCCGAAGGCTTTGAAAACATCATGCACTGAAGAGCTTACAGATGACCCGCGGGCTTTGAAAACATCATGCACTGAAGGGCTTACAGATGACCCAGAGGTTTTGAAAACATCACTGAAAGGCTTACAGATGACTCGAAGGCTTTGAAACTATCAAAAAGCTCCTGAAGGCTTTTGAAAACATCATGCACTGTAGGTCTTACGGATGACTCGAAGGCTTTGAAAACATCATGCACTGAAGGGATTACAGATGACCCGAAGGCTTTGAAAATATCAAAAAGCTCCCAAAGGCTTTTTGAAAACCCTGCACTGTAGGTCTTATGGATGACCCAAGGCTTTGAAAAATCATGCACTGAAGGGCTTATGATGACCCGAAGGCTTTGAAAACATCATGCTCTGAAGGGCTTACAAATGACCCGAAGGCTTTGAAAACATCATGCACTGAAGGGCTTATAGATGTGGGAAATAGTTTACTAAGTAAGAAACTTTGGAAATCATTTTCTTACTATTCAACATTTTCATTTTCAAAAAAGATTAAATGAGAAACTTTGGAAAGCGTTTTCTCATTGAAATAACTTGTTGATTGGGTAACATGCCTCATTTTAAAATAATGCTTCATTGTGGATTACGTCCATTCTTTAGATGTTTGCCTCTCCTAATGTGATTTGAATTCTACCTTCCCTTTGTAAGGTATTTTCCATCATGAATCTTCTTTTTCATACGAAGATCTGTAAAACTTCATATTTGAATGCAATCAGATGTATCAATGTAATGCATTATCTATTGTGTAAATGATGTTGTTATGAATGCATGAATGTTGATGCAATCTTCATTTGACTTCAAAGTGGCGAACTCGGTCTTCCTTCACTTGATCATTTATTTCCAGGTTACCTTTGGATATCAGTGTAGCAAGTATGCTATATTTCTGAAGAATCTCTGATCAATCTGAATCTTTGTGTCTTCTTTGCTTCATTTAAGTCTCATAAGAAATGTTTCATTTATGGAACTCTGGTCGTAATCATAATTATGACATGGATGCCCCATTTTAGTCTTTGATAACACTGACTTTCTTCATATGTACTTGTGTAGAAATCCAATGAATTCATCTTGAAAAGAGAATCTATCATCTTTGGAGAGTGAATCTATCATCTTTAAAGGGTGTAAATTTAGATATGCTTAACTCAGTAGGGATTAATTAAGAAAGTAGAGTCTATTCTGATTTGACTCTTGAACACATCACAAGGAGGATTTATCCTAATTCCTTTCATGTCTCCCCATCTAATCAAATCTCGAATAAGGAAACTTGGACCACATCATGTCGAGATGTTTAACAACAATATATTGTTCAATATTAGTTGGCTCCACTTCCGTAGAAAGAAATCTTCATCATATCTCACTTCTAACCTTGGGGTTGAAGATGACATGCTTCATCTTGAATAAAAAATAGAGACACCATATGATCGCAGCATTGGTTCAACACTATAACTGATTCGTAAAACATTTGACAACACATTCATCATTTTACGTGGTTTCTGTTAAGTGTTCGTAAAAAATTTGACAACATTCATCCTTTCATGTGGCTTCTGCACAGATGTTTTCTAGTGAAGCTATTTGCATAGTGTTCAAACCTTTTATATGACGTCACAAGACCACTTGAGAACAAAACTCAGTGGGAATACAAATGGGATGCTGGTGTGTTTCATGACCAAAAAGTTGGTCAAATTCACAAAATATGCTAATGCCGAATTGAATAAGAGATACCAACTGATCTTGATATAATATCGGGCATGGGCAAGTGTGATACCGATCACGTTTTCTTCCATAATGAGTGTTGTAGAAAGTAGAAACACGTCCGCTATATGAGCCATGTACAGAAGGAGGTTCATGGAATTCTTACTGCTGGAGATGAAACACACATATTAAAACCAAATAGATGAAAACTCATTTCACCCCGACTGGAAATGATAACCCCAGTAACAATGGGAATAACGGTAATGTACATAAGCCGAGCCTCTCTCTTCAATGTCATCAAGTAAAAAAAACTGATGTGAAAAAAGCTTCGTAACCCCAATAGTATGGTTGAAACTAACTGCCAGAAACTTCAAAGAAATATGCTCAATCATCATCGTCACAAAATACAAAATTCAAAGTTGAGAGTTTAAGAAACTGAACCCTGGATCGAATGGTCTTAATGGGGACCATCTTTATTCATCCAACCGTGATGTATCTTAACAAAGAACACGATGTCATGTGACAAATGGTTAAGAAGATTGGGTATTTGAAACCTTACTTGCTGAGTAAATATTTGTTCAACAATATAACTCTAATGCAACTGCCTGATGAACGAAGCAATTATGTATAGTCAGCTCCACTGTCACTGTTTTACCATTTTCATTCTTCATATCTTTCTCTCTCATTGGAAATATTTGCTTAAAGCAATGATCTTGAAAGGATAATGGATATTCAATATGCCCCAACATTTGCTGATACAAGCATTCGAAATGCGTTAACATTCCTGATTCTTATTGAAATGAGTTTCAGTATGTCCCAACATTTGCTTCTTGTTAATGTGATCTTTTAAAATGCCTCAACATTTTTTCATACTGAGATGAGCCTTCAAAATGCCCCACATGGATCTGTCTGAAGTGGCCTTTAAAATGCCTTACCATTCTGTTTTTGGTTGAAATGAGCTTTTAGCGTGCTCCAACATTTGCTGATATGCACGTTTCAAATTCATTCAAAATTGTTTTCTTGCTGATATGAGTCTTCAAGAATGCTCAAATATTCAAACTGTTGTGAGCCTTCAAAGTGCCCCACATGGATCATTTCTGTCTGAAATGGGCCTTCAAATGCCCCAATATTCTATTTATGGTTCACTCTCAATGTCTGCTTGAATTGAATATCATGATCCCCACAAGGTCCAATTTTGACAATGCACTGTTGTGGGTATTTGTGGCTTTATTCGTGCCCTAAATCTATTTATCTTGAATACTCTCATTCTGGTGTCACTAAACATCAGTGTTGTCAAGTAATTTGAGGAATTCTCTTCATGTTGTCACAAACTTAAGAAGTAATCAAATTCTAACGGAAATGTTGAGATATGTGCCTCTTCTAAATGAGGTGCCCATTTTGGATCTGGAGGGATCTAGTCGGACATAGTGGTATAAATCGCTTGGTAATTCATTCCAGGACGACACAGTGGCTTATTATCTTTCAGTCTTAAGAGATATGTTCCCCAAGTACATCAATGTCATGTCTCTTTTTTCTGGGATCGGTGGTGCAGAGATTTCCCTTTACCAGCTCAGCATATTTGAAAGAATGTGTAAGAACTGAATGGTGATCAGTTGGAGCAATTGATGAGTAGACTTGGCGGATTCGACTTTTTTGTCGTGGCATTCAGTGTAACAACCTTACCGGAATAAATAAACATCATCGGGATGAACTAGAAGATTTTGTTGGTGCCTTTCTTGCAATGACTGTTGCATTGACTGCCTCTTATGCTACTTCAAGATACACCTCTATATCCCACTCTTCCCGAATCATGGAAAGGTTTAGTGGATGGTAAAACTGGTTATCTTTACTTTTAGAATCATGTAACCAATGTTACCCAATATGAAAGGCATACAAATGTAGAATATGTTCCAATGTCAAATTTAAGTTCAACAATCTTCTGAAGGACATAATGGATAATCTGACAAAGAAAATGATCGGCATAGAAGAGGCAACAATGATGTATCAAGACTTGAGCCAGTATCACGGTATAACCAGAGTATAGGTGGTGACTTGTTCATTCCCATAATACACCTAATGGGACTTATGGCTCTGTGATTGGAGGATCTACTAGGAGACATGTATTGCTGGGGAAAATAATTTTTCTGGTGATACTTATTGCCCTCAGAATGAGATAAGTGATAATTTTCTTGATGAGTTGATAATAATGTCATAGGAGAGCGTCACAAGTTCAATTATCCAGACTTTTTTGGCTTCTTGGACCATTTACTTTCAAGAATTTGAAAGGCTTCATCATTATGGCATCACTTATTTTTTCTCCAATTGAGGTAGAATAGACAACAACTTGCGTCAAGGACCTTCCTCATTTGAGACTGTCCTGTTTGAAAATGTTTCTCTTTTCTTTATCAAAGAATGAAAGAATTTTGTAAAGTGTTGCCTATCACAGATTCACAATAGAATCAAATCATAAGCATGAATTCAAAGAATATCAAAAGAATCAATAACTCTTTAATGTTTGAGAATTCTAGCTCTTTGACAAGTATCAAAATTTGGTTTGTTTCAGGATGGCTTTCCTATTTTCTATGGTTACATCTATTTAAGATGTCACTCCTCTCTTATTCTTTGTGTTCTTTGTCACATACTCATTTAAGGACTTGGTATTTTAACCGGATGCATACAAAATGACACAATCTAGCATAACGGTTACTAGACCTTCTAGAATACGTCCATTTCAATTCTCTAAAATCCTTGATAAAGCAATGTGAAAACATCAATCTAATAACCAGATTTCTGTGTGTACGTGTGTGAAATAGACTATAACAGGTCTTCTTTTGTCATTTTGACTAGCTGAATTAGCTTTATTGACATTAGCCTTCATTGGACTAATTAAACGGTTCAACTCATCACAATGTCTTTGACTTGACAATCACAGTGGAGCAAAACTGAACTGCCAAATACCCGATCAAGATCATGCTTGAATATAATATTTTAGAAGAACTTGTTATAGCCTAGGTGTCTGGTGGAATTCAGAAAATCTTATTACCAAATGACTTTAGACTAGATTTGTCAAAGTTTCATCGTCAAACTTCATCAATAGAAAAGCAATCTAGTCAGTTTTGTAATGTAATACACCAACGATGCCCCATGTTGTACGCTCCTATATATAAATATCAAGCCTTTTTGTAATTCCTTTCAATAGGAGTAGGATATCTCATATTTGTAATAGGATAGTGTTTGGGTGTGTTCTTCTGAGTTAAGGTCAAGGGTCCTTGTTTTTTTGGTTTTCAATCTTGATATTTTGTCAAAATTATAACTCTAATCATTAAGAGTTTTTTTAATCCAATTGATATTCAAAGAACTGCAAGATTCCAAAATTGACTCAATGCTCATAACCTTAAAAGCAACACAAATTTATTTATTGCATAAAAGGCGGAGAAAGGAACAAAAAACATGTGAAAACAAGATGCTGAAAGTAGAAAGTACTACAGTGGTAAATAACAACTTCCACTTGTTTATTTAGCTTGCATCTATCATTCCTCGAATGTTGGGTGTATATTTGGCCCAGGATTTTCATCCTTATTTGCCCCCCATTTCTTGATCATTTCTTGTGTTAAGACACCCTTGTCAATAAGTGTGTCTATTTCTTTTAATAGTGGCCAACAACTCCCTGTTTAATGTCCCTTTACCCCCAAGTGAAAATTACAAATACTACCTTGATCATAACTATGAGCAGAAGGGTTTGGTGGCACTTTCGTTGGTCTTGGTATGATGTATCGACCTTTAACCAAATGAGGGTATAAGTCTGAAATGGAAGTTTGGAACACTTCCAAAGTTTTTCTTGATCGCGTGACTTTCTTTGGTTGATCCGAACAACTACTTGCTCTTTTCTTTTGCAGTGGCGGGGATTCTGGATGTGACATTCATTCACATCATCAGCTTTCACTTTCTGATCCGTCGGCTCTTGGATGACTTTTGAGTTTTCTTTGTTGATCACATTTTCAATTAATTCTCCATTTATCAATAAATTCTCGAATTTCTTGTCGATTTTCAGCAGTAACTCGAAGAAAGGAGCGGAAAGGGAATCACGAAACATATGCTATATTCTTCTTCTAATATAGGAGGTTGAACTTGTGCTGCCACTCCTCTCCCTCTTAAGGCATACTTCTGAAACCCTTCATTGGCTTCCATTTTTACTCCTTGAAGATCCATACGTGTTGGAGCTAAGCCTTTAACATATCAATAATGTCCCAAAAATGCATCAGTTAGATCAATCCATCTCTTGATCTGTTCTTGGGTCAACTGATTGTACCAAACTACTGTTGGGCCAACGAGGCTATCATGGAAGGACTGAATTAACAAATCATCAGAATTTAAACATCCTTCCATTTTTCTGCAAATATTCTCAGATGGATTAGGGGATAACTGGTGCCATCATATTTCTGAAATCAGGCATTTTGAATTCATGGGGAATAACCAAGTCTGGAACCAAGCTAGTTCTCTTGCTTCTAATTCTTTGTGGGAAGTATTAACACCTCTCATATTTCTGATTGCTTCATCTACCCTCTTGAATCTCTCCTTATTGTGAATAATTAATGAGGTTATTCTTTGGGTTCGAGTGGGATGCCCATGGTATGTTATCATTCTCGACTCTTCAATTGATAGCATGGTTGCTCTTTATCAGTTATCTCTTCTTTATCAGATGACATCCTTTGAATAATTTGATTTGATCCATCTGGTACTGAATCCAATGCTTCTTTCTTTGTATCCTGAGGTAACCCTGTCAATTATTCTGGCCACTGATCTTGTAGTCTTTCACAAGATTGCTCCATTGTTTTCATGATAATGGTAAAGTAAAATGAATGAATGATCTTGGTTTTACTGTTACAAAACCTTTCAAGAATTATTTACATGTTTTTATAATTAATGTATATAACAATACTTATATAAATAAAAAATGTAATGTAAAAGCGAAAATGCAAAAATGCAAAAATAAGAATGCAAACTGTGCAATGCAAAATCACACATAAAAAGTATGAATACAAAATGAAAATGCAAAGATGTGAAATACAAATGCATGTATGAAAAGGTGTTACTCAAGAGTGATCATCTTAGAACATTTCATTAAACACAAAAGTTTTCGTGCATCAAACAAAACTTTTACATATAGGGGATAATTTCACTCCCAATTTCTCTATTTCCCTTAAAAGCCAAATTAACTTCCACTCATGCTCAGGTGTGGAGTTATCAATCTGCCTTAATTCTCTCGTGAAGCCAGCTAAGTCTACTAGCTTATGAGCCACATTACTTGTTTGAGCAGTAACTTCCTTCATGATGTTTTCTTTTTCCTTCATCTTCTGTGTCAATTCTCGGAGTTGTAAACAATGTTGTTCATTTTTTCTTGTGAGAGAATCTTTATATTCAAGAAGTTCTCGTACAAGATCTCCATAATCATCTAAACATTTCTTCAATGTCTTCTTGGCTCTAGTGGCTTTTAATTCAGTATCGATCTCATGCTAATGGATATGATATGATGCTTCAATGTTGGTCATAGCACTATTCAACCTTTGATTGCCGACTTGATATTTTCCCGATTCAATGAGAGTTGTATTGCGTCTTTCTTCTGCAACTCGTGAATCATGATAAAATTTCTTGGCTCGACCTTCATGTATGTTACAGTTCTTTTTCAGTTTGGTGACCCCTGTTATCCACTCTTCTAGGGTGTTTCCTATGCCAGCATTTTGAAAGGCTTGAGTGACCTTCTGAAAATATTCATGCATGGTTTCCATTTTGGTGCTCAATTTATTTTTAATCTTTAAATTACGTTTTGAGCCTTAGACCTCAGCAAATCTTCTTCTTTCTTGGCGCCCCAAACTGATGCTCTTACCTAATCTAGTAGGACCTTCAGTTACCAAACTAGGTCGATCATTTATCATAAATTGTAAGGTTCCATGATCCAAAAGACTTTGGACTCGACGTTGAAGGCAAGATAATTCATAATGGTATGTCCTTGAGCTTCGACATGATATTCACAATAAACGTTGATGTCATACCAATTCGGATATGGAGGTTGGAACGGTTTATGTAGTATGGAGCCACTTCTCGCGCTTCAAGTAGTTTCTCATATAACTCTTTATATGATATAGGGATAACATCAAAATGAGAACTGCCTTTTGTCTTGGATTGGACCTGAGTTTTAGACGTCAGGAGCAGACTAAACTTCGACGATTTCAGATTACCTGATTTTTTCTCATCTCTAGGAGCTTTTACATTTGTCACCATTTCCTACGTATCTCCAGATAACTTGTGAATACGAATGATGACTATCTTTAATTTCTCAAATTGGTTAGGATCCGAAGTTTCTTGTATATCTGAGATTGTTGGGTTATGGTCATTGACCTCTCTCTCTTTTTGTGTAGGAATCTCTTTTCCTTTGGCCAAAACAGATATTCTACCCATCATTTTGGACATCTGCTCCCTTATTTCTCGTATCTCCTTTTGCTCTTCAATGGGCATATGATCTTTGGGTGCATAGCTATCCTCTATCATCGGAGTTCCCTCAGGATGTCGTTCCATGGTTGCGTCATATTTTGTTCGATCATAAAACTTTTTGTCCATTTATGAATTCTTTCCAATTTGATGAACAGTCTTTCAAGTCAACACCTTTTGGTTATGCCATGATCATGCAATGCAAACAAAAGAAATAAATATTAAACAAGTTATAACAAAACAAAATGTATGAAAAATAAAAATCAGAAAGGAAAAAATAAATTGGTTAGTACCAATTAATGGAAAGAAAACATCCTGTCTATCAAGGTATAAATCCTAACCACATGCTTTTTAGTTCCATGCTTTATTTGGAAAAATTAACCTAACTGCATGATTTCTAGTTCGAATGCATTTATTTAGAAGAAAGAAAATAAAATAAATTAAAAGCTAGAGCTTATTTCTCCTTTGTGTACACCTACAGACAGAGGTTCAGTCTTGTCTTAGATCGGGTGAATTTCTAAGGTTTATTATATACAGGGTTTTAGTTCTAGGAGTAAAGGTACTCGAACTGTCCTTGTTGGTGCCTCCTTGGGCTGTCAAACCCTCAATCCTAGTCCATCACATACTTAAGCGGACCAAGTTAAATTCGAGGGGACACATTTCTCTATGTCTGACACGGAGAATAAATTCTCATGAAAACATAGAATATATGAACCCCAAAAGTTACTTGCTAGGTCTGACACGGAGAATAAATTCTCACGAAGACGTCGCTTTCACTTCCACTTAAAAGGGACAAGCTTGATTATAAAGCTTATGTTATGCAATGCAAGTGTTTGTGTGTGAGGAGAAATTTTCACACAAAAGTTTAATATCTAAAAAGCAATCAAATATACAAGAGTATAAAATAAATTGAAAGAAATCGAAAGAATCATAAATTAAATAAAATTGAATTCTTAATTTCTAATTATAGAGACAACATATAATTGACTTTGGTTGACCAGAGATTCTGGGTTCGATCCCCAGCAGAGTCGCCAAGTTGTCGTAACCGATTTTCGCCCGGGCACGAAATTTTACTTGGCGGGAAAATTAATATGGATAAATGGTTTTTATTGAAATGTTTTGGGAGTCGCCATCGGCCTTTTTGGATTAGGTAGGTCGAATACCTAAAAATCATATTTTAAAAGAGTTTTTAAGAAAACATCAATTAAAAGATAAACGGGTCTGCGTTTAACCAAAAATTCGTTCTTTTTAATAATAAAAAGGATTCGTGGTCGATTACGTTTGGGGAAGGATTAGCACCCCCACAATGCCCAAAATTGGTCCTTGTCGATTATAAATTGTCTCTAATAATAGAATTTAATAATTCGAATAGAAACTTAATTTATGATCTTGTGATTTCAAATTTATTAGTATAATTATTAGAAAATATATTAATTTTTATAAATATATATTTTTTATATTTTTATAAATGAGACATTTATTTTATTTAGAAATATCATAAAAAGACTTCTAGTTGCTTTAAGGCAGCCCCTTTCTTAATATTAAAAAATAAATAAATATTAATAAAACATTTCTCTAAAAAATAAAAAAATTAAATTAATATAAAAGTAGGGTATTAATTTATTTAAAAATATCAGAAAATGACATCTAGTTGCTTTAAGACTGTCTTTTCTTAATATTAAAAAATAAATAAATATTAAAAACATGATTTATATAAAATTAAAGCAAATATATATTTTTTATAAGCATGATATTTATTATTCTTTAAAATACCTGAATAGGACATCTAGTTGCTTTAAGACTGCCTTCTTGATATTTTAAAAATAAATAAATATTATTAACTTATAAAATTAATCAAATAATATATATTAATATGATTAAAATAAAATAATAATAATAATTAAATTATTGAATTAAACATATAAAATTAAAATATAACTAAACAATGACTAACATAAATAAAATTAAAACTATAGTAAAAATATAAAATGTAATAAAACTTGTAATTAACAATAAATGAAAGTTATTAAAATTAGTGATTAAAATGTAAATTATCAAATTTAATAACCATGACTCGAAATATCCTGAAATATAGGTATTAATTTTATTATTTGAGATTAATCAATTATTCGTGACTAAAATAAAATTTAATAAAATTATGTGGACTAAAATGGGTATTTACCCTAACTATTATATAATTACTACTAATGACTAAAATAAAAATAAGATAAAATTCCGAATCAGAATACTTATAAATTTGATTTAGTGACTAAAATGCAAAGTTACAAAACTATGGGTGTTGCGGAAAGGGTTTGCCCATAAGAGAAATTACAAAATACCCTCCCCCAAAATGATGTCGTTTGGGAGAAGGTATATAAACCCAAAATGATGTCGTTTGGGAGAAGGAATTTCGGCGGCCACCGGCCACCGTACTCCGGCGCTGATCGTCGCCGTCGGCCACCGCCGACGGTGGTTGGAAATTTCAAAATTACCCCCGATTAAAGCATTTATTTTTCTAAACCCGGATCTATGGTTTTTTGGCCTAAAACCTTACCAAACGCCCTAGATCTAAGATTATCACCTTCGATGCTTCGATTCTCTGGTGGTGCGTGGAAGCTCCAATGACGTGGTAACTCTCTCTCCCTCCTTTCTTTTTTTTCTGTTGGTATTTGTTTGGGATCGTTGGTAGTTCCCGTATTTTTGTTGTCTTTGTCTTTGTCCTTCTCCTTTTTTTTTTTGCTCTCGTCGTGTCTTGATGGGTTCTCTTTTTTTGCTCCCCTTTTTCATTTTGTAGGTGCAATGGCTTTTATAGCCATGGAGGTACGCCCTTCGGACCGGTTCCAGTGGTGTCTTTCGGTGAGTCACCGAACTATGTGGTGACTCACCATATATCAGATGTCGTGGACGGCCGGTGTAGATCTTCTGGAAGCTTCTGGTGAGGTGTCGTGGTAGTGAGGTGTCGACGTGGGGCAGCTGACTGTCGGTAGTGGCCGGTTGGAGCACTTGGCAGCAGAGGCGGCGGTTGTAGTCCCTAGGGTATCATAACCCTAGGGTTTCCTATTGGGACCATCTGGACTGTTGGATCATAGCCATATCCAACGGTTGTGATTTGAGGCGGTTGGCTGAGATGATACAAATCTTAATTGAGTTTAGGGTTTGGTTGGGCTATCTGGGCCGGGTATGCTATATTTGGGTCGTGTAACTGGGCCATGTTTGTAAATGGCTTCAGGACTCTGGGCCTCCGATATATTTGTAATTATTTAATAATAATAATAATATAATAATAATATTTATAATAATAATTATTAATAATAATAATAAAATGAAAATGAAAAACTAGTGTCTACATGTATATAGAAATTTCCCGTTGAGAAATTTATCTACCAAAATTAAGTGTATGACACAAATCAGTCTGAATTAATCAGGACAAAATTATGAAGAATTGGAGTGTCGGGTACGTGTGAGGAAGGATTAGCACCCCTACAGTGCCCTAAATCGATACCTAGTCGATTAATTAGTTATCTTTACAATGAAACTTAATAATCCGAGTCTAATTTAATTTAAGATCCCATGCTCATAATATTCTTTGAATTTTAGGAAAAGCATAATAATATTTAATTATTTCCTATCGAGAAGAATCACATCTCATACCTTAAAGCAATTTGTCGAAATAGTTTTTCGAAAGAGGAAAAGGGGTCTCGTTTCGAATATAATTTTCAAAACTACAGGTTGATGAAAAAATGTGATTCGAGGAGTCACCACCAATCTTTGATTAGGGTGTGATTGAACACCCAAAAATGTATTTGCCATTTTAATAAAATATTAATTTTAATTAAAACGACAAACTTGCGGTTTGCGTTACCAAAATTTGAGTTCGGGAGTCGGTTACATGTGGGGAAGGATTAACACCACCACAATGCCCTAAATCGGTACCTAATCAATTAATTAGTTGTCTTTGCAATGAAATTTACAAGTTCAAGTCTAATTTAATTTAAGATCCCCTAAAAATAACATTTTTTGAATAATTGGACGAAACACAATAATATTTAATTATTTCATATCGAGAAGAATTCACCTCTCATACTTTGAAGCAATCGATTCTTACTCCAATCGAAATAAAAAAATATTAAAATTCTATTCAAGTTCACTATTAATTCAAAATAACGACATCCAAAATAAATTTAAGAGTGAAAACGATAATATCTAATTATTTCCAATTGAGAATAAATGACCTTTTGTGCATTAAAACAATCATTTATTACCACAATTGAAATAAATAGATATTACTATTTCGTCTTAAATTTCAATATCGATTAAGTGAAAAAAATAATATCTAATGATTTCCAATCGAGGATAAATGATCTCTCATACCTTAAAGCAATCATTTATCACTTAGACTGAAATGAAAAGATATTACGATTCTCAATATCGATTTGAATGTTATTGTTTTGAAAATCTATCGGAAAGTACATGCAAAAAAATAAAACAAATAAAAAGCATAACAAACAAGTAATTAATTATTTACTTTATCAATATTTAACGAGAATAATGATGTTCAATTATTTAATATCTCGAGACGATACCTTAGATTCGATCTAACAGTCTTTTCTCGATGAATTTAATTAAAAGAACATGATATTTTTTCCGATCCCCAAATTTTAAAAATGAAAACGATTTAATTTGTATCACTAAATGGGATAGACTTTCATTTTAAAATGATCGAAAGTAACTTTCTTATACGTTAAGACAATCACTTTAACAATACTAAAATGATCGAATATTACCCTTAGTCAATTTATTTAGAATCGAGTCAAGTGATGCTTATGAGGGTATCACACAAAATTAATTAGGACTAAAATGAGTTAATATGCAAGCAACATGCAAAAACTAAAATAAAAATAAAAACAGGACTAAAACATAAATAATCAAACTATCATGCCAAAATTAGAACAAAATAGAATATACAAATGACTAAAATGAAAATTTTCAAAATTATATGCTAAAATTACAAGGGATAACAAAAAATAAATAAAACATGGGGCTAAATTAAAACAAATACAAGGGATAACAAAAAAATAAATAAAACATGGGGCTAAATTAAAACAAATTAAAATTACATGGTCGAATTAAAATAAATAAAAAACATATTTGAGGTTCAAAATATACACATGCAGAAACTTCAAGGACTATTTCCTAAAAATTACTAATTATTTAAAAAAAATTAAAAAGTCACTACACATGACTAAAATGCAAAAACACGCTAAATATACATACTAGAATGAAAATAACCCTAAAAATAAATATAATGCGTAAAAATGGGTAAATCACAAAAATAATCCCTACATGTGACCAACATACAAAAACACGACTAAATTAGGGGGACTAAATAGAAATTAAACAAAAAAATTACAAAGCATAAATTTAAAAGGGTAAATTATAAAGCAAGTCCCTATAGGTGACTATTTTGCAAAAAGACACTAAAAGTCAAGGGACTAAATTGATATTTTCCTTGAAATTTTGCTTATAAATACAACTTAATTTTTTTTTTCATTTGAACCATATTTTAAAAAATGTTTCTCCCTTTTTTCTCTCAAAATACCTCAACCAGCCGACTATCGGTTGCTGTAGACAGTGGCCGAAAATCCCTAATCGACCCAAAAGAACCTATAAATCCATATCTACAACCCTAGACACAAAACTAGGCCTAAAACTACCCTAAACATCCCCAAAAAGGTCCTTGGACCTTTCGATTTTTTCCACTCCGGTCGCTTCTGACGAAGACGATCCGACCTCGGTGACTCAGGTAACACTCAACCCCTCTTCTCTTTCTTTTGTTTCGTTACATGCAAAACCCCCTAAATTTTCAAAACTGTTAAAAAATGGAACAAAATATGCCTAAAAAAAGGCTTTTTGGTTTGTATTGTTTTTCTTTCAAAAGTCGAGAGGGGCTGATTACATGCTCTGTTCGGGCCTTTATAAACCCGTGTTACAATTTGTTTTTTTTTTTTTTTGCTTTTTTTCGAATGATTACAAAGAAAATGATTAAGGTTTTGTGTGTTGGTTTTGGTATTGCTTTATGTTTTCATTTGTTATGGGCTTTTTAACACTGTAGGGTTTCGATTGGTGAAGGCGTCGGTGGCCGAGGAGTTGGTAAAACGATAGTGTATATGGGGCTCGATCTGGATCGTTGGATAGGTCCAGATCCGACGACTGAGAGAGTAGTGGCTAGAACAAAAAGGTAAACCCTAATTGAGGGGTGATCTAGGCTATTGGATCTTTCCCAGATCTAATGGCTAGGGGTTGGCGACAGCTGTGGAAATAGGTAAACCCTAATTTTGGTGCAATCTGGACCCTCTATCTATAACTCGATTGAACGAATGTAATGAGAAGGTGACTGGAGCTAAGATGGAAAACTCTAGCTGTTTGGGTTCTCATAGTGGGCTTCGTTCCTAGGCCAAACAAACGGGTTGTTGTTTGTATTCTGGGCTTGCTAAATTGCATGCATTGGGTTTGGGTGTATTTTAGATCTTTAAATAATACTAATTAAAATATTATGTTAGTATTTTTAAATAATAATAATAATACTTAATATTAATATTTAATAATATTTAAACTTTAGGACGAAAATCGCTATCGACATGTAATACCCCAACCCATATCTGACCCGGATACGAGTCCGAGGTGTCACATTGACTTTTTAAATCATTTACTTTGACAAAAATAAAATAATTAAATAAAAATTCAGTTCGACATTTTCAATAACCCAAATAATTGCTATTGTGTAAAATATATTAATTTACAAAACTTATCAGAGCGTATCCGACACCAGTGTTTTATCTTACATGCCAACTACATTTCATAAAATGCATATAGTTCAAGATTTTTCTGATCTGAACTTCAGGAAGGAGATGCTGACCTGATGAGCTCATCTTCGATCCCTTTTTCCTCTTCTCGAAACCTAGGTGTGAAACATTCACACGCTAAGTCGATGACTTAGTGAGGCATTAAATTTTGAAAGAACTCTAACTATTTACACATGCATGAACATATCATTTTATAATGCCAAATCAAAACCATATAACATTATATATATCATTATACGTATCACACATTATTTTAAATCTCTAACCTTAGTCCACTATCAATAATCTTATCATTTATATCTTATAATTATATCCTCTTATATATATTCTTTTACTCAACATATTATTCAATTAACCAAGAAATACAGACATCATTATATAAATCATATCAGATTATCTAATAAGAAATACATGTATGCATATAAATCATCATTAGTCACTTATCATTTAATCATATAGCACATATACTTAACCTTCTTAATCATATACTATACCTATACCTCATCATGTCCTTGCTATAAAATTTATCATATCACAAAATATATTTGTTATTATCTTTTGATTAGCCCAGTACATATGTGAGAACTATTGATATGTGAGTCTCTAGAGGTTGTCCACTAATGTTGTCACCACAGCTCGTATAAATGCACCAAAGTGCCACGTATAATTGCACCGAAGTGCTGTGTAGAATTGCACCGAAGTGCCATATAAAATGTCCCTAAGGACCACGTAGAAAATTCCTTAAGAATCCTATACATATGCAAAGGATCAAGTATGTGTCTCAAAAGACATCACACATGTTCCAAGGAATACATATATGTCCCGAAGGACCGCGTAGACCCTCGACTCTTGGCATGCCAACTATACCTCTAGCTCTCAGGACACATAACATGGCCATTAATATTTATGTTATCACATATTAACATATTTACCTAGTCACATAGTTCTTTCACATAGCTCATTGTCATATAAATCACATATCATATAAACATATAAACACATGATTCACTTACGCGTAGAACATTTTCATATGATTCACATATCACAAAGCTTATAACATAATAATTGTATTCTTTTTCATATAATCACATAGTTATATAATATTTCATATGACACATACTTTCTCTTTCATATATCTCATGTCACGTACATAACTTATGATCATGTAATCATGTTACTCATAATCACATAACTTCTACTCATAAGGTTCAACATCATTAAACTTAGTTCACTTTCCATATTATCATACATTTATATAATCTTATATGTCCTATCATTAACCTATAAACTTACTCATATACTCATATAACTATTATCCTTTCCGGTAATCACATAGATCACATTTTAAACGTACACTATGTACATATAATAACTTATCTCATATCATATAACATATGGTTTATACTTTTATATTCACATAAATTCTGTAACATATTATAACCTATAAACATATATCACTTATGCATGTATTCATGTACACATTTTCATATAGTCTATATATATATAACTCCATGTTTTACATAATTACTTATCTCCCATCATTTATTTACTAATTTCATATATTTACCTAGTTCAGTTTAACATAGCTTATCACATATACAAGTCTTCTAATAAATTATCTTCAAAAGCTCCTATAGTATCTCTCTATGGCTTCATAGATTTTTACTATATATCTTATTCATTATAAATTCATTTAAGCCTATAAATCTTTCCCATATAATTTATCTTACATGTTTATATAGTCACTTTCCTCTTCACATAAGTCATTGGTATTTTACATAGTTCGTGATCCTATAATTATATCTCAGGTTCATATATCTCATATAACATTTTCCTAATACATAAATCATTGCCATATAACACATATCATATAAACCAACATGTAATACGAACTAAGCATATTCACGTAATATCAAACATAATCATACTTCTAATCATACAATCATATATTCAACATATTGGAAATAGACTTGTTGCAAGTCCAATTTCATATACAATACATATATTTTAATAATACACACTCACCTGGCCTCACTAGTCAATACTGATATGTTATCTTTTCCTTGATCGATCTTACTTGCCAAGTTCCGAAACTTGTTTAGGCTCTGTATCTACATAGTAATATATTGATACTTATAGCTAATAATATATTCTAAACTATAATTTCTTAGGCTAAAGAAAAGGTATTTTTATCTCTTAATAAACGTATGCGTCGATGCACTACACCGTGTATCGATGCATCCATTGACGGGTGCATCGATGCACTATCTATGCATCGGTACATAAATCCCATTTGATGTTTGTATTTTAAGGGGGTGCATCGATGCACTACTTGTGCATTGATACACTGATGGCATTCGATGTTTCTTCTTTAAAGAGTGCATCGGTTTATGCCCGAAAATCATCAACTCTTCATTCAATTCTTCTATTTTAAGCCCCTATCATGTCATTAAACTCAACTACCATTACTTAAACCAACTTGTATTCATATAAACCATCTCTACCTTCTATATCTCATTATGATTCTTAATTTTAAGAATCGTACTAAACTTTCAACTTTGTTGTTAATCCTTTCTAACTTCATAATTCTCTTATTCTTAGTGATGACAAGTCAAATTCCTTCTCAAATTTCACTTATTAACTATTTTCCTGAAATTCATCTAAAAACTCATTTTCTTTAATCTCCTCTATATCTTTCATCTTGTTGTTTTAGAACAAATTAAGCTTTCCTTAAGCTTAATTATAATCTAATGATCATAACCCAACCTTAAAATCAACAAGCAAAGAAACTCACCTTTGAGCTTGGAGATACGGGATGAGGAAGAAGAACAAAGAAAACTCTGGAGAATTCTCTCATTTCCCACGTGGTTCCCTTATCTTATAAAAGGAATATAAAAATTTTCCTTGTCAAATGACTATTTTTCCCTTTAATTCCTTTATTAATTACTAATAACTTCTATGAAATATTTCCATATAAATCATTGAACTATTCAATTATTCTACTTTAATCACCAAATTCCAAAACATTTCAATTTTGGTCACTAACCCGGTATTGAGGATGTTACAAATCTCCCCATCCTTTAAAGAAAATTCGTCCTCGAATTTTCACTACACATCTTTATAAGAACATATCTTCTAATATTCTCATGTTGTGTTCTCAACTTTATTCCTTCGTAATTTATGATCAGTGATTTAACTTCAATTCCCCAAAAAACTCCATTCATTCCTGTCTTTTCTCTCATTTGATTCTGCATATTTTCTTTGTCCTTTTAAAAATCTATACAATGTCACTCATCATGTAGACAGTAATATCCATTTTCATCACCCAACATCATAAATCCATCTCTAATTACTTTATAACAATAATCAAACTCTTATTCTATCATCATTTAACCAAGAACACAACCTTAAATCTTCTTCAAATGTGATTAAACATATACTTTACAAAATCAAACAATCTTTTCACATCACCTTGCACACTTTTCTTACTTCTATATTGAACATATCATCTACACTTCCATATAGTCTTTATCATATCTGATCCTTTAAACTTTATCCTTTCATTTCCTTATTCCATTATTCCTTTATTCATTCAAAATCAAAATCTCCTTATGCAAAAATCATATCTTTTCTTTCATACTCACATAGTCTTTTCCTATCACTTATGCTCATCTCTGATTATTGATCTTTATCACCTTTTTATAACTTTGAAAATCAACACTCCTTGCACAAATACATAATCAAATACACATATCCTTAACTTCATTCAAACATATAAATCCTTATCTCTTTCACTACCTCACATTTACATAATCAAATACATAACCATTTACAAATTTACGCCATACTATGTTAGCTTAACCTGACATCAACTTTAATCTCTAAACTACGTTCTTCATCACTTAACCTTGTCAATTAGTAATAGTTCTTCCAATCATATACATCCTTTTCGATAGAAACTAACTCAATATTAATTTATTTGACTCATTCAACTCACATTCTTACTTATTCACAATGCAAATTTCTTGGGTTCAAACTCAAGCATCACAACTTCATCTTATAAATCAATCATCAATGTACCCATTCTTAAACCCTTGCAAAACAGTACGTATATCACTTGATTCTTTTAAAATAATTTTTGCTTTACATAATTTCTAGCAAAACTTTTAATCCAATCCATTACTTTCATTTCTAAACTTAATTTCATATTCATTCTTAACTCCTTATTTAATCTTCCAGTACCACACTCTACTATTCAAGCGTATCCGTCTTTCATGAAATTTTTGATCCTTTGATATGGAATACAGCTAATTCCAACCAAGGTTATATTTGAAACCCAACATATCAGTTCTCTTAATCCTTATGAACCTTCTCCTTAGAACTTTAGCACTATAACACTCCTTCCATCTGGGCACAATCCATTCTCAAACCACTTGCATACCTCATATTCACTTAATTTAGCATAACAACAAGTTATTCAGTTTATCAAACTGTACTCTTATCCATACACATTACAATTCCCTTGTTTCAAATTCATAAACTCTATCTCCATATATCTTTATACACTTGTCACTGATGCACTTATTCTTGAGTTCTTCTACAAATCCTCACCACATCATTTGATCTTTTTAACGTTCTTATGGTGACACTTATTCACCATATTCTATCTTTATTCACCTACTAACAAAACTAACCCATATCATTTTTCTGATTCAAAACAATGAAGATCTTCTATCGTTATTCTAATATAATTTCAGCTTTCTGAAATCAACCTTTGATCTTACGAGGCACTTCCTGATGTGTCCGCTCTTCATCCTGCCTGGCCAGGGCAAGTGAATAGCTATCACCATCAGGTTCACCTCACATTCCTTCAAAATTCTCATGATCCGATTTCTACTATATTAAACTAATCTTATTCTATTAACAAGACATCATACTCCTTATACTATCAGATCAGAATTTTTTCACTTTGTGTTGGCATGTACACATTTTAAAACTCTTTTTACCTTCGATTTCAGCCTATAATTGGCTAAACCTTAGCTCTGCTACCATTAAATATAACACCCCCAACCCATACCTAACCCGGATACGAGTCTGAGGTGTCACATTGACTTTTTAAATCATTTACTTTGACAAAAATAAAATAATTAAATAAAAATTCAGTTCGACATTTTCAATAAACCAAATAATTGTTATTGTGTAAAATATATTGATTTACAAAACTTATCAGAGCGTATTCGACACCAATCTTTTATCTTACATGCCAACTACATTTCATAAAATGCATATAATTCAAGATTTTTCTGATCTAAACTTCACGAAGGATATACTGACCTGATGAGCTCATCTTTGATCTCTTTTTCCTCTTCTCGAAACCTACGTGTGAAACATTCACACACTAATTCGATGACTTAATGGGGCATTAAATTATGAAAGAAATCTAACTATTTACACATGCATGAACATATCATCTTATAATGCCACATCAAAACCATATAACATTATATATATCATATACATATCACACATTATTTTAAATCTCTAACCTTAGTCCACTATCAATATTCTTATCATTTATATCTTATAATTATATCCTCTTATATCTATTCTTTTACTTAACATATTATTCAATTAACCAAGCAATACAGACATCATCATATAAATCATATCAGATTATCTAATAAGAAATACATGCATGCATATAAATCATCATTAGTCACTTATCATTTAATCACATAGCACATATACTTAACCTTCTTAATCATTTACTATACCTATACCTCATCATGTCCTTACTATAAAATTTATATCATATTAGAACATATATTAGTTATTATCTTTTGATTAGCCCATGTACATATGTGAAAACTATTGATATGTGAGTCTCTAGAGGTTATGAACTAATGTTGTCACCACAGCTTGTATAAATGCACCGAAGTGCCATATAAAATGTGCCTAAGGACCACATAGAAAATTCCTTAAAAATCATATAAATATGCAAAGTATCAAGTATGTGTCTCAAAAGATATCACACGTGTTCCAAGGAATACATATATGTCTCGAAGGACCGCGTAGACCCTCGACTCTTGGCATACCAACTATACCTCTAGCTCTCAGGACACATAACATGGGTATTAATATTTATGTTATCACACATTCACATATTTACCTAGTCACATAGTTCTTTCACATAGCTCATTGTCATATAAATCACATATCACATATACATATAAACACATGGTTCACTTACGCGTAGAACATTTTCATATTATTCACATATCACATAGCTTATCACATAATAATTATATTTTTTTTCATATAATCATATAGTTAAATAATATTTAATATGACATATACTTCCTCTTATATATATCATGTCACGTATCATATCTTATGATCATGTAATCATGTTAATCGTAATCACATAACTTCTACTGATAAGGTTTCAACATCATTAAACTTAGTTCACTTTCCATATTATCATACATTTATATAATCTTATATGTTCTATCATTAACCTATAAACTTACACATATACTCATATAACTATTATCCTTTCTCCGGTAATCACATAGATCACATTTTATAACGTACACTATGTACATATAATAACTTATCTCATATCATATAACTTAAATTGCTCGTCCAGCTCAGTTGGTAGAGCGCAAGTCTCTTAACCTTGTGGTCGTGGGATCGAGTTCCGCGGTGGGCAATTCATAATTCTGACTGCCTTAGGTCTCCCACGGAAACTGCTCTCAACCTGGTGTTGGGTGTAGCCTACTATCCTACCTCCCCCTTACCCCATTACACATGGGAATAGAGTCAGCTAATTTATATCATATAACTTATGGTTTATACTTTTATATTCACATAAATTCTGTAACATATTATAACCTATAAACATATATCACTTATGCATGTATTCATGTACACATTTTCATATAGTCTATATATATATATATAACTCCATGTTTTACATAATTACTTATCTCCCATCATTTATTTACTAATTTCATATATTTACCTAGTTCAGTTTCATATAGTTTATCACATATACAAGTCTTCTAATAAATTATCATCAAAAGCTCCTATAATATCACTCTATGGCTTCATAGATTTTTACTATATATCTTATTCATTATAAATTCATTTAAGCCTATCAATCTATCCCATATAATTTATCTTACATGTTTATATAGTCACTTCCTCTTGTTATCACATAAGTCATTGGTATTTTACATAGTTCGTGATCCTATGATTTATATCTCAGGTTCATGTAACTTATATAACATTTTCCTATAATACATAAATCATTGCCATATAACACATATCATATAAATTCATACCACATAACATGTAATACGAACTAAGCATATTCACGTAATATCAAACATAATCATACTTCTAATCTTACAATCATATATTCAACATATTGGAAACAGACTTGTCGTAAGTCCAATTTTATATACAATATGTGTATTCTAATAATACGCACTCACCTGGCCTCACTAGTCAATATCGATCTGTTATCTTTTCCTTGATCGATCTTGCTTGCCAAGTTTCGAAACTTGTTTAGGCTATGTATCTACATAGTAATATATTGATACTTATCAGTATACTAATTAATATATTCTAAACTATCATTTATTAGGCTAAAAGAAAAGGTATTTGCACCTCTTAATAAACGTATGCATCGATGCGCTACACCGTGTATCGATGCATCCCTTGACGGGTGCATCGATGTACTATCTATGAATCGGCACATTAATCCTATTTGATGTTTGTATTTTAAGGGGGTGCATCGATGCACTACTTGTGCATCGATACACTGAGTGCATTCGATGTTTTTTCTTTAAAGAGTGCATCGGTACACATTGAATGTGCATCGATACACTTTGCCCAGAATTCGTATTTTACGCCCGAAAATCATCAACTCTTCATTCAATTCTTCTATTTTTAAGCCCCTATCATGTCATTAAACTCAACTACCATTAATTTAACCAACTTGTATTCATATAAAACCATCTATATCTTCTATATATCATCATGATTCTTAATTTTAAGAATCGTACTAAACTTTAAACTTTGTTGTTAATCCTTTCTAACTTCATAAATCTCTTATTCTTAGTGATGACAAGTCAAATTCCTTCTCAAATTTCACTTATTAACTCTTTTCCATAAATTCATCTAAAAACTCATTTTCTTTAATCTCCTCTATATCTTTCATCTTGTTGTTTTAGAACAAATTAAGGTTTCCTTAAGCTTAATTATCATCTAATGATCATAACCCAACCTTAAAATCAATAATTAATCAACAAGCAAATAAACTTACCTTTGAGCTTGGAGATATGGGAGGAGGAGGAAGAAGAAAGAAAACTCTGGAGAATTCTCTCATTTCCCACGTGGTTCCCTTATCTTATAAAAGGATATAAAAATTTTCCTTGTCAAATGACCATTTTGCCCTTTAATTCCTTTATTAATTACTAACAACGTCTAGGAAATATTTCCATATAAATCATTGAACTATTCAATTATTCTACTTTAATAACCAAATTCTGAAACATTTCAATTTGGGCACTAACCCGGTATTGAAGATGTTACACGACAGCTGCCCCTCTTTGTCCATTCTTGTGTTAACAAGAATAGGCGAACACGAAGAGACAATGATTTTTTATCCGGTCATCTTCATGCTTTGGAATATTATGAGGGATCTGTTCCGCTTTTTCTGGAGGGAATATCAGATCTGGGGACGTTGATTCATTCTACTATAACTCAGGGAAGATTGAATCGAGGCAGATTTGTTCCATTGTTACTCAGGGAATATCAAATCTTGAAAGAGATGGACCTGTTCCGCTTATTCTAGAGGAAATATCAAATCTGGGGGAGTTGATCCATTCCACTGTCACTCAGGGAAGATTGAATCAAGGAAGACTTGTTCCACTGTCACTTAGGGAAGATTGAATCGAGGAAGACTTGTTCCACTGTCACTCAAGCAATATCAAATCTTGAAAAAGAGGGATATGTTCCACTTATTCTGAAGGGAATATCAGATCTGGGGGAGTTGATACATTCCACTGTCTCTCAGGGAATATTGAATCGAGATAGACATTTTCCACTGTCACTCAGGGAATATCAAATCTTGAAAGAGAGTGATATGTTTCGCTTCTTCTAGAGGGAATATCAGATCTGGAGGAGTTGATACATTCCACTATCACTCAGGGGAGATTGAATTGAGGAAGACTTGTTCCACTGTCACTTAGGGAATATCAAATATTGAAAGAAATGGATATGTTCCGCTTCTTCTGGAGGTAATATCAAATCTAGGGACGTTGATCCATTCCACTGCCACTCAGGGAATATTCAATCGAGGCAGACTTGTTCCACTACCACTCAGGGAATATCAAATCTTGTAAGAGAGGGATCTAGTCCACTTCTTCTGGAGGGAATATAAGATCTAGGGACATTAATCCATTCCATTTTCACTCAAGGAAGATTGAATCGAGGCAGACATGTTCCACTATCACTTAGGGAATATTAAATCTTGAAAGAGAGAGAGATATGTTCAGCTTCTTCTGGAGGGAATATCATATCTGAGGACGTTGATCCATTCCACTGTCAATTAAGGAAGATTGAATCGAGGCAGACTTGTTCCACTGTCACTCAAGGAATATCAAATCTAGAAATAGAGGGATATGTTCCACTTTTTTTGGAGGGAAAATCATATTTGGGGGAGTTGATCCATTCTACTATTATTCAAGGAAGATTGAATCGAGGCAGACTTGTTCCAATATCACTCAGAGAATATTAAATCTTGAAAGAGAGGGGTTTGTTCCGCTTCTTTTTGAAGGAACATCATATATATTGGGAGTTGATCAATTCTATTGTCACTCAGGGAAGATGAATCGAGGCAGACTTGCTCCACTGTCACTCGAGGAATATCAAATCTTGAAAAAGAGGGATTTGTTCTGCTTTTTCTAGAGGGAATATCATATCTGGGGGAGTTGATCCATTCCAATGTCACTCAGGAAAGATTGAATCGAGGTAGACTTGTTCCACTATTACTAAGAGAATATCAAATCTTGAAAGAGAGAGATTTGTTCCTCTTCTTCTGGAATGAATATCAGATCTATAGGAGTTGATCCATTCCACTGTCACTCAGGGAAGATTGAATTGAGGGAGACTTGTCTCACTTTCACTCAGGTAATATCAAATCTTGAAAAAGAGGTATATATTTTACTTCTTCTAGAGGGAATATCATATTTGGGGGAGTTGATCCATTCCAATGTCACTGAGGAAATATTGAATCGAGGTAGAATTATTCCACTGTCACTCAGGGAATATTAAATCTTGAAAGATAGGGATATGTTACGCTTCTTCTGGAGGGAATATAAGATCTGAGGACGTTGATCCATTCCATTAACACTTAAGGAAGATTAAATCGAGGCAGACTTGTTCCACTGTCACTCAGGGAATATTAAATCTTGAAAGAGATGGATCTGTTCCGCTTCTTCTAGAGGGAATATCAGATCTGAGGACGTTGATCCATTCACCTGTCTCTTAAGGAAGATTGAATCGAGGTAGACTTGTTCTACTGTCACTCAAGGAATATCAAATCTAGAAATAGAGGGATTTGTTCCATTTATTTTGGAGGAAATATCAAATCTGGGGGAGTTGATCCATTCTACTATTATTCAGGAAAGATTGAATCGAGGCAGACTTGTTCCACTGCCACTTGGGGAATATCAAATCTTGAAAAAAAAAAAGATATTTTCTACTTCTTCTGAAGGGAATATCAGATCTGAGGGAGTTGATCCATTCCAATGTCACTCAAGAAAGATTTAATCGAGGTAAACTTGTTCCACTGTCAATTAGGGAATATCAAAATTTGAAAAAGAGGTATTTGTTTTTCTTCCTCCGGAGGGAATATTAGATCTGGGGGAGATGATTCATTCCACTGTCACTCAGGGAAGATTGAATCGAGTTTGACTTGCTTCTCTTGTCTTTATGAATATCAATTTTGAAAATTAAACATTAACCTTTGTTAATATGTGTTTGAGGATTCGAAAACACCATACCTAAAAGTCTTGGGAGGATAATCTTTGGAAAATGATTTTTCTCGTGGAAACTTGTCTCGCAACCACCGAATATGGGAGTCTGCCTCCCTAAATGCGATTCTCTATATTTGAGGTTTGAATTATAGCTTTCACTTGTTGGGATTTTAATATAATGAATCTTCTATTTCCTTGAAAGATCTATAAAAACCATACGGTTATAGATGAAATGTGAATGCAATGTAATGCATTTTCTTTTATGCAAATGATGTTATTATAGATGCAAAAATTCTTATTTAATTTTCTTTTGACTCCAAAGGGAGAAACCGGGTCTTCTTCCTTTTTATCACTCTTCCCTAAGGTTTACTTAGATATCGGTGTAGCAACTTATGGTTTCAAGCTTGCAACTTTGAAGAGCCATCTGATCATCTTATGGTTTTTGTATCTTCTTTGCCTTTTATCTGCGTTAAAGTCTTAGAAAAAATATTTTATTTCTTGAATTCTTGCTACGGTTGGAAATATGACCCTGAAGACCTTTTCTGACTTTGGCTCAAATGCGCTAACAAAGTTATTGTTCAGGACTTTGTCCTTATTTGATGCTTGACTGGTTTGCTTTACGAGGTAAGCTCTACTCATATTCAAGGTTCACCCCTGACACTTCAAATTGTGAGACTCGTTCTCAGTGTCTTCTTGGTCTGAATCTTGTTACCTCAAGATGATATGTGTTTTTTTTCATGCCCCAAAGACGGTATTTTCATGGCTCCTCCCTACTTGGATGCCAAAATTCATCCTTGACTGGTCGCATTCTTGCAGTTTTGCTATGCGCTAAGATATGTGCCCCTTTCAAATAAAGTGATCATCTACTTCTCGATGGGTTACCGACAACATCACAAGGAAGTGTTACAAGTTCTAGACTCTAGTCATTCTAATCTCTCGAACCATCTACTTTCAAGATTGTGGAGTGCTTCATGTTCTGGCATCGCTTATTCTTTTTCTCCAATAGAGGCAGAAAGGGCCTCACCTGCTCCAAGGACCTTTCGCATTTGAGACTGCCCTGTTTGAAAATATTTTTCTCGTTTCTTTTTTTTTTAGAAATCAAAGAATGAAAGAATTTTTTAAAATATTGCTCCTTAATTCAGGATCACAATTGAATCAAATCATAAACTTGAGTTTACAGAATATCAAAAGAATCAACAGCTCTTTAATATTTTCAAAGTTATAACTCTTTGACAAGTGTCAAAATTGATGGGTTGGTTTCAGGTTGGCTTCCTATTATCTAAGGTTTCAGCCATCAATTCCTTCTTTGTTTATATGCCCATGTGAACCTTGTGACATTCCCTTCTTTCTTGACTTGGCATATTAAGTGGATGCAGACAAAATGAAGCAACTAGCATATTCCATTGCTAAGCCTTTTAGAACACTTTTATTTCAGTTCTCTAAAACCTTCCATTTGTTCAAGCTTTGTAGACTCCTCTAATAAAGGCAGTGAAGAAATATCAGTCTAAAAATGAAATTCCTGAGTGCTCGTGTGAAATTGACTATAATATGTATTCCTTAATTCCCTTAGTCCATCTTTACAGAAACTCCTTATTTGGATAAATTTAATTTAATTTTCCATTGTTTGGCTAGCTGAATTCAACTTTATTGTGTGTATATATATATTATAATCGTCTTTATCGAGCTAGCTGAATTTATCCATAAAGCCAGGGTATTTAACCAATTGCTCTAGAGGGAGGCTCAAGCTTTATTGTATACATATATAATTACATTTTGGGAATACGGATTCGATTTTTTAAGCTTGTCAAGAAGAACATGTTATAGTCCAGGTGTTGTTGAAAGTTAGAAAATGTCATCCTTAGAGCTCAATTTCCAAGCAACTGACCTAAAATAGATTCACCTACTCAACTATTCCATATATGAAGATCATGATCATCATTGAACGTCATCAAATAAAGTAGAATCCAATTAACTTTGCTTATGTGAAAGATACCCAATTTTACCCACATCCATATATACCTGAATGCCAAGCCTTTAATTATCTCTTTATGCAGAGAGAAGGCTAGCTTGGTCCCTGCAAGAGAAGGGTATGGTGTTCGAGTGTATCTTCTAGGGTAAGCTTCCGAGTCCTTGTTTTATCAGTTTTCAATCTTGTCATTTTGTCAAAGATCCATAACTCTAATCATTTAAAGAGTTTTTAATTTAATTGATATTCAAGGAATTTCAAGATTGTAAATTTGATTCAACGCTCACCATCTTTAAAGTAGCATAAATTCACTTAAATATCCTTACAAAAATAAAGGTGAGAAAGTACAAAAAACAAGTACAAACAAGATGCTGCAAATGGAAAAAAAAGCTCCATGGCGGATGAAATTATCTATTCCTAATTTGGATGCCTCATTACTCATCTAATGCAGTGGCACTTGACTTGATCAAATGCTACATATTATACTTTGATGCCCCACTTGAGTTCGTCATCCACTGTTCTACCAATTCTTGTGTCAATATCCCATTTTCAAAAAGCATCTCTATTTCCTTTAATAGCGGCATACAATTCCCCATAGAATGCCTAGATGCCCACAAGTGGAAATCACATACACTATTTTGATCATAGTTGTGGGCAGAAGGGTTTGGTGGCACTTTCGTCAGCCTCGATATGAGGTATTGACCTTTAATAAAATGGGTAAACAAATCTAATATAGAAGTATGGAACACCTTCAAATTATTTCTCGAACGTGAGACTTTCTGTGGTTAGTCCAAACGACTAGTTGCTTCTTTTCTTTTGCGGCCTTAGGGGCTCTGGGCGTGACATTTATTTACATCATCAGCTTTCGCTTTTTGATCGGTTGGGCTTTTGGAAGTGCCTTTTAAGTTTCTTTTGTTGATTTCATTTTCAAGTAACTCCCTATTTGTTACAAGGATTTTGAATTCCTCTTTTGAGTTTGGCGTCATTGATTGGAAGAAAGGGTCTGGAAGAAAATTATGGAACATGTATGATATTTCTTCTTCTAACATATGAGGCTGAACTTGCGCTACCACCCCTCTCCATCTTAGGGCATAATCCTTATATCTTTCAATAGATTTTATCCTTATTCTTTGAAGATCTTGACGTTTTGGGGCTAAGCCTTTAATATAACGATTTTGTCCCAAAATGGCATCAACTAAATCGACCCACCTCTTGATCTGCTCTCTGTTCAAAATGATATACCATACTACAGATGGCCCAATAAGACTATCATGGAAGTAATGAATCAGCATATTATCATCATTTAAGTATCCTTCCATCTTTCTGCTGAACATTTTTAGATAAATTAGGGGACAATTGGTGCCATCAAAATTTTCAAAGTCTGGAATCTTAAACTTGGATCGCAGCACTAAATTAGGAACCAGACTTAGCTCATTGGCATCAATCCCTTACATTCTAGTATCTTCTTTTATGGCTTGAATTTCATCTTTCATTTGTTCTCATTCCTCCTTAAATTGCTCACTCTACTCTTTTTTGCCCTCCTCATAAAATATATAAATATCTTTCATTTCTTTCTTTAGTGTGTGGTTTATAATTGCAATCAAATATATAAATATCTTTGGTCGTAAACCTATCAGTCATAAAATTTTCATTTCATTTATTTAAGCATTTCTAAAAAATTGATCGTTATTAAGATCATCACATATAAACGCTTATGGTCATTAATTCGGTTAATTCGATCACCAAATGAATTGAATCATCATTAATCAAATTAACTGAACTTTAAACTATTTTAACCGAATTAAACTTTTTTAAAAAAATTTAACTGAATCGAACTAAGTTCAGTTAATTTCATTGGTTAACTGAATTAAACAAAATTAATAAATAATACATATTTAATATTTAATATTTAATATTTTTAATTAATTCTATTAATTCAGTTAAAACCGAAGTTTAAACACTCTTAAACCTAAATAATATATATATAATATTAAATATTTAATAATTTCGGTTAATTGGGTTAATTAATCGATTTTGAACCATATTAACTGATAACCGAAGTTTGAAAAACCAATTAATTGTTAACTGAATGAACCGAAAATTAACCGACCGACTAACCAAAAAAAATTTGGTTTGGCCAGATAATTTGGTATTAACAGAATTATGAGCACCCCTACAAATATTATCTTATATTCATCCTAAATTTATTTTTAAAAATATAATTTATTAATATAAGATAAAAAAAGGTAAAATATCGATTGGATAGAAAATTTTATAAATAATATAACATTTTAGGTTAGATATATTTTTTTAAATTAGATAAATAGTAACATAAATATTATATTTTTTATAATATTTTCGATTATAAATCTTAAATTTTCGCGATGTAATTTTTTGATTATAACTAAAAAATTAAAAATTTATATATTAAGTTAAACATAATGATATTTTAAATTAAAATGTCGAAATAGTTTTCGAAAAAGAGGGTCTAATTTAATTCAAGATCCCATACATTTAATATTCTTCAAATTTTAGGACGAAACAAAATAATATTTAATTATTTCCTATCGAAGAATCAACCTCTCATACCTTAAAGCAATCGATTCTTACTCCAATTGAAATAAAACAAATATTAAAATTTCATTCTAAAGTTCATTATTAATTCAAAATAACAACACAAAAATAATATTAACAGAGAAAATGATAATATCTAATTATTTCAAATTGAGAATAAATGACCTCTCATGCCTTAAAGCAATCATTTATTACTCCAATCGAAATGAAGATATATCACTATTTCGTCTTAAAATTCAATATTGATTCGATTGAAAACGAAAATATCTAATGATTTCCAATCGAGAATAAATGACCTCTCATACCTTAAAGCAGTCATTTATTACTTCAATCGAAATGAAGAGATATCATTATTCCGTCTTAAAATTCAATATTGATTCGAGAGAAAACGGTAATATCTAATTATTTTCAATCGAGAATAAATGACCACTCATACCTTAAAGCAATCGTTTATTACTCAAACCGAAATGAAGAGATATTACTATTTTCAATATTGATTCGAGTGTTACTATTTTGAAAACAAAAAAAAAACACATGCAAAAATAAAGCAAATTAGAAGCATATCCCAAACAAGTACAATTAATTATTTATTTTATCAATATTTATTGAGAATAAGGATGTTCAAATATTTAAATGCATCGAGACGAGACCTTAGATTCGATCTAACAGTCTTTGCTCGATGAATTTAATTAAAAGAACATGATCTTTTTCCCCATCCCCATATTTTAAAATGGATTCAAATTAATTCGTGTCACTAAATGGGATAAACTTTTATTTTAAAGTTATCGAAAGTAACTTTTTTCTATGTTAAGACAGTCACTTTACGACAATATTAAAATGAATGAATATTATCCTTAGTCAAATTATTTCGATTCGAGTCAATAAATGCTTATGAGTGTTTCATGCAAAGTGAATTAATGACTAAAATGATATAACATGCAAGCAACATGCAAAAATTAAATTAAAATAAAATAAAATAAAATAAAAATAGGACTAAAATATAAACAATCAAGTCATCATGTTAAAAATTAAAACAAAATAAAGTGCAAAAGTGACTAAAATGAACATTTTTAATATTAAATGCTAAAATTATGAAGATAAAAATAAATAAAACATGGGACCAAATTGAAATAAAATAAAATTGCATGGCCAAATTAAATTAAATAAAAAATAGATTACAGTTTGAAATATAAACATGCTAAAATTATAGGGTCTATTTCATAATTATTCCTTTTTTACGAGCCTAAAACATGCTTCTAAAGAAAAATAGGTAAATTACTAAATCAGACCATAAGTATTTTTAAAAAAAATAAATCATCACTACACATGACCAAAATGTAAAAAAATCGCTAAACATGAAGGGACAAAAAAGAAAATAACCCTAAAAATATATAACATGCACAAAAATGGGTAAATAGCATATTCGACCCATACAGGTGACTAACATGCAAAAATACGCTAATGTTAGAGGGACTAAATATCAAATATACCACAAATTATAAAGCATACATGGCAATGGGTAAATATCAATTTTAGTCCCTATAAGTGATTATTTTGTAAAAATATTCTTAAACGGGAAGGACCTAAGCGTGATTTTACTCTAAACGTACCCTATAAATACCACTTTTCCTCTCTTTTTTCATTTAAGCTGACATTTCTAAAAAGATAAAAACCTCTCTCCCTTCTCTCTTTTTCCTGCCGTCCGGCCGCCACATACGACGGTCAGAACACCTAAATCAACCCAAAAAATCCTTAAAATCTAATCTACCCTCCTAGACACGAACCTAAGATCTAAACCGCCTAAAAAACTCCCTAAAGACCCATAAAAAGCTATGACTTTTTGCCTTCTCGCACACTCTGGCCATCGTTCCGAAGACGAACTGCCCCTCGGTTTGACTCCTCACTCTAAGGTATAGATCTAACACTTTCTCTTTGTTTATGGTACATGCAAGACTTATTTTATATTTTTATTTTTTTGTTTTGTTTCGAAACTGTAAAAATACCAAAAAAAATACCTTTAATGTTTATGTTTTTTTTTATATTGCTTTCTGGAAAACTGAAAAGGGGAACCTCCGATTATAATAGCTTTCGGGGTTTTATAACCCATGTGTTTACTGTTTTTTTCTTTTTAATAAAATGATTACATTGTTTGTTTGTGGTTGCTTATTGTAGGGTTACCTTGTTGTTTTGGGTGTACTGACATGGCAAGGCTGGCGCATGGTTGGTGGCAGCGGTTTTGACTGGGGACTGGCAGAAATGAGGTGGCCTTGGATAGGGCAACTGAGGCGGTGGTGGTAGAATGGGGTTAACGTTTGGAAACCCTAACTTATTAGGTTCACATACACACAAGCCTCCATTGGGTTTTGGTTTTGTGCCATGTTTGCTTTGTAATATTTGGGCCTTGACCTGAAAAAAAAATAATAAAATATGCCGATTAAAATATGAACATTTAATTCTTCAAATATACGTCGATTAAAATATGAACATTTTGAAAACATCATTTCCAACATAGAAAAGGATCGAAATACTACTAAAAACACTAATTATGTGAGATTAATTCTCAAATCTGAATATAATAAAATGACCAAAATAGTTTAACTAAATCCAATTATGAATATAGTAGGACCAAATCTCATTATTTGAGCCCTAAAATTACATGCTTCGACTAACAGAGATCCTAATAACTAGCAGCAGCAAGGAATTTTATAAGCTCAACACAAGCAAGTTATTTTGTATTGCATAGGGAATCATGATACACAAAGATAATAAAGTTCTGTACTTGTCTCATATAACAGGCTATCAACATTGAAAGTGACATCACATGTGCCTCTATAAGATAAGAACCAACCAACGGTATCATTTGAAAAGATTTATATCGGGGTCAAGCCAACAACTCCTGCACAGAGATTACCAGGAAAAAAAGAAAAAGTAAATACCCATTAGCTTTGATATGTATGTTGGAAAGATCACTTAGTCCGACACTAAAATACTCAAGTGTAATATGGAAAAATCGACAATATTGGGTACAACGTAAAGCATACAGATACATATACCACATCCATATCATGTCATGGATGTGCAACTGTTTCAAACAGTTCAAGAGTCCATCTCATATATATATATATATATATATATTGTGTGTGTGATTGCTTACTAAATAATCAAGCCCGAAATAACTATGTTCGAAACATATGCAAGGAAAAGAAATCAAGGATGAGTCTGGAATTCTTTTCTGCTCTGTAAACATATATGCATGTAGATAAAAGTATATGTGCAGATACCACATGTGTAACATCCCAATAATCGGGCCAGTGACCAAAATGTAAGAACTTTTAAACTCAATGGTTGAATTAGAATAATTTGATAAAATTAAAGATTTATGGAGGAATTTTTGTGTTGGGTATTATAGTAAATATGGATGATTAACATGGGCAAAATGATAAACTGCAGGGAAGGATATTTTAATTGCTTTCTTATTGGACAAGTATGTGGTAAAAAGAGAGAAGTGTATGGAACTCTTTCTTTCTCTTCTTCTTCTTATCGTGGACTTCATTAGCAAAGGTAAGCTTTTGTAAATCTGATGATTTCTTTAATTTTTGGGTTGGTTTTAGTAGATTGCGTGTTAAATAAGTTTAAGGAAAGCTTGAATAGGATTAAAACATCAAGAGGAGTGAATTAGACATGGATTTGTAAAATGAGTTTTAAGATGAATTTTTTATATGGGTTAATTTTTAGAGTTTTGGTGAGATTTTTGACTTGTCAATGAGTTAATTAAAGGGTTAGGAGTATTAGAAATGATTAAGAGCTTGGTTGAAAACATGGCATGATTCTTAAATGTACGTGTTTTAGTGAGAATTTGGTATGTTAAAGAGTAGTAATTGATGACAAGTTGGTTTGAATGAAAGAAGTTTAGTTTAAAGGCTTGAGGAATGATGTTACAATAGATTTGAGAGGATTTTTGGGTGATTTTCGAAGTAAAAATGGAAATTCTGGGATTGGAGTAACGGTACCGTTAGAACAACACCAATACTTCAAGGGAAAATCCGTGAAATTATTAAGGGTAGTATCGATACCGGTTGAAGGGGTATCGATACTGTATGGGTAGTATCGATACCGGTTGAAGGGGTATCGATACTATATGGGTAGTATCGATACCAGAAGGATGGTATCAATACCAGAAGGATGGTATCGATACCATTTTCAAGATGCAATTACAGAATGCCATATCGGTATCTGTACCATAAGAAGGTATTGATACCCTTGAAGGGAAGTATCGGTACTGTTGAGGTAGTACCGATACTTCTAAACATGAAACAGAAATGTAGGGTTTCTTGCATCATAAGTTATTCTGATTGGATATTAATGAGTCGAATAATGATATTGATTTTCGATTATTTGGTGTAGTGTTTGAACGTTTATTGATTATCGTTTTGGAAGGGTTAAGTATTTGGATTAGATTTCAGTGAGGCAAAGGTAAGTGCAACTTCTCAGTTTTGTAACAGAATTGAGGAAAGCTTGCAATAAGCCAACCACAATATTTTCGATCAAAAACTTTATAATTTCTTTATTTTATATTGCACTGTTTTATTCGATTTATATTATACAAGCTATGTTTTATGGTTATATGAATTTGGAAATGTGAACTTTGAACAAATGAATTTGGAGTATCATTATCAACCTCAACCATTTCTCCTTCTAACTCAACATCTGATTCAATAATCATCTCTTCATCCTCTTCTTCTATATCAGTTTTCTCACCTCCATCTGCCATTTCCTCATCACTTTCCTCCACCACATAACTCTTCTACAAACCAAAATCCTCATTTAGATTAGTAATTTTAGTTTTAAAAACAGGAACGAGAGAAATAAGGTAGTTAATTGGTGCTAGAACGATTATCGATTTGGAGTTGCTAGCTCCATAATTGTCAAATGAGGATGGAAGATTTCCTCCAAGACTAACAGTGAGGGAAAATTCTTGTTATTAATGACTAATTCAAAGAGAAAGAGATTGAAAATTGAAAATACCTTTCGAGACAGTGGCGAAAGAAGGTGTGGGAAGGATCATTGATAACGGAAGGATTAGATCTGCATAGCTGGATGACCTTCTTGAGCTCGCTCAATTTCGTCGAATCCATTGGGTTTCAATTTCTAGAGAGAGATGTGTTGTTTAGGGTTTTAATTTCTGGATGAATTTTTGGCGGGAATGAAAAAATAGGTGAAGTGGGAAAATGAAAAAGGGTTAAAGGGGTACAAGATTTAAAAACTGTAAATTTGCGGCATTTGTGAACACAAATGCCAGATAATTCTATAGCAGAGTTTGTATAAAAATGCCACCAAAGTACGAGTCTTTAGTGGCATTTGTATAAAAATGCCACTAAAGTATGAATCTTTAGCGGCGTTTGTATAAAACCGCCAATAAAGTATGACTCTATAGCGGCATTGGTATAAAAACGCCACTAAAGTATAGGCTTTAGCGGCGTTTATATAAAAACACCACTAAAGTACAAGTATTTAACAGCGTTTGTTCTAAAAATGCAGCTAAAAATGCCCTATAAACCCATTTTGCTGTAGTGTTTGCTTTTTTTGGATCTCTTTAGACTGCCCATTTTTGGGTTTTCACCCTAGAGTTCATCCCCAATTTGTTATATCTTCATCATTTATGCTCTTCTTGTTGAATCTGGATCTTTGAACCATTTTTATTTGATAAACCTTATGGCTTGAGGCTCAATGAGTCACTCACCTTGAAACATTTGATCTATTTTCTTCTCTCTTTTTTCTTTTTCATTGCTTTTCTCTTTTCTCTTCTATTTTTATATTATTTTTTCTTTCTCTCGTTTCATTTTTATTTTTCTTCCTTTGTTGTCGAATTGACTTGGTCTTGGAGCACATTCTTATCCTCTTTATTCCTTGCATTTAGAGCTTCTTTTGTTGTTCTTGACTGGATTTGGTCTTCAAACGCATTGTATTTGATCCACCTCGAGGTACATTATTATTTTGCTTTTTATTCACAACGACATGAATTGACTGGTTAGGGTTGAATCAAAAGAAAAAAAGAAAATTCAGGCTCAAATGGGGACAACAAGGGATATATTTTCTCTTTTTGTGGAGGGATAAATGAAAGAAGACCATTCATCATTTCATATACAGAAGTCCTTACAAGAAGAGGTATCCCCAGGGGGACGAATATTCAGGATTAACCTTTATTTACATGAAAACAATATAATTAATGCATGATAGGATTTTTCCTTTTTTTCTTCTTCTTCTTGCTTCGAGCATGCCCTAATTATTCGAGCATGCCCCAATTATTCGAGCCTCTCTTCAGGAAGTTTCTCCATGATGCCCCATCTCGTCTCTTCTTACAGGAAGATTCACGGACCAAAGAAAATTTTGCACTTAAGGCTCTCAGGTTTTATTGTATATGTATAAAAAATGATGGTTTTGTGTTTGAAAATACAAAGGTATGATTTCAAAGTAGTGTATATGGAGAAAGGTATTGTTATAAAAAGATCGGATGTACCCGAGAAGGCAAAAGTATGAATTTAGTGTCTCGAAAAAGGTAAAGGTATGACTTTGGAGTCTCGAATAAATGTAGTGTCAAAACATGGTTTTGGTAGGGATATGAAAGGTCTAATTCTACCACATGCCAAAGATCTATAATTCTTGAAAAAATAAAAGAATCTTTAATTAATTTGATACTCAAAGAACTAACAGATTAAAATTTATTACATTACTCATAACCCTAAAAAGTAACTCAAGTTCAACTGTCAGACATTTTGACAAAATGTTTAGGTAAATAAAGAAAAAAGAACAAAAACAAACTTAAACAAGACAATGCAAGTGAAATGGAGCTTTAGGATGGATGAAATGATCCTTTCCCAATTAGGATGCCCCATCAGACATGTGGGTGTTCGTCTAGATCTTCAGGGTTGTTACAATCTAATGCCGCATTTGCTCATTAAAAGACCACGCCTCCGAATCAATCAGATTCTATAACTTGCTTTTTGGTACCTTACAATTCTTAGTGGCATGCCCCAAGCTTTAATTTTCAACATTTTTGTCATGGGGTCCTCAAAAAATTACTCCATACCTCAGGATTGATGCATCTAAAAATGCTTAAATCAAAGTAGTGTGAATGCAAATGTAGATGCAAATGCAAAAGGTGTTAAATCCATAAGTGACCACCATAGAACAACCTTCATTTAGACAACAAGATTTATTACACCAGGTAGTCAATAATAAAATTGCAATTCTTCACTTCTTCATTTTCTTGAGTCGTACTCTTCATGGAAACTAACATTGCACCCAAAGTTGTCGGTGTACTTTATCACATTTGATGATGCTTGGTGTCCTTAAATTGCTTGGTGTCCTTAAATTGTTTGTTGTTGAAAACTTTTCTCTATTCCTACTTCCAACTTGAAGTGGTCTTCGTGCCTTCGTGAAGGGTCCTTTCGTCCTAAGTCTAACTGCATCTACCTTTGGAAGAAACCTCTTTGCCTTTGCGCCTTAATAGGAAATCTTCAATCAACTTCAAATTTCTTCAATCAGCTTCAAATTTCTTCATTCATTGGTTTTTTTTTCTTCATGAATCATTAGAAGATCTTGGATTTCTTGGTGTTGACTACATGGCTAAAACTTTCATGTCTCATCATGAATAGCCTTCTATTTAGTCAATAACTTGTGAATTAACACATTTGTATGACATAAAGATGCAAATGAAATAAAATAAAATTAGACACAGAACAAAAATGGGTTAGTACACATAATATAAACATCAAGATAGTAAGTACCATAAGCATCAAATAAAACATACCCTCACAGGTTGACTACCTATACATGGTATAATAAATCCTACCCAAACATGCTTTCTACCTACATGCTTTGTTATTCACAAACAATCCTAACCGTATGATATCTAATTCGCATGCTTATTTGAAAAATATAAACCTAACAACATGATCTCTATTTCGCATACATTTACTCGAAAAAATGAAATTAAACTAGAAAAATTAAAGGACTCAAAAGAGATTTTACTCGTGTACTCTTCTCATGGGACTCTTAAGGTTTGGGGTTAGGCTTTTCCTATGTTATGTTTATAGGTTCATTATACGTTGGGTTGGGTTCTAAAGTGAAAGGTTCTCGAATTGTCCTTGTCGGTGCCCCCATGGGCTACCAAACCCTCAATCCTGACCCATCACAAGCTTTCAGATCTAGTTTAATTTGAGGGACACACCTCCTTATGTCCATGCAGAGGTGAAAACCATCACGAGGACCATAAGGCGTGAGCCCCAGGAGTGATTCACTATCCCATACGGAGGTGAAAACCACACGAGGGAGTAATTTCTCATTCCTACTTAAATAGGATGGAGCAGGGGTTTAGATCATGTTATGAAAATGTAGTAGTGCATTGTGTGAGGAAAAGCGAAAACAAAACAAACAACACGAAACAGAAGTCTCAAAAACTTGAGCATTTATATACTATGAAAATATTAGCAAACAAATCAGTACAACTATTTAGTGGTTAATCAAATTATAAACATAAAATTTATTTAAACCAAACAAGGGATCAAAAATTAAATTAAAATAAATTTAGAATTCTCATTGCAAAGACAATTAATTAATCGACTAATGGCTTGACTCTCTAAAAAAGGTCCCAGTGGAGTCGCCAAGTTGTCAAAACAATTTTTAAAAATGACAGTCTTGAATGATTTAATGATTGGTTAAAGAAAAAACGTGGTTCGAGGAGTCACAACCAATATTTGATTAGGGTGTGATTGGGCACCCAAATATTGTCATTTTAAAAAATATATTCACTTTAATTAAACCAAAATATTTGCGATCTGTGTTACCAAAATTTGAGTTCGGGAGTCGGTTACGTGTGAGGAAGGATTAGCACCCACACATCACCCTAAATCGGTACCTAGTCGATTAATTAGTTGTCTTTAAATACAATTTAAGAATTCGAGTCTAATTTAATTCAAGACCCCATAGAAATAATATTCTTCAAATTTTAGGACGAAGCACAATAATATTTAATTATTTCCTATCGAGAAGAATCGACCTCTCATATGTTAAAGCAATCGATTCTTACTCCAATTGAAACAAAGAAATATTAAAATTTCATTATTAATTCAAAATAACAACACACACAAAATTTAAGAGAGAAAACGATAATATCTAATTATTTCCAATCGAGAATAAATGACCTCTCACGCCTTAAAGCGGTATTTTATCACTCCAATCGAAATGAAGAGATATCATTGTTTCGTATTAAACTTCAATGTTGATTCGAGTGAAAACGATAATATCTAATGATTTCCAATCGTGAATAAATGACCTCTCATGCCTTAAAGTAATCATTTATTACTCCAATCGAAATGAAGAAATATCACTATTCCGTCTTAAAAATCAATATTGATTCGAGAGAAAACGATAATATCTAATTATTTCCAATCGAGAATAAATGACCTCTCATGCCTTAAAGCAGTATTTTTTACTCCAACCGAAACGAAGAGATATTACTATTTTCAATATCGATTCAAGTGTTACTATTTTGAAAACCCATCGAAAAACACATGCAAAAAAAAAGCAAATTATAAGCATATCCCAAACAAGTAGAATTAATTATTTATTTTACCAATATTTAATGAGAAAAATGATGTTCAAATATTTAAATACATAGAGATGAGACCTTAGATTCGATCTAACAATCTTTTCTCTGTGAATTTAATTAAAAGAACGTGATCTTGTTCCCTATCCCTAAATTTTAAAATGGATTCAATTTAATTTGTGTCACTAAATTGGATATACTTTCATTTTAAAATTATCGAAAATAACTTTCTTATATGTTAAGACAATCACTTTACGACAATATTAAAAAGAACGAATATTGCCCTTAGTCAAATTATTTCAATTCGAGTCAAGAAATACTTGTGAGGGTATCATGCAAAAATTAATTAATGATTAAAATGAAATAACATGCAAGCAACATGCAAAAATTAAAATAAAATAAAATAAAAATAGGACTAAAATATAAACAATCAAATCATCATGTCAAGAATTAAAACAAAATAAAGTGCAAAAGTGACTAAAATAAACATTTTAATATTAAGTGCTAAAATTACAAAAATAAAAATAAATAAAACATGGGGACCAAATTAAAATAAAATAAAATTGCATAGCCAAATTAAATTAAATAAAAAAAACATATTACAGTTTGAAATATAAACATGTTAAAATTACAAGGAATATTTCATAAATTAATCATTTTTACGAGCCTAAAGCATGCTTCTAAAGAAAAATGGGTAAATTACTAAATTAGTCCAGAAGTATTTAAAAAATTAAATCATCACTACACATGACCAAAAATGTAAAAACACACTAAAATGGAGGGACTAAAAAGCAAATAACCCTAAAATATATAACATGCACAAAAATGGGTAAATAGAAAATTCGATCCCTACATGTGACTAACATGCAAAACGACGCTAAATTTAGGTGGACTAAATAGAAAATATACCAAAAATTATAAAGCATACATCGAAATGGGTAAATATCATGCTTAAACTGTAAGGACCTAAGTGTGATTTTACCCTAAACCTACCCTGTAAATACCACTTTTCTTTCTTCTTCTTTTTCATTTGAACCAAAATTTCTATAAAAAAACCAAAAACCTCTCTCCATTCTCTCTTCTTCCCTCGACCAACCCACTGTTGGCCGCCTTACCCCGCCGTCTGACCGTCGTCCAGCCGCCACACATGACGATCAAAACACTTAAATCGACGCAAAAAATCCTTAAACTCCGATCTACCCTCCTAGACACGAACCTAAGGTCTAAATCGTCTAAAAAACTCCCTAAAGATCCCAAAAAGCTTCGACTTTTCACCTTCTCACACACTCCATCCGCCGTTCCGAAGACGAACCCCCCCACGGGTTTGACTCCTCACTCTAAGTTATAGATCTAACTCTTTCTCTTTGTTTATGGTACATACAAGGCACTTTTTTTCAAAACTGTAAAAACACCCAAAAAATGCCTTTAATATTTCTGCTTTTCTTTTTTTAGTTTTATTGCTTTTTGGAAAACTAAAAAGGTGAACCCCTTATTACAATAGCGTTCGAGGTTTTATAATGTGTTTACAACTTTTTTTTCTTTTTTTTCTTTTTAATAAAATGATTACATTGTGTGTTTGGGGTTGCTTGTTGTAAAGTTACCTTGCTGATTTGGGTGTACTGACATGGCAGGGTTGGTGCGTGGTTGGTGGCAGCGGCGGTGTCTGGGGACTATTGGAATTGAAGGTGGCATGGGACTGGGCAATTAAGATGGCGCCGGTAGAATGAGGTTAGGGTTCGAAAACCCTAACTTGTTGGGTTCACACACACATGGGCCTCCATTGGGTTTTGGTTCTGGGACGGATTTGCTTTGTAATATTTGAGTCTTGACTTGAAAAACAAAATAATAAAATATTAGTATTAAATAATAATAATAATAATAAGAGTGTCGGGACGAAAACGAGTGTTGACATAAAATTATATTTAATTAACCTTTTGAATTTTGTCCTGGGATAGAATAACCAGTGTCACCGTCTTACCGCTTTGTACAATCATTTTGGTATAATCATTATTTTGGTCCTTATATTATGCTCTACAATCTAATCCTATATTTTAATTTCATCTTTTTTATTTTTATAATATTATTATTTATTCTAAATAATTAATATTTTTATTATTTTTATTAAAATGTTGATATGATTTTTTACAAGAAATTATGTTAAAATAGGTGTTTTTATCAAAATCCCACCTCAACAATTCACATACTATTTGATTAAATAATGAGATATAAACTAAAAAAAATTAAATTATCAGGCTAAGCCCCAAATTTAAGCATAATAAAGAAACTTAAACCGTAATTTGACCAATATCTTTTTATTAATTTGGGGTGAATACAAAATAGTATTTGTTAAAATACTCTCAACTATTTGACATTGAACGCTCATACACCTCCTACTTATGTGTTGCTCGAAACTGAAACCTCAAAGAATAACAATTATCTTTTTACCACTAAGGTCATTTGGTTCGTGCATTGACCAGTATTTTAAATTTGACGTTAATTGGTTTTAAATTACTGGGCCGGTTAACGTATCTTTTGGTCTTATTTTATACTTTGAATTACAATTTGGCTCTTAATATTTTGTTTCAAGCTCACCCTTGACTTTGGCTTTGAACTGCATTTTGGCTCTTCGGGTGCAATTTGACCCTAGATTAATTTTTGTATAATTGTAAAATAGTGATAAAATTCATTTAAAAATCAACTAAAGTGTTAAAATTTGCATTTTAAATTTGGGTCCGATAATGCTTGGTCGGGTCTTATTAATGATTCAATCTCTTATCTTTTAAATTGTATCAACGAAAGTGTGAAATAAAAAATTTTAAAAGATAAGAGATTGAATCATTAATAAAAAAAGTATAAAAATTTAAAATTATGTAAAAAATTAAAATTTTCAAGAAATATGAATCTCTCATTTTATTTTGGGTCCGATACTGAGATGACTATTCAGCAAGCACAATGGCATCCCTGGGGTGGCTTCAATGGCTTTCTGATATAATGGTAGAACCCTACTATTTTGGTATTTGAACTAAAATGTCTAATTTTTAAACTGAGTTTCTATATTTGTTTATGCAAGTATAAGCAATTAGTTTTATTAAAAGAAAGAAATATTTAAAATTAGAGTTAATTTTATCATACATCCTAAAACTATGATTTTTTAAATTGATCCCTGCACTTCTAAATATTACAATTTCATCCTTAAATTATAACTACCTTCATTCTAAATTGGTCCCAAACTTTTTCAACATTTCAATTTCAACCCAAATTATGTGTATATACTAATAATGTTCCATGTTAATAAAATCGTTAGGCCAAACTATATTACTATAATTTTGAAAAAAATAAATTTTAGGTTAAACTATGGTTAAAACTAATTACATATTTGGATGAATTTGGGGATAAAATTGGAAGATTTAAAAGTTTGAGGACTAATTTAGAATGAGGGTCGTAGTTTGAGGATGAAATTGGAATGTTTAAAAGTTTAAGGAATAATTTAAAATGATTATCATAGTTTGAGGATGAAATTAAAATATTCAAAAGCTTAAGGACCAATTTAAAATAAAAATCATAGTTTGAGAACACATGATACAATTAACTCTTCAAATTATAGCGAAGGTTTATAATTATAAACGTAAATTAAATATATAATTAGAATATTTTTAATAACAATTAACACAAGAAACTAGGCACTTGAGATCATACAAGGAAAATGTTAAAAACTCATCTAAAAACTCGAATAAAATATAGATACAAACATATATGATTGCATCGGAAAATGAATAGCAACAAAAGATTATATTAATGAAACACCACTGAAAATCGTAAATCAAAATCAAATGTAGTAAGAAATCCATATAATTTTATACGTTGTCAATAAATGAAATCATTACATAATATTAATAATGAATTTAATTTAAATATTTTATGATAATGAATTAGCGTCGGATTTATTAACAAAACATATAATTATGCACCATCATTATAGGATTATGCTTAAGATAAAACATATTTATTATTATATTTTTTATAACATTTTACCTCTTAATGTTTTAATTTTTAATTAAAACAGACTCTGTCAGATGAAAATCATTAGTAGACTAACGGTTAACCCATGTTGTTGACATAACATTTTTACATATATCTAATTATTAAAGTGGTACATGTCCCGTTATCACTTTAGGTGACGTGGTACATGTCACATCAGTAATATTGATTAACTGTTAATCAATTAACAGATTCTATCTAACGGTGTATCTTTTGACTAAAAATTGAATAATTGTGGAAAAACAAAGTAATCATTTAGGCAAACATTTACATATTTTTATCATTATACCGAAAATAAAAAGCAAAGATGAATTCAATTGTGTGGGTTTAATAAGTTAGTGATAATGTTAAAATCAAATTTAGACCCAATTTGAGTTTGTAATTTTGACCAAATAAATTGTTGTGGGGTTGGCAAAGGCTAAACCATGTTTGAATGGATAATATAATATTTCAGGGATGAATTCATAATTTTATGTTAAGGGAGTAAATTTATAAGATTTTATAAGGTAGTGAAATAATAAAATTTTAATAGGACGAAAATAGATTATCAATAGAAAATACATAAAAAATTTAAAATATAAGAGAATTTAAAATTTTAAAATGAGTTATTATCTCTACCCGCCCTGTCGGTGCATTCTATGACAGCTCCCAATGCCGTTATGGTGGTGGTTGCCTAACACCAATTGTTAATGCTAAAGTTTCCTTTTTCATTTCCTATTGAAGGTTACAGGTACTTAGACTTGCAGTTGATCTATGCATCAATTTCCGTCTCTATCTATCTACATAATAACGGAATATAATTATAACGCCTAAAACAATCACATGCATTTACAGATTTCTACTTTTACAATTTTCTCCTTTACCATATCACAAAAATAAGATAGGAGAAAATAAAATAGGAAAATAATTCACTAGAATAAAAGAAAAACAAGATAAAATAAGAAATCATTAGAGCCGTGGGTTGAATTTCTAACTGTTGGATAGTTAATTTCAACATTGAAATCTGCCCAGACCGTAGTAGTATCGGTGCATTCTTTTAGAGTATTAATATTACATGTGTTAAAATCAAAATTATAATCGTTGGGGTTAGGACATTATCGGTACTATAGAGGGTAATATCAATATTACTATTATAAGTAGTACTTATACTCTCTGAGTATCGGCATCGTTTTGGTATTCTAGAATTTGAATAATTTTGAAATCAAATGGTAACATCAATACTTTCAAGAGAATATTGGTACTTCTATTATATGTCGTATCAGTTTCACAAGAATAATATCAGTATTGTTAACGTAGTATCCATACTTCAAGAATAAATATTGGTACTACTTACCCAGAAAATCATTTTTATGTTTAAATTATTGTTTTATTGACTTTGAATTATTTTTGAAATAATTGAACAAATTCAATAACGTCCAAAAACCATTTTTACCTTTATTTGTTATATCAAGATATAAGTTAAACAATTTTGCACTTAAATTGTGATAAGCATTCTATGTTACAAATTGTTTATATATTTTAAGCATTATTGAGTGTGTCACTCATTGTATGGTTTGTTTTCATCTATATAATGTTTATGAAGTGTTTGTTAAGTTACATCATGTAGAAAGTCACTTGAATCTACAAAAGATATATTCTTTGACCCCAGTATATAAATGATATAGGTAATATGTACTAAATCTTGATTTTCATGTTACATATTTATATGATTTATAAGAGGTAGCAATTTGACTTATGCCATGTTATTAAGTTGGTATGTATACACGTGAAATGTGTATACTTTATTGATATTTGTGAATGATAAATATTTTTTAAAAAATATGCATGATGAATCTTGAATGTTTTAATATGTCAAAATTACTTATAACAAATTTTGAACAAATGAATAGTGATTAAGTGAAATTGAAGATGTTTGTTTTTGCTTGAATTCATTTGATATGTAATATTTGGCATCTTAACATTCTAAAGTATAGAGCATGTTACTTATGTTATAACCATTAAAGCATTGTAAGTATATTTTTCATGACGAATAATGTCACATTGTATAAAAGAAACTCATTATATTATGGTCATTTTTGTCATGTAGTATACTCAATTTATTATTTTCGTCTTTATCATATTTTCGCATCAATTTAGCCTCCAAAGTTTTTTATTTGCATTATTTTATACTATACCACTAACTTAAAACCCTAAATTGATAACCCTAAACCACAACCTCATAACTTCTAAACCATAAACCCTAACTTAAAACCCTCCATTGAATGATGCAATTGAACGTCTTCGAGGGTTTAATTGATGCGAAAATACGATAGGGTGAAAATGATAAATTGGGTCTACTATAAGAACAAAAGTTACCCTTCTTCCTTTAATTTTTTTTTTTTTGAAAATCTATTGCATTGATCTATGTTATCATGTACGAAATTATATTTGTGTTATATCTACTTATAAAGTATGTTGAATGTGTTGGGTTTTAAGTTAGGGATAGAATATAGAATGATGCAATTGAAAAACTTCAAGGGTTAAATTGATACGAAAATACGATAGAGATGAAAATGATAAATTTGATCTACTATAGCGGCAAAAGTACCCTTTTACCTTTATTTAATATTTATTATTTTTTTGAAATTTTATTGCATTGATCTATGTTATCATGTACTAGATCATATTTGTATTATGTCTACATATGATATAAAGTATGTTGAAAGTGTTACCAAATAATTTGGTACGACGTTATTGAGATTATGAATTTTAAAATATAAAATTGCGGAGATCTAACAATAGGGATTGTTCGGAACTGTTCTCGCACTTGCTTGCTTGTCATTCTCTTTTCAGAAGTTTGTTTCTGTTAGATAAACGTTGAAATTAAAAATTAGTTTTTGCTTCTCAGATCACTTCTTGTTCAGCCTCAAAGGTCCTCTTTTTCTGCTGCTTTTGAAAAAAAATAATCTATTAATTACTATGCACTTTTACATTTCTAATTTTGAAATTGATCTTCCTACACTCCCCCTGATTCGTACTCTTTGTCCAACTCGTTTGTTTTTTTTTTTTTTATGCCCAATCGGATTCAAACTTCAATCTGACATTTCCTTGCTCCTTTTCCTTCGGATTTCGGAATTGGTAAGTTATTTTTTCTTAAATTCGTTGGCTTAAACTGTTTTTAGGGTAAGGTTTAATGCGGATATTACCATTCAAGTTGCCTGACCTGAGAGAATGCATCGTGCTCCATCGGAATCGAGCTTGCACCTACCGGACCAGGTGCTATCTATTTTATTTTGATTTTGCTTCTATACATTCGTATGCTGTACAATATTTTTTAGGTCTCTATTTATCTTTTGCGTAAATCTTTTTCTTCTTTCTGATATCAATTCTCTCTTGATTTCTTCAAGTCCTTACCTACATCATTTCTTCCTCCCTCTGAACTCTTTCTTTTTCTTTTTTATTTTTTTTATTTTTTAACAAGTTATCTCAAGGGGGCAGCAGCACTAACTCGAAGGAATACCCTCGTATTTTATTCGAAGTTTCTATTTACAGATCTGTTTTTGGTTTTTTATTGCGTTTCCGGTTATCTGTATTTGTGTTCTTAGGGTGTATACCTCAATCATCATTCACAAACCTCCGAGATCTGTTATTTACAAGACCAGGTTTCACAGATCAAAGATCTACTTCCGACATCTAAAACGGTTCTGTTTTGTGGACCTCAGCTTTAAAGCGTTCAACTTCTTTGAGGTTAGGGATTTTGGATGTTGCTTTATGTTAGGTTCACAGATCTGGGTTTGGTATTGTTAATCGCTTTGATTTGCTCTTCTATTTTGATTTGTTTCTTCGCTTCTTCTTTTAAATTTTTGTTTTAGATCTTTCAATTTTTTTTAAACTTCAAATTTCTTATAATTGTTAATAAACTTACTAGCAATAAATTAAAATCCTACTTAGTAACCAACTAGGCTTTTTAGTACCCCTCAATTCTCTAGCGTTTTATTGGTGCATCTTCTGTCTTCTTTGGATTCATTTTTCATAGTTTCTCATAGCTTCGACTATAAATGATTACTTGAGGTCATGTCCTTCTTTTAGATCCCATGGGGCGTATAGGGGGAGGGCTCGACAGAGTGGTGACAAGGAGACTAGACTTAGAGTGTGCTCGTTGAATGTAGGCACATTAAATGCTAGGCTGCTGGAGTTGTCCGACGTACTTAATAATAGGAAAATAGATTTTGCATGTATTCAAGAGACTAGGTGGAAAGGGGCTCGCGCCAGAGAGTGTAATGGGTACAAGTTGTGTATTCAGGTGTAGATAACGTTAGAAATGGGGTGGGTATCTTGGTATCCTCTAGGCTCAAGGAAAATGTAGTTGAAGTTTGTAGATACCGGGACAGGATCATGATGATTAAGGTTATTATAGAAGAGGAAGTGGTGAATGTCCTTTCAGTGTACGCCCTACACGTTGGCCTAGGGGAGGGGGAGAAAAGTTGCTTCTAGGATCAGTTAGATGATGTACTTAGGAGCATTCCGGAGGACCAAAGAGTTTTCATAGGGGGAGACTTCAATGGCCATATAGGTAGTGCAACCGACGGGTATGACGGTGTTCATGGCGGTTTCGGTTATGGTAGCAGGAACGATGAGGGGCGTACGTTGCTTGAATTTGCTACTGCATACAATTTGGTGGTCACTAACTCCTTATTTAATAAGAGAGATGCGAACTTGATTACGTTTCATAGCGGGGGACATTGTACCCAAATCGACTACATCCTGGTTCGAAATCGGGATCGATGGGCTTGCATTGACTGTAAGGTGTCCCCTGAAGAGGCATGTGCATCACAACACAAATTGTTGGTTTTTGTGTTCCACGTACCGCACGGGCGGAGCACTCATAGGAGGGCTAAACTGGGTAAACCTAGGATCCTTTGGAAGAAGTTATATGGAGCGATAGCTGATGACTTTAGGAGTAAGGTTTTGTCTAATACTGGTTTAGGTACTACAAACTCAAATAATACAGATGTGTTATGGAAAAATATGTCAAATTCCATCAGAGAGGTGGGCAAAAACACCCTGGGGTTGTCGACAGGGAAGGCCAAGGAACATAAAGAATAGTGGTAGTGGAACGACGAAGTCCAAACTAAGGTGAAGACAAAGCAAACTTGCTTCAAGGAGTTTCTAAAATGCAATGACGACGAAGAAAGGTCGAGAGCTAAACGGGAAGCTAAGAAAACGGTGGCTAAAGTAAAGGATAAGGCATACGAGGAAATGTACAAGAGATTAGACACCAAGGAAGGACAAAACGACATCTTCAGGCTTGCAAAATCTAGAAAGAATAGGAAAAAGGATCTAGGTAGCATTAGGTTTATTAAGGACAACAATGGTGTTCTTTTAGCGAAAGATCATGATATTAAGAGGGTTTGAGGTAGTTACTTCTTTGGCTTATTTAATGACGGTGCCTCTCCCTGTAGAGATAGTATCATTGATGGGTCAGCCGACCATCATACTACGGCCAATGACTGCCATACAAGTAGGATTGGGTTTGAGGAAGTCAAAATGGCTCTTAGAAAGATGGGAAGGGACAAAGTTGTCGGTCCTGATCAAATTCCTATCACTGTGTGGTTGGACCTAGGAGAAGAGTGAGTTAAGTGGTTGACCAATATCTTTAATATTATTTTAGAGACTGCCAAGATGCCAGAGGAGTGGAGAGAGTCTACGGCGATACCAATCTATAAGAATAAAGGAGATCCCCAACGTTGTGGTAACTACAGAGGTATTAAACTACTCAGCCATACCATGAAGCTATGGGAAAGGGTGATAGAGGCTAGATTGAGACAAGTTACTAGGGTTTCGGAAAACCATTTTGGCTTTATGACAGGCAGGTCTACCACGGAGGCGATTCATCTACTTCGAAGACTTATGGAGAAATATAAGGAAAAGTCAAGAGATCTTCATATGGCGTTCATTGACCTTGAGAAGGCTTATGATAGCGTTCCCCACGATACGATCTGGAAGACTTTGGAAACGAGACGGATCCAGAAGGAGAGGACGACCAAGGCGGAAGTGGGAAGACTGCTTAAGATCTGATTTGATAGATTTAGCCCTTACAGAGGACATGACCTCTGATAGGAAATTATGGAGACTTAAGACTAGGGTAGTCGAGTAGTGTGGGTCACATCTCTAGGGTGTATCATCTCTGTCTTCTTTTAATGCCTTTGTAGTAATTTCCATGACTTCTACTTTTTATACGTTTCTGTTATTGGTATTTATGAAGGCTTAGAACTGGGCTTGCTATCGTAGACTTCTGTGTATGATTCTCTTCACTTTTAAATTTAGTCGGGTCTTACGTTTCTGTCTATATGCAGAGATTTTTTCGCAGGGGTTTATTTGCAGGGATTATTGCCTATTACAGACGCGCATATGATATTAATGACTGCATATGAATACTGTTCAACTATATATTTATGTATTTATTTATATATGCATTGCATTTTATCTATATTTTTAATTTTCTGACTGCCGGAGGTCTTCCACGGAAGCCACTCTCAAACTGGCGTTGGGGGCAGCCTACTATCCTACCTCCCCCTTACCCCATTGCATATGGGAATTGGGTTTTGTTGTTGCTGTTGTATTTTTTAAAAAAACTATACACAAGTTATCGATATTGTTTAGGGATATTAGTATTATTGAATTAAACTTATAATTTTTTTATACCTTGAATCTGATTTTGATAATGATGCTTCGTTATTGATACGATACTTAAGGATTGATTTTTTTTTGTACATAAAAAGTTTAGGTTATGTGTGACTCCATCAGTCCAAGGTCAGGGCATATCTAAGACCTAATTGGGATTTATATAAGAATTTACAAATTGCCCACCAAGAATGACAGTCGTAGGATATGAACCTGGTTTTACAAGCTCAAATTAATGAATCTCAACCACTTGTGTCAACATTCATTTACATGCTTAAAGATTGATTTGATTATAGATACTTTGTTTCAAGTATTGATACCTACATGTATATAGTACTAACAGTTATAGATACTTTGTTATGTAGGTACCTTGTTTATTTCTCTATACTTTTTAATTTTTATAAAAGAAGTTTTCTTCATGAAAAATTTAACTTGTACTACATGAATCAAGTGATCTTTTTGGTAAAGGAATTGTTATTATTTTTCGAGGACTCAGATTCGAGCACCATAGATGTCAGGAGTGTGAGCGTTTAATATTGAGAGGTTGAAGGACTAAAACCAGACATACCGATATTATGAGGGATCATTTACCCTTAATTTTTAAATTGGTGACCAAAGTCGGTCAAACCCTAAAAAAGTGACTTTTCACACAGTTTACCCTTTAATTTAAGAGACTTGAATGTATAATCCTGACATATTAATTCCGTTTTAAGACACAATTGAAAGATACAAAAGAATGGTCCAACTCTAACCCCTCCCTCTTGTGTTTGTCCATGCTAACTTACAAACTTAATTAAATTTTTAATTTACTTAAAGTTCTTATGAACTAAAAGTAGTTTTAAATTTATGTACTTTCGAATCATCTTATTAAATAAAATTTTATATTTTTAATATAGTAAATTTATTACAATTTTAATAAATTTAATATATTGCACTTTTTATATGAAAAACTTTGATGTTAAATCAGGGGCGAATGCACTAAGCCCCCTAGGGGTCAAGTGCATCTTCATTATTTAAGAAAAAAAGTGAAATTTATTATAATATGTTGAAGAAAAATGGGAAAAAAAATTTGCACCCCCATAAATTTTAAGAAAATAAAATTAAAATTTTAGACCTCCATTTATAAATTTCTCGATCCGCCACTGTGTTAAATTACATCATATGATACTTTGTTATTAATAAGTTTAAATCATTATATTTTAAAGAGTTATATTTAAGTTATTCAATTAATTAATAATAACAATTATATCATTGTGTCACTATATCTCAAACGATTGTTTGACATGTAAAATATTATTCAAGAAAAATCCACGTCATGCGCATAATTTTTTGAGTAAATTACATTATAAGTTACTCTATTTTTAGTAAGTTACAATTAGATCACCATATTTCAAAAAACTTATAATTAAGTCTTCAACTCAACTTCCTTGTCGTCTATAATGGCTATTGAACCCCACATTTCACCATAAGATTCACCTCAACTTCCTTGTCGATTCATGAATTAGATTCCCAAAAATCTCTCTCAAAAGTTACAAAATCAGCGAAAAACTTTCTAACTTCTTGAACCTTAATATACGTCGCTCATTTTTTGAATGACCTCTATTTTCAGATGTTCTTCCTTTCACCATCAGACGACCTTTCTTTAGGGATATATTCTTTCTCTCCCCAATAGTAACTTCATCATTCATATCATCAAATGAAGACCTTAGTCTTTGAAAAACACAAATGACTCTAACCAGTACCATATATAAAAAAATAACTAAAAAGATTGTCTAACGACAACTTCTAATGCTTGTTTGAAATTTGATGGCACTGAAATGATTACTACAATATATTAAAAGAGTCATTCAATTGTAATTTTTTGAAAGTCGTAATGCCAAAAATAACCCCCATGTTTACTAAAAATGTCATTTTGTCACCTATTCTTTTCTTTGGAGTATTTTGGTCCCTAACATTTCACTTTGGTGTAAAAAGCTCTTTCTATAGACGAAAATCATTAGTTAACACATGATTAACGGTCTAAAATAGGAGCATTTTTAACCTAAAATGAAACATTGAGGGCTAAAATATCAAAGAAAAAAATAAGGGACAAAGTGATTATTCTGTTAAATGTTAGGGACCTTTTTACCCTAAAATGAAACATTAGGGGAAAAAATACTCCAAAAAAGTAGAATATGGGGTAAAATAACCATTTTAATAAACATTGGAAGCCAATTTTGACATTATGCCTCTTTGAAATACAATGATCTAATTATAAACTTATTAATAATAGAGTGACAAATGTAATTTACCCAAGAATTAACTTTCTTTTTTAACAATTTCTACTTAGAGGAGGGAAAAAGGGAATTTAGTTCTACTAGATATTAAACTCACAACATAATGAAAATTAATCGAGAGCTTTTTAACCACCCGTCCTCAATATTGTTGACATCCAAAAATTAGGTTATGTCTAAACTTTAGCTTGTTATACATAGAAAGAACATAAAATTGGTAATATATTTGAGTATCCAATAAAAACAATATTAATTTTTCTTTTTTAAAAACCCTATAAAATAATAATAATAACGGTTAACTTGTATGCTTTTTTTTCCCATCAAGCAATTACTAAAGTAGTTGGAACATTATCATTGTTTCTATGATCATAGGCAGGGCATTTTTGTCAACAAATTGGTCCACACTCCACAGCATTTATGATTAGAGGTCTTTACTGTAATTTCCATTGAGACAGATTCATGATTTACAAAATTATTAAAGTCCTAAATTAAATGACTATAATAAATGTAGACACTTGTTTCCGTTCGAATATTTTTCTTTTATTTACCCTCGTTATAATTTTTTTAATATATATATATAATGTAGTTTAGAAAATATGTACGTAGAAAGTATATAATATAGTTTAAAATATAAAATATATATATATATATATATATAATATAGTATATAGTTTGGAAAATTATAATATATAATATAGTAATATATATAAATATATTATAATATGGTATAGGTTAAAATATTTATATATATAGTTCTTTAAGAAATTATATAGTATATGATTATGAAATAGATATGTATATACATTTTTTATATTTATTATTATTATTATTTGTTTAATTTTAATCCAAGTCCAAAGTCAAGTTCAGACGGTCTAGGTCCAAGGCATAAATTAATGGTCCGGTTAGTATCCAGGCCCAATCGAGCTCACAAGCCTGACCCAGTAAATAAGCCCGATTGAGGCCTAAGAAACAATAACCTAAATGTTTAGGGTTTTTAAAAAACCCTAGCATCCACCAAATTAGAGCGCCAAAGTCGGATGAAGAATGGGTCCAGTAGTCTAAATTAGATTTGATATAGGGTTTGTTTACTCAAGAATGTTCATGCCGCCGCCAATATACTACAGTCGTTGGATCCAATCAGTGATCCAACGATCCAGATTCATCTAAGGAGGCTAGCAGCGTGCACCATTAGCAACACGATAGAGTCCTTGCCTACACCAACCGTATGCCCCCTCTACCACGTTCCCTTGACAGTGGCAGGGGCTCCCCGAAGCATGGAAACAAAACGCAGCAACCAAAGGAGAGCGAAAAATGGAACCAAAATCCCTTTCATTTTTCGAGCAGCCGAGAACCAACAAGAGCAATATCACCAAACCAAAAGAAATGGAAACTGTGTTTCTCCTCCGATCAAAATACAACAACCCAAACCAAGAGATAGTTCCTTTTATGAGAGATGAACCCAACACCCAAAAGCAAACGATCCCAAGGAGAAAAAACATCACCTTCCAAGTCCGGAGAGGTTCGCCGTCGTTGCTAATGTCAAAACGATTTTTCTAAAAGGGATATCGACAGTCATATTCGTCCGGTCTTACTTATTATTAATATATTATTATATTATTAATATTATTATATATAATTATATATTATACTATTATTATATATGTTATTATTATATATTAGTATTAGTATTATTAAATAATATTACAAAGCCCAATTTAGGACCCAATATTGCAAATAATGCAACCCAAAGGCCCAATTACAAGTGTGAAGGCCCAATACACCCAAGCAGATCCAAGCCCAGATTGATCCAGACCCGGGAATACAACCAAACCCGAGAAGATTCGACCCAAGAGGCCCTATCCAGACTCAAACCCAACATATTTGATTCAAGCCCGACAACTAGTTCAGGCCCAATTTCAGCAGGCCCACGAGAAGGCCCAAGCACGCTAGGGTTTCATCTCTTCTTCAGCACCGCCATTCTTCCACAGCCGTTCGATCAGAGGTAGATCCAAGGGCCAAAAACGAACCAACAAAAACCTAGGGCATCATTACCACCCTAGGACCTATTCTAACCACCGCCTCTACTGCTCAAACCAGACGATGTTACGCCTCCACCGCCTCTCCAGATCTCTCCCGAAGATTCCAGAGGTCACACAAGAGCTGCACAACGCATCACTCTATGGTGAGTCACCACCGTACTGGATTTCATCATCATTACTGATGATCTCTGAGGACTATATAAACCCCGACCCTATAAGGAAACAAACACCGAGAGAAGCAAGTATCCAAAAGCAACAACAACACACAGAAACAAAGAGGGTAACAACTACAAAGAGAAAGAAAAGAGAGAAACTGCAAGCAAAGAAAGAAAATAGAGAAGAAGAGGCTTACCCAAGGCTATCGGAGTACCCACGCGCCTCCACGCGCAGCTGAGGGATAGAAATACCGAAGGTATTTCCATAGATATACGAATTTCTAGGGCTTTTTAGAAGAAACGGAGGCCAGATTTGGCTTTAGGGGTTTTAGATCTATAATTTTGGGTAAGTTGGTGTTTTCGGCCACCGTGGGTTGTGGCCGGCGACGACAGAATACGACAGCGATCAGCTGTCGGCTGGTGGTCGGCCTTCTTTCGCTGGGATATTTTAGAGAGAACCGAGAGGTTCTCTCGACTAGTGAGAGAAGAAAGAAGAGAAAATGAAGAAGCTTGACCCTTAGAGAACCGATTTTGGGTTTAAATCCCTCCCTCGTACGACGTCATTTGAGGGAGGGTATCTTTGTAATTTTAGCATGGGTAAACTACACGCGAGGACCTTCAAGCTTTGTATTCTTCTATTTTAGTCACTAAAACTAGGTTTTGGCATTTCAATTTTGGTTTCACATTTTAATTATTTTTATTTTAGTCCTTATTATATTACTATATATAATTTAGGTATAATTACATATTTATTCTTTAAATATTAATTATTTATATTTATATCTCGTATAATTTAGGTTAAATTACATCGTTATTACATTATTTTAGTATTATTTCTAGTTAGGTTATGTAATTTTAATATTTTATGTTTTAATCATTAATTATTATATGATTAATTATTATAAGTATTTATACTTTAGGATTATTATTATATATAATTTATAAATTAATCTATATAGTTTTAATAATAAATATTATGATATGACTAGTAATATTTATATTAAATATTATTTAGTGATTATTTATTTTAAGTTATTTGTAAATTTAAATTAAAAAAAACAAATTTATAATTTATTGCAAAGACACTAATTAATAAACACCGGTACCAATTTTGGGCGTTATGAGGATGCTAATCCTTCCCTATACGTAACTGACTCCCGAACTCATTTTTCTGGTAAGCAGACCGGAGTTGTATTATTTTAATATTATTATTATGAATTTTATTAGAATAATACAATATTTTGGTGACCAATCTCTCCAAATTAAAAGATTGATGGCGACTCTACAACATAGTGTTTCATATGATTCAATGAGGATAAATACTCACTTTTTCTAGACTAGTTACATCCCTTGAGGTGTACTATTTGCACTCTCTGCCGCCGGGCAGAGAAATGTCTCGACAGTTTGGTGACTCTATTGGGGATTTTTTAAAAAGAGAGTCTAGCCACCAGTTTATTAATATTTGTCTCTACAATAAAATTATAAATTTATTTTAAAATTAGTTTTTCCTTCATAATTTTTATACTAACTTTTGTTTTTCTATGTGTGTACAGATTTAATTTTGGATCTTTAGAATAGAGTAATAGGGTGTACATTACTTTATTTCTTGTTATGATTTTCCTTACCCATTGTGCACTGCATTCATGACATGAGCTAAAACCCCGCTCTTATCCTATTTAGTTCGAATGAGAAACTACTCCCTCGTGTGGTTTTCACCTCTGTATGGGATAGGGGACCATTCTTTTTGCTCATACCTTTTGTTCCTCATGTGGTTTTCACCTACATATGGACATAAGGAAGTGTGTTCCTTCGAATTGAACTCGATCTGAAAGTCTATAATGGACCAGGATTGAGGGCTTGGCAGTCCAAGGGCACACCAACAAAGGACAATTCATTGACCTTTTTTACCTTAGAGCTAAAACCCAGCATATAATAAACCTAGAACTTGAGTCTAGATGGAGCCTAACCCAAATAGTCTCGTAAGGTTAGCACACAAGGAAAAACATGTTGAGTCTTTTAATTTACGCATTATTACTTTATTTTTTGAATAAATGCATGCGAACTAGAAATCATGCGGTTAGGTTATTTTTCCAAATAAAGCATGGAACTAGAAAGCATGAGGATATGATGTATTTACAGATATGATTCTTTTTGTATATACATTTTATTTTGCCCTAACTTGTTTATATTAATGTTTTGCTGCTTGCATGGCATAATCATAGCATAAATATAAGGTATTAATTCGAGAGTGGTCATCAAAATCAAAAAATTTCATTATGGACAAAGGGTTTCATGATCAAGTAAACTATAACACAACCAAGGAAGTGAATCATGATGAAAATCTGAGGATAGAAGGGAGTTATGTGCCCAAAGATCGTATGTTCGTGGAAGAGCAAAAGTAGATACGAGAGATAAAGAAGCAAATGTCCAAGATGATGGATAGAATATCTGTTTTGACCAATGAAAAAGAGATTCCTGAACAAAAGGAAAGAGAGCTCAATGAACCTAATACTGCAATCTCATATATATAAGGGACTTCTGATCTGAACCAATGTGAGAAATTCTGCACAGTTATCATCCATACCAACAATTTGTCAGGAAACCCTAAGCAAATAATTGTAAAAGTTCCTAGAGATGAAAAGAAACTCTGTATTCAGAACTCATCATCATTCAAGAGTTATTTCCTAACTTCAAAAACTCAGGATATATCTAGTTTGGTCACTGATTATCCTGACAGGTTGATACCAAAGGCAGTCAAAGGTAAGAGTAATAGTGTGGCCATCCAGAAAGAAGAAGATTTACTGAAGAACGAGGCTCAAATACTTTATTTGAAGAATGAAAACGAAAAATTGAGTATAGAGATGGAAACTACTCGTGAAGATTTCCAAAGGATCAGTCAACTCTTTCAAAAGGTTGGTTTAGGAAATACCCTGGAAGAGTGGATAACAGGGGTCACTAAACTAAAAAAGAATCGCAAGAAACACGAAGATCGGGGTAAAAAGTTTTTTCATGATCTACGGGTTGCAGAAGAAATGTGCGATACAACCAACATCAAGTTGGACAGATGTCAAGCCGAAAATCAAATTTTGAATAAGGTCATAATCAAAATGGAGGATTCATATCATATCCATTAGTGTGGAATTGAAACTGAACTAGAAGACAATAAAGCCAAAAATAAGAGATTGATGACGTTTTTGGATCCTGTACAAGAGCTTATTGATCACAAAGATTCCCTTACAAGGAAAAATGAACTGTATTGTTTACAAATCCAAGAATTGACATGTAAGGTGAAGGAAAAAGATAATGTCATAAAGGAAGTTACTGCCCAAGACATTAATGTGGCTCGTAAACTGATTGATTTAGCTGGCTTTATGCAAGAGTTAAAGCACATTGACAATTCTACACCTGAGAATGAGTGGAAATTATTTTGGCTTTTGAGGGAGATAGAAAAGTTGGGAGTTAAAGCTATAGCTTATATGTAAAGTTTGTTTGATGTATCGAAACTTTTGTGTTCAATAAAAGTTGTTTTAAGATAATCACTCTCGAATGATACCTTTTTGCATACATACATTTGCATTGCATTCCCATTTTTGCATTTTCACATTTGTATCACATTTATTTATTTAAGTATTGCTACATACATGTAAATAATTCATAAGAGGTTTTGTAATAGTAAATCTGAGACCATTCATTCATATTACTGTGTCATGATCAATGAGACAATTTTATGAGGGAGCATAAGATTAGCCACAAGAATGGTTTGATGGATTACAACAAGCATCAGGATCTTTGCAAGATGGATCGGGTCATATGGTCCAAGTAATGGAAACTAGAACTACTGATGATGAAGAGCTGACCATTAAGGAGCAACAATGCTATCAGATTAATGCATCGTGGATGATAACATATCCTGGGGCATCCCACTCGAACCTAAAGAATAGCCTCATTAATTATGCACAATATGAGGATAGACTCAAGCAAGTAGAGGAAGTAATCAGAAATATGAAAGATGTTAATGCCTCCCACAAAGAACTAGAAGCAAGAGAACTCAGTTTGGTTCCAGATTTGGTTATCCCCCATAAATTCAGGATGCCTGATTTTGAGAAATATGATGGAACCAATTGTCTCCTAATCCACTTGAGAATGTTTTACAGAAAAATGGAAGGTACCTAAATTTTGATAATTTGTTAATTCATTCCTTCCATGAGTCTTGCTGGGCTAGCAATAGTATAGTACAATCATTTAGATCGAGAGCAGATCAAGAGTTGGGTTGATTAGGTGATTCATTTTTAGGACAATATCGATATGTTAATAGCTTAACTCCCAAATGTAAGGATCTTCAAGGAATAAGGATGAAAGTCAATGAAGGACTTAAAGAATATGTTTTAAGATGGAGAGGAGTGGCAGCACAAGTTCAACCTCCCATGATAGAAGAAGAGATATCATATATGTTTCAGGATTCTCTTCCAGTTCCTTTCTATGAGTTAATGATAGTAAGTTCAAATGATGGATTTAAGTATCTTGTGACAAATAGAGAATTGATTGAAAGTGCAATCAGAGAAGGAAACTTAAAAGTTGCATCCAAAAGCCCATCTGATCAAAAAGAGAAAGCTGATGATGTGAATGAATGTCACATCTAAAGTCCCCATAATTGCAAAAGAAAAGGAATAATTAGTGGTTCAGACCGACCAAAGAAAATCTCACGATCAAGAAATACTTTGGAGGTGTTATAAATTTCTATCTCATATATGTACCCTTATTTGATTGAGAATCAATATATCACATCAAGGCCAATGAAAGTGCCACCAAACCCTTCTGCTCATAGTTATGATGAGGATAATATTTGTGATTTCCACTTAGAGGTATATGGGCAATCTATAGGAAATTGTAGATCACTATTAAAGGAGATAGAGATGATTATTGACAATGGGATATTGACACAAGAATTAGTGGAACAATGGATGAAAAACTCAAGTGGGCCATCAAAGCATGATTAAGTCAATTGTCATCATATTGGATGAGTAAAGGGGCATTATAATCAAAGAATAGATCATTTCATCAGTCATGGAGCTTTACCATTGATTTTGTAACATCTTGTTTGAATATGTTTTTGTTCCTTTCTCCGCCTTTTTAGTAATAAAAGTATGTTGCTTTTACGGATATGAGCATTAAATCAATTTTGCAATCTTGCAGTTCCTTGAATATCATTAGATTAAAAGATCTTTACAATTAGAGTTATACATCTTTGACAAAGTATCAAGATTGAAAACTAGTAAAAAAAAAGGACCCTGACATTACCTCAGATGAAATATACCCAAATACTACCCTTTTACAAATATGAGAGAGCTTTCTCCAATGCAAGGAATTAGACAAAAGGCTTGGTATTTACATATAAAAGTGTACAAGGTGGGGCATCTTTCATGACATTGCAAAACTGACTAGATTACCTTTCTATTAATGAGGTTCGACGATGAAACTTTTTTTAATCTGAGTCAGTTGGTTGGAAATAGAAATTTGGTAAGGAGATTTTTCGAATTTCACCAAACACATAGACTATAACAGGTTTTCTGTAAAAAGTAAGAGTCATATAAGCAGAAAAGTTGTCCCTCTAAAGCAATTGGTTAATAGCCCTGGCTTTATGGATAAGTTTCAATTAGCCCAATGAAGGCTAATTTCAATAAAGTTGAATTCAGCTATCCAAAATGGCAAAAGAAGAAGTTGTTGTAAGAGAGTGAAATAATACCTGTTATAGTCTATTTCACACATGTGCACACAGAAATTTCATTGTTAGACCGATGTTTTCACACTGCTTTGGGTAGAATCAAGGATTTCAGATAATTGAAATGGAGGTATTCTAGAAGGTCTAGTAAATGTTATGCTAGTTGTGTCATTTTGTATGCATCCGGTTAAAAATACCAAGTCAAAGAAAGCAAGGCACGTGACAATGTTCACAAAAGAGCGAGAGAGGAGTGACATCTTCACTAAGATGTAACCATAGAAAATAGGGAAGCCAACCTGAAACTAAACTCTCAATCTTGATACTTGTCAAAGAACTATAACTTTGAAATAGTAAAAGTTGTTGATTTTTTTGATATTCTTTGAATTCATGCTTATGATTTGATTCTATTGTGAACCTATAAGGTGCAATATTTTACAAAATTCTTTCATTCTTTGATAAGAAAGGAGGAAGAACATTTTTAAACAGGATGGTCTCAAATGAGAAAATCTTGAATCAAGTTGATTCTACCCCTATTTGAGAAAAAAAAGAATGAGAAAGACCAGAATGATGAAGCATTTCACATTCTTAAAAGCAAATGGCCCGAGAGATCAGAAAGTCTAGAGAATGAGACTTATAACATTCCTTTATGATAACCAGTCAAGAAGAAGATGATTACCTCATTTAGAAGAGGCACATATCTAAGACATTTCTGTTAGAAGAATTGGTCACTTCTTAAGCTCTGACAAAATAAAAGAATCCCTCAAGTTTCTTAACAACATTGATGTTTAGTAATATTGGAATGAGAGCATTCAAGATCAAGAGATTTGGGCACGAATCAAGCCACAAGTACCCGCAATAGGCATTATCAAAATTGGACCTCGTGAGAAGCGTGAGATCCAAATTAAATGGAAATTAAAGTAAGCCTTACAATTTGGAATATAGGTACATTTTGAAGATTTATATCAGTATGAAATAATATTGGGGCATGTAAAGCCAATCTCAATCAGAAATCCATGTGGGGCATTTTGAAGGCAAATATTGGGGCAAACTGTAAGCTCTTATCAGTGAAAATCATGAATTTGAGAAAATATTCCCAATGAAATAGAAAGGTATGAAGAATGAAAATGGTGAAACCATGATAGTAGAATTAGTTATACATTAGTGTTTTGTCTACATACAATTACATTATCCCCACATGAGTCACAGAAAAATATGAATGTGTTGTCAAATGTTCCTTCATATGATGCTAACAAGTTAAAGCATCTCACTTATGGTACTATACAAAAGCTTTGAACATCATACAAAGAGTTCCCTGGTTGAGAAATTTAGGCATAAGCTACATGAAATGATGAATGTGTTGTCAAATGTTTTATGAACCAATAATTATGGTGTTGAACCAATGTTACAATCATGTGGTTGACTTAAGATAAAGTTTGTCTTCAATTCCAAGGACAGGAATAAGAAATAATGAAGATTTCTTTCTATAAAAAAGTGTTGGAACTTTAACAACAAGAAACTAGTGGAGGCAACTAAGATTGAACGATGGGTTGTTGTTAGATATCTCAACATGATATGGTTTGAATAACCTTGTTCGAGATTTGATTAGATGTGGAGACATGAAAGGAATTAGGATAAATCATTCTTGTGAAGTGTTTTAAGAGTCAAATCAGAACAGACGTGGCTAATATCCTGATTATTCTCTACTGAGTTTAGCACATTTATATCTACATTCTAAAAAAGATGATAGATTCTTTTTAAATATGAAAGCTTTATCGGATTTCTACACAAGTTCAGGTAAAGAAAGCTGGTTTTATCAAGGAAAAAATGGGGCAACAAGATCATAATTCCGAGCGTGGCAAGAGTTTCATAAATGAAACAGTTCTTCTAAGACTTTAATGCAAATGGAGGTAAAAGAAGACATAAAAGATGCAAGTGAGCAGATAGTTATTCAGAAATGCAAGCCTGATAGCATGAGTTGCTACACTAATGACTGAAGTGAACCTCGGAAAGGAATGATCAAGTGGAAAAAGATCTAACTTTGGAGTCAAATGAATATTCATACCTTCATAAGAACATTATTTGCATAAAATATCATGCATTTCATTGGTACATTTCATTGCATTTACATAAATACATTTTTTTACATGAAGATGAAGGGATAAAATACCTTACGAGTATAAGGTAGAATTAAAATGAAGGAATCATGTCTAGAAAGGCAAAACATCTGAATAATAGATGGACGCAATCTACAGAGAAAACATTATTTTTGGGGCATGCCCAACCAACAAGTTGTTTCAAAAAATGAGAAAGCAATTTTCAACGTTTCTCATTTAATCTTTGTTAAAAATGAAATTTTTGCAAAGTAAGAAGTTTCTTACCTAGTAAATTATTTCCCACGAATTTGTAAATCCTCTGGGTCATATGTACAACCTCGGGGTAGGATGTTTTCGCATGAAAATGAGATAGCGATTTTCAAAGTTTCTCATTTAATGTTCTAGAAAAATAAATCCTTCGAGTAATTCGTAAATCCTCTGGGTAATTCGTAAATCCTCCGGGTCATCTGTAAAACCTCAAGGTATGATGTTTTCGCATGAAAATGAGATAGCGATTTTCAAAGCTTCTCGTTTAATGTTCTAGAAAATTAAATCCTTCGGGTGAATAGTAAAACCTCCAGGTCATCTGTAAAACCTCAGGGTAAGATGTTTTTATTGTTTTTCCTAATAATAATACATCAGTAAGACGAAAATATCTTGTCTTTTTATCTTTGCTCTATTCTTGTTAAACACAAAAATAAGCAAAGTGGAGCAACTGTCGACAGTCATTTTCGTTCGATCTTACTTATTATTATTATTATTAATATTATTATATATAATTATATATTATACTATTGTTATATATGTTATTATTATATATTATTAAATAATATTACAAAGCCCAATTTGGAGCCCAATATTACAAATCATGCAACCCGACGACCCAATTACAAGTGTAAAGGCCCAATACACCCAAGCAGATCCAGGCCCAGATTAATCCAGACCCAGATTGATCCAGACCCGGGAATACAACCAAACTGGAGAAGATCCGACTCGAGAGGCCCGATCCAGACTCAAACCCAACATATTTGATTCAAGCCCGGGAACCAGTTCAGGTCCAATTCTAGCAGGCCCACGAGGAAGCCCAAGCACGCTAGGGTTTCATCTCTTCTTCAGCACCGTCGTTCTTCCATATTCGTTCGATCAGAGGCATATCCAAGGGCCAGAAACGAACCAGCAAAACCCTAAGGTATCATTACCACCCTAAGACCTATTCCGGCCACTGCCTCTACTGGTCCAACCAGATGATGCCACACCTCCACCGCCTCTCCAGATATCTCCCGAATATTCCAGGGGTCACACAAGAGCCGCACAGTGCATCACTCTATGGTGGTTCACCATCGTAGGTCCGGTGACTCACCGTATTTCATCATCATTATAGATGATCTCTGAGGGCTATATAAACCTCGACCCTACAAGAAAAAAAACACCAAGAGCAACAAGTATCCAAAAGCAACAGTAACAATCAGAAACAGAGAGAGCAACAACCATAAAGCGAAAGAAAAGAGAGACATCGAAAGTAAAGAAAGAAAAAAAAAGAAGGCTTACCCAAGGTTATCGGAGCACCCACGCGCCTCCACGCACAGCCGATAGATCGAAATATAAAAGGTTTTTTCGTAGATCTATGAATTTCTAGGGCTTTTTAGAAGAAACGGAGGTCAGATTTGGCTTTAGGGGTTTTGAATCTTTAATTTTGGGTAAGTTGGTGTTTTCCGACCATCGTGGGTGGTGTCAGCGGCGATCGACCACCGTTCTCTCGTCTAGTAAGAGAAGAAAGAAGAGAAAATAAAGAAGCTTGGCCCTTAGAGGGCCGGTTTTGGGTTTAAATACCCCCCCTCGTACGATAACGTTTTGAGGGAGGGTATCTTTGTAATTTTAGCATGGGTAAACTACACGCAAGGACCTTCAAGCTTTGTATTCTTCTATTTTAGTCACTGAAACCAGGTTTTGCGCATTTCAATTTTGGTTTAGCATTTTAATTATTTTTATTTTAGTTCTTATTATATTAATACATATATTTTAGGTAAAATTATATATTTAGTCCTTAAATATTAATTATTTATATTTATATCTCGTATTAATAATTTAGGTTAAATTATATCGTTAGTATATTATTTTAGTATTATTTCGAGTTAGGTTAATTAATTTTAATATTTTATGTTTTAATCATTAATTATTATATGATTAATTATTATCAGTATTTATACTTCAGGATTATTATTATATATTTATAATTTAATCTATATAGTTTTAATAATAAATATTATGATAGGACTAGTAATATTTATACTAAATATTATTTAGTAATTGTTTATTTTAAGTTATTTGTAAATTTAAATTTAAAAAATTATAATTTATTGCAAAGACACTAATTAATAAATATTGGTACCAATTTTGGGCGATATGGGGGTGATAATCCTTCCTCATACGTAACCGACTCCCGAACTCATTTTTCTGGTAAGCAGACCCGAGTTGTATTATTTTAATATTATTCTTAGGAATTTTATTAGAATAATATAACATTTTGGTGACCAATCTCACCAAATTAAAAGATTAGTGGCGACTCTACAACATAGTGTTTCATCTGATTCAATGAGGATAAACACTCACTTTTTCGAGACTAGTTACATCCCTTGAGATGTACTATTTGCAATCTTCGTCGTCGGACAGAGAAATGTCTCGATAAGGGAAAAGGGGGTTCTTGTTTCGAAATAATTTTTGATGACTAGTTAATGATAAAAACGTGGTTCGAGGAGTTACCACCAATCTTTGATTAGGAAGTGATTGGGCACCCAAAACGTATTTCCCATTTTAATAAAATATTAATTTTTAATTAAAACAACAAACTTGCGATATGTGTTACTAAAATTCGAGTTCGGGAGTCGGTTACGTGTGGGGAAGGATTAGCACCCCCCACAACGCCCTAAATTAACATTCTTTGAATTTTTGGACGAAACATGATAATATTTAATTATTTCTTATCGAAAAGAATCGATCTCTCATACATTAAAGCAATCGATTCTTACTCCAATCGAAATAAAGAAATATCAAAAATTCCATTCTAAAATTCATTATTAATTCAAAATAACAACACTAAAATAATTTTTAAGAGAGAAACCGATAATATCTAATTATTTCCAGTAGATAATAAATGACATTTCATGCCTTAAAACAATCATTCATTACTCCAACCGAAATAGAAAGATATTAATATTCTCAATATTGATTCGAGTGTTATTATTTCAAAAAAAAACCTAATGGAAAACACATGAAAAAAATAAAGCAAATTAAAGGCATATCAAGTAAGTAAAATAAAGTATTTATTTTACCAATATTTAATGAGAATAAGGGTGTTCAATTATTTAAATATCTCGAGATGAGACCTTAGATTCAATTTAACAGTCTTTTCTCGGTGAATTTAATTAAAAGAACATGATCTTTTTCCCAAATCTTCCAATTTTAAGATGAATTTGATTTAGTTCGTGTCACTAAATGGGATATACTTTCGTTTCAAAATTATCGAAAGTAACTTTCTTATACATTAAGACAATATTAAAATGAACGAATATTACACTTAGTCAATTTATTTCGATTCAAGTCAAGTGATGCTTATGAGGGTAACATGCAAAATTAATTAAGGACTGAAATGAACTAACATGCAAGCAACATGCAAAAATTAAAATAAAATAAAAAAGAAACTAAAACATAAACAATCAAACCATCATGTCAAAATTAAAATAAAATAAAGTCTAAAGTGACAAAATGAGCATGCTTAATATTGGGTGCTAAAATTATAAAATATAAAAAATAAATAAAGCGTGGGGCTAATTAAAATAAATTAAAATTGCATGGATAAATTAGAAGAATAAATAAAAAAACCTATTTAGGTTCGAAATACAAACATGAATAAACTACAAGGGCTATTGTAATCACCATTTTTCAAATTATATATATATTATTTTTATTTTTATTTTATTAATAGTAATATTATTTTTATTATTATTATTAATTTACAACTCAAAAAACCCAATTACCTACCCAAAGCCCAAACCAAACGAAACCCCAAACCCAAACGAAGCCCAATTAATATCTCTTAAAACCCGATTTGGGTTTGATCCTGGTGACCGCTCAATACCCCCAACCAGATGCCATCTTCCTTCCCCAATCAGAATCCACCTGACTCTACCCCAGTCACTGTCGAGGCCACCAGTGCACGCCACCATTTCCACCTACAGTAGAAGACACAAGCAAGTAAACAAAATTATCATCATTTTAATTTTTCTATAAATGGGTATTTAACACAGGCAAAAACATTGTAAGAAGGGTAGCATTCCCATTCGAAAAATTCCCCCCAAAATATAAATTGTAAACTCTATTTTTTAAGCAATAACAGACTTCAAAGGTTATCTACTACTTATGTTTTTTTTTCATTATTCGAATGCCTAGTTATTTTTTTTCTTTAGATCTGTTCATAGTTAGATATTTTTTGTTGTTTTTTTAGTTCGATTAAACCCCGTATTGTGCCCCATCTCCTTAAATATTTTATGATATTTTTTTAAAAAAACCATGCATGCTTGTTCTAATAAAAAGAAAACAACCAATATTAATATATATATTTTTATTACTTTCGAAACTAGCCTAAATACCCGCTAATAAAAGAAAATAATATAAAAATAGGAGTAGATTGGGAAGTTACCTGGTTTGAAAAAAGGGTCGTCGAAAACTAGGGTAACCGAACAGTTTAAGGCTATTTTCTGGAGGTTTCAGGTCGTTTCAGAGGCTCTATGTCCTAAAATAGGTTTCGAGGTGGCTAAATCTAGATCCGGGCTAATTTTGGGATTATTTTGATGTTTCCGATCGCCGTGTACGGCGACCGGTACGATGGCCGAACAGCGATCGGAGCTTGCTAGCGGTGGTCGGCCTATTGCCAGCCGGGGAAGGGGATAGCCTAAAGGAATATTTTTCTTTTTTTCTATTTCGGTTACAAATGACAAAAAATTACAAATTTTGGCTTATATATAGGAAGAATTTAGGGGTAAATTGCATCATAAATCCCTAAAACTTTGTCATGTTTTTGCATTTTGGTCCCTCTAGAGACCAAAATTGATATTTTCCCTTTCTGTTATGCATGCTTCAAATTTTTGGTTTATTCATTATTTAGTCCTTGTTATTTTAGCACATTTTTACATTTTAGTCCTCTAGGGACTGTTTGTGATTTGTCCATTTTTATCATGCTTTTTATTTTTCTAGGGTTAATTTCATTTAGGACCCTCTTAGTTTGTCATGTTTTATATTTTAGTCATGTGTAGTGACTTTTAGTTTTTTAAAATATAGGAGGTTTGATTCTATAATTTTACCTTTTTGTTTAACATGTTATTGTTTAAGCTTAAATAAAAATGAAAAAATTCCCCTTAGGTCCATATAGGTTACGCGTGTTTTGTATTTTAGTCACTAGTCTATTTGCTTTTATTTTACTTCGAATTAAGCTTTAAGTTTTGAGTTATTTTAATTTAGCCTCTTTGCATGTTTAATTTTAGTTTAGTAATTTAAAACTTATGCAATTAGGTACTTGAACTTGTATTTATTTTTTTATTCTATTATGTTTTTATAGTTTTTTATTTTTTTAATTATTGTTATTTTATTATTTTAATTATGCTTGTTAATTGTCTTAATATTTTTCATAGCTGCTTTTTCCCTTAGATTTATCTCTAAATTATTTTAGTATTCGAATCAAACTTAGAAATTAGGATGACACTTTAGTTTAATTAGGGAGCAATTCGAGTCGAGTTTTCGTATTATACGCCCAATTACTCAAATCGATTGTTCGATTCTAAAATTAATTAATAATTAATATTTTCTAAAAATTTTAGTGTAATAATTTAGATAATAATTAGGCTTTAATTACCCCTAACTTTAAAAAATTCCTATTTAGGTGCTTAGACTTTTAAATCTTTTAGAACTCGATACTTTATACCTTGACCCTTTTAGTCCTCGAACTTCAATTAGACTTTTAATATCGACATAATTAAATAAGTTAAATAAAGCCTCCATTTTAGCTTAGATTTCAAACTAGTCTTTTAATTTAGGGGATAATTCAAGTCATCCCTCGCGTAAACGCTCGAGGGACCATCTCGGTTATTCGATTAAAAAATTATTTAAAATCAAATAGGATTAATATTAGAGCCTACATTTTTATATTTGAGCCCTAGGTTTCTTAATTCACATAATTTGACACCTTAAGTTAGACAAGCCTTAATTTACTTTAGATTAATTAGAATTGAACAAAATTTTGTTGATTGCATTTTATTTTAACTTTAAGGCACTATTCACTTATTTAAGGAATTAATAGTATATCTCTCGCGATCATGCTCAGGGGGTGACTACTGGTGATTCCCTAAATAAGTCGACATCCTTTTCAAAACCACGTCATGTTTTCTAAAACGAGGCAATGTTTGATTATTAGACACAATAGTTGATCTCCCGTGTTTATGCTCGGGAGTGAATGCCATCAGTCTTAATAAATCAATATCCTTTTTCAACTTTGCATCCTTAATGATTTTTAAATTAAATAAATATCGAACTCAAAATTTTCGATTTTAAATATTGGGTAATCAACTAGGTACCAATTTTGGGAGCTTGTGGGGCTGCTAATCTTTCCCCACGCGTAACTGACTCCCGAACCTGATTTCTGGATTTTTGCGGACTCCAAAACTCAGTATTATGATAAAAAATAAAATGTTTTATTAAAATCACCCAGTTTTATGGTGTTCTAATCGCACCTTAACTGATTGGTGGTGACTCCTTACATTTCAATAAATCTTTTCAAAGAGAAAACCCTGAGTCGGTATCAGTCTTTCCCCGCCCAGACGAAAAATGGTGTCGACAGCTTGGCGACTATGCTGGGGACTTTTGTTTTTTAAACAAATTGATAGTCGAGCCACGAGTTGGTTACCCTATATTTATTATTTTAAAATTACGAGTTCGATCTTATTTAATTTATGGTTCATTATGTTATTTAAAAAGAAAAAAATAGATTTCTCTCTGGTTAATGCTTACACTTATGTGAATATTTAGCATTGTTTCATATCATAGCTCTAAACCCGATCTAACCCGATTTACCTAAGTAGAGACAAACGTCACACCTCAAGAGGAGCATTGGGCTTCCTTGTGTGGGTCTGATAAAGTATCTCTGGAAAGCACCTTAAGTTGCATATTCGGATATCAGATCTGATGTACGCTTTTAGTGGTGTGATCCCCTTAGTTGAACCCAATTCGCAAGTCTATAATGGGCCAGAATTGGGGCAACCTTAGCAGGTTATAAAGATAGCTCGAGAACCTTTAATAGAACCATATCCTCATATAGAGAATTTAGTAAGCCTACCCTGCTGGAGCCATATGGATAGCTGATAACTCCGTAAAAAAACTTAATTTCTAGTCTTTTCACATAAGTTATTGCTCCTCTAAACAAAGTATGCATAGCATTTTAGTTGCACTTAGTTGCATATAGGTTATATTAGCTTGTGATTGATAAATTTTACTTAGGCAAGATTTATTTGGCTTGACTGATGTTGCTGAGAAGAAAAGGTTGTTTGGATTATGTTTGTGCAAGAAACTTACAAGGGAAGAACATTTCAGTCGTGACAACGTAAATTTGCAAAGGCCAACAGAACAGATGAGAACGTGAGGAGCAGATTTATCTCGCTGAGGTAAGGTTTATCTAAGGAAGTCTGAAGCAGGTGTGACGAAACTGCCTATGTCACAAACCAGCTCGATGACCTACTTCACATGCAAGAAAGCCTTAGTTATTTTGACAACCTCCTTTCCTTTTTAAGTATGTACATTTATTTGACAACGGTTATTTAAGGAAACTCCAAAAAGCATGCAAAGCCCTAGGAGATTTTTCCTTATAAATAACCAATCGTAGCCGCTAAAGAAAGAATGAAAGGAAGAAGAGAGAAGAACTTTACCCAAGGCATGAGCAAGAAACTATAGTGTTTATTCACCGTCTACCCACCGACCTTCCTTGGTGTCCTCCATAACAAGACATTAGCAGAGTGGTGATCAAGGCAGACGTAGTGCTGATCACAATCGTCGTGATAGAGCCCCCAGTTTTGGGAGTCGTTCTTCCTTTGTTTTTAACTTCTTATCTATTTGGGGTTGTACTAAACGTTGAATTTTGGATGATCTTTGATAGCACCATGAATGTCTTACTTGGTGTTAAACTTTGTTTTTTACCTGAACAATATTTTTTAGTTTATGAATGATGAATTATGTTTTGCGTATGACTGTTTTGTTCATTGTTTAAATATTTTACCTTACGCTGTAAGAGTATCGAGATATTGCCTGGGGTTTTGGTAAAACATGTCTTGGCATTGTAAGAGCATACAGAGATAGCCTTTTGTCTAGATAGTGATTCTTAGATTCGAGAGAATTAAGATAGATCCACGTGAGCAATGGAATGAATCCAGGATGGTGAAGTTTTAACTTGTTACCTTAGAAATAAGGAGTGAGTTTCAATCGACTAAAAGGGATTGACGCTAGTGTAGGATAAACAACGCCTATAGTTTACGCTCAGAGGTATTACTACAACAACAGTTTGACAAACCAAGGGTTGTAGTTAACACTGAGTAGTATTGTCATAGCAACCGTCTAAGAATACCAAGTAATCTTGTCGGGCAGCTTAGTAAGTCATAATAATTCATTTTGAACTTAGAAATAATTGTTGTCGAAGCAAAAGTTTAGCATCAGTGCTCTGTGATATGTTTGAATATGTGAGGTTGTTCGCATTATATTTAAAGTATAACTTTGTTTTGTTTTGTTTTGTTTTATTCTGCATATTTATTTTGCCTCGACCAAACTTTCCTGAACTCATTAAATCACCTCCTTGTTTTATTAATATTAGTTCTTAAGTTGACAGCTTAGTAGGACTTAGTTTGCGACAATAGTCCTAGTTGTGGTGAAAATATATTTTTCCACCAATCCATGTCGAGACGATACTCACTTACCCTATATTACTTGAATCGATTGTGTATACTTGCACAGATTTGCTTGCCTTAGCATAGACGTTTACAAGCGATCATGTTTTTGGCGTCGTTGCTAGGGATTGGCAACTGACGAAATATTTTTAGCCATAACAAGTTCTCTTTGTCACATTGTATTTATTTAGTCTAACGTAGTTTACTATTTTCTTTTGTAGGCTTTAATTATTGCATGACCTTGAGATCTTCTGGTAAGCCTTTGGAACCATTTGACCCTGAAGTTGAGCAATCACTCAAAAAAAGGTTGCGATCTCAAAGAACCTAAGAACAATCAAATCAACTCAAAATGTAACACAACATGGGAGATTTAGGACCTGATGCAGCTGTCAATCTTCAAGTTATAAGACCAAGAGCAATACGAGATCATTTGAACCCAATTCTTGTTGATCTCAATCCAGGCATAGTGGTACCTGAAATACAAGCCACTCATTTCAAACTCAAATTGGTGATGTTCAACATGCAAAACCCTATTGGATAATTTAGTGGTTCACCCAATGAGGATGCTAGGCAACATGTTAGTGCTTTCCTTGAAGTATACGACTCGTTTCGGTAACAAGGAGTACATGAAGATGTGCTCAAACTGAAACTTTTCCCTTATTCCCTACGCGATAGAGTAAGAGCCTGGCTCAGCGGAGTTCCTTCCGGCTCAATGGAGTCTTGGGCAGATTTATGCAAGAGTTTCTTACTGCAATACAATCCACCCAATATGAATACACAGCTTCGCAATGACATTGCTAGTTCTCGTCAAGGAGATGACTAATCAATTTACGAATGTTGGGATAGGTACAAAAGCCTACTTCGCAAGTGTGTTAACCATGGCTTTCACGATTGGACGCAAGTGGTAATTTTTTACAACGGAGTCAATGCACTAACTCGAATGATGCTAGATGCCTCAGCAAATGGCACCTTACTGGACAAATCACCCGAGGAAGCTTTTGACATCCTCGATAGGATAGTAAATAATGATTAAATACAAGATTGGGAACCGACAGAAAAATATCTGGAGCATATGAATTAGAGGGCAAAGATTCGGTTGCCACTCAACTTTCTGCCATAACCAACATGTTGAAAAACTTACAACGTCCTAATGAGGTAAGAAAAGTCAAAGGGACCAATAACGCATGCTTATTTTGTCACGACAACCATCATGAGAGTGAATGTCGGGAAAACCATGAGTCAACCAATTTCGTGGGCAACTACAATCGGAGCAACAATAACCCCTATTCAAACACGTACAATCCTGGTTGGAGACAGCACCCAAATTTCTCTTAGAGTAATCAAGGAAACAACAACAATCAAGCAGCAAATTACAGGCCACACCAAAATAATTCTGACCATCAACATTTTTAGAATCAGCATCATCAGCAGCCATGACAAAATAATAAAGGTACAACTTCTTCCTCCAACACTAATTCCAATACTAATTCCTTGGAGTTATCATTTCAGGAATTTATGGCTTCGATGAAAGATTTCATGGCCTCCACAAAGACCTTGATGCACGAACATTCTGCAACAATTAAAAATTAAGGAAATTTATTACAAAGCCAAGCAACAGTTTTGCAAAGCCACAGTTCATCCCTAAGGGCATTGAAAAAGCAAGTGGGATAAATTGCTACGGTATTACAATCTCTCCCACAAGGAAACCTCCCTAGTGATACAGAGATCACTAAATATCATGGGAAGGAACAATTCAATGTGCTTACACTAAGGAGCAGAAAACATATCAACCATGATGACAAGTTTGGGGGAGAAAACTCCAATAGTTTTTTCCATGACATAACACAACCAGAGGTTCGAACTGAAATTGTTGAACGAGAGGAAACACCTAAAGAGAAGAAAAGAACTGAAGGTGCGGAAATGCATCGCTCAAACACTGAGAAATTCATGATTGAGGCCAAAAAATTTTCAACAACAATAACAGACAATATGAGACCTCCACCACCATTCCCCTCAACGGTTGAAGAAGCATGATGATGACATCTAGTTCAAGAAATTTGTTGATGTTCTGGATCAGTTGTGTATTAATGTGCCTTTACTTGAAGCCATCGAGCAAATGCCTTCTTATGCCAAGTTTCCTAAAGACATTGTTACGAAGAAACTGAAGGTAGAATGTGTTGCCACGACAACACATAAATCTGTTCAGCAGTGAGCAAACTCCCACCAAAGTAAAAAGACCCTGGCAGCTTTATAATACCATGCTCAATTGGTAGTAACTTCATAGGACGAGCTCTAGTTGATTTGGGATCAAGTATGAACTTGATACCAAAGTTCATATTTATGAAACTAGATGGGTATCACGCCTGCCCAACCTCAGTCATCTTACAGCTAGCCGATCAGTCATATGTGCGCCAGAGGATAGAATAGAGGACGTCATCGTAAAGGTGGATAAATTCGTCTTTGCAGTTGATTTCCATATCTTGGATTGTGAAGCCGATGAATATACCCTGATCATCCTGGAATGACCATTTTTAGCCACATGGAGAATTCTAATAGATTGTGAAAAGGGAGAGTTCACAATGCGAGTAGGAGAGCAAAGTGTCACCATCAATGTATTCAATTCCATGAAATATGTGGACGATTCAGAAGAGTGCCAATGCATTAGAGAAGTTGAGGAGAAGACAATCCTAGGACAAGGTAAATCTCTACGACTCGATGAATACAGCGTTTTGCATCATGACCCTACAACCGAGATGCACGAACAAGATACATTTGGCCCAAGCAAATTAAACTCAGAAGAGGAATCAGAAATTCAAGGCCCTGACAACAAAAATCTAAACAATGAATGTCCAGCAATTGACACCAATGAACAGTACGGAAGAGAGACAAAGGATCAATCGAGACTTCTTCAAAATAGATCAGGTATAAAATTCAAACCCTTAGAATATGATGAAGTAAAGTTTTCAAGAGTCATTCTTGCAACATGCACCGAAACTAGAACTTAAACATTTGCCATCACATTTAAAATATGATTATCTAGGAGTTGATGAAACTCTACCGGTGATAATTTCTACCAACCTAACCTCTGAACAGGAGAATAGTTTGTTGAATGTTTTGTCCCAATATAGAAAAACTCTCGGATGGACAATGGCAGACTTGAAGGGAATCAGACCAACTATATGCATGCACAAAATTAACCTTGAAGATAGCCATAGCACTTCAGTGGAACCTCAAAGAAGACTCAATCCAATCATGAAGAAGGTACTCATGAAGGAAATCATAAAATGGTTAGACGCAGAAGTAATATATCATATATCCGATAGTTCATGGGTAAGCCCGATACAATGTTTGCCAAAGAAAGGTGGTGTGACCGTAATTAAAAGTGAACATGATGAACTCCTCTCCACGAGAACAGTCACGGGCTGGTGTATATGCATGGATTATAGGAAGCTCAACAAAGCCACAAAGAATGACCATTTTCCCCTCCCTTTTATCGACCAAATGCTTGATAGACTAGCGAAGAAAACATTTTACTGCTTCCTCGATGGATATTGAGGGTATAACCAAATAGCCATAGCATCGGAGGATCAAGAGAAAACAACTTTCAGATGGTCGTATGGCACCTATGCATTTAGAAGAATGCCATATGGATTATGTAACGCTCTAGCTACATTCCAAATATGCATGATGGCAATATTTTCACATATGGTAGAAGAATGCATGGAAATATTTATGGATGATTTCTCTGTCTCGGGTGATGATTTTGATTGATGCTGATAACTCTGTAAAAAGACTTAATTTCTAGTCTTTTCACTTAAGTTATTGCACGTCTAAACAAAGTATGTATAGCATTTTAGTTGCATTTAGTTTCATAGGTTATATTAACTTGTGGTGGATAAATTTTGCTTAGGCAAGATTTATTTGGCTTGACTGATGCTGCTGAGGAGAAAGGGTTGTTTGGATTGTGTTGTGCAGGAAACTTACGGGGGAAGAACATTTCAGTCGTGATAGAGCATAGAGAGATAGCCTTTTGTCTAGATAGTGATTCTTAGATTCGATAGAATTAAGATAGATCCACGTGAGAAATGGAATAAATCCAGGATGGTGAAGTTCTAACTTGTTACCTTAGAGAAAATGAATGAGTTTCAATTGACTAAATGGGATAGACGCTAGTGTAGGATAGAAAACGCCTATAGTTTATGCTAAGAGGTATTACTACAACAACAGTTTGACAAACCAAGGGTTGTAGTTAACACTGAGTAGTATTGCCATAGCAACCATCTAAGAATACCTAGTAATCTAATCGGGCAGCTTAGTAAGTCATAATAATTCATTATGAACTTAGAAATAATTGTTGTCAAAGCAAAATTTTAGCATCTGTGCTCTGTGATACGTCTGAATATGTGAGGTTATTTGCATTATATTTAAAGTAGCGCTTATTTTGTTTTGTTTTATTATTCTGCATATTTATTTTGCCTCGACCGAACTTTCTTGAACTCATTAAATCACCTTCTTGTTTTATTAATATTAGTTCTTAAGTTGACAGCTTAGTAGGACTTAGTTTGTGACATTGGTTCTAGTTGTGGTGAAAATATATTTCTCCACCAATCCATGTGGAGACGATACTCACTTACCCTATATTACTTGAATCGATTGTGTATACTTGCACAGATTTGCTTGCCTTAGCGTAGACATTTACAAGCGATCAAGTTTTTGGCGCCGTTGCTGGGGATTGGCAACTGAAGAAATATTTTTAGCCATAACAAGTTCTCTTTGTCACATTATATTTATTTAGTCTAACAAACTTTACTATTTTCTTTTGTAGGTTTTAACTATTGCATGACCTTGAGATCTTCTGGTAAGCCTTTAGAACCATTTGACCCTAAAGTTGAGCAATCACTCAGACAAAGGTTGCGAGCTCAAAGAACCTGAGAACAATCAAATCAAATCCAAATGCAACACAACATGGGAGATTTAGGACCTGATGCAGCTGTCAATCTTCAAGTTGTAAGACCAAGAGCAATACGAGATCATTTGAACCCGATTCTTGATTATCTCAATCCAGGCATAGTGGCACCTGAAATACAAGCCACTCATTTCGAACTCAAATTGGTGATGTTCAACATGCAAAACCCTATTGGACAATTTAGTGGTTCACCCAATGAGGATGCTAGGCAACATTTTCGTTCTTTCCTTGAAGTATATGACTCGTTTCGGTAACAAGGAGTACATGAAGATGTGCTCAAACTGAAACTTTTCCCTTATTCCCTACGTGATAGAGTAAGAGCCTTGCTCATCGGAGTTCCTTCCGGCTTAATGGAGTCATGGGCAGATTTATGCAAGAGTTTCTTACTGCGATACAATCCGCCCAATATGAATACACAGCTTCGCAATGACATTGCTAGTTTTCGCCAAGAAGATGACGAATCAATGTACGGATGTTGGGATAGGTAAAAAAGCCTACTTCGTAAGTGGTAATGTTTTGCAACGGAGTCAATGCACCAACTCGAATGATGCTAGATTCGTCAGCAAATGGCACCTTACTGGACAAATCACCCGAGAAAGCTTTTGAAATCCTTGACAGGATAACAAATAATTATTACCAATTTGCAAATACAAGATTGGGAATCGGTAGAAAAATATCTTGAGCATATGAATTAGAGGGTAAGGATTCGGTAGCCGCTCAACTTTCTGCCATAACCAACATGTTGAAAAATTTATAACGTCCTAATAAGGTAAGAGAAATCAAGGTGACCAATAATGCTTACTTATTTTGTCACGGCAACCATCATGACAGTTAATGCCTGGAAAACCATGAGTCAGCCAATTTCGTGGGCAACTATAATCGGAGCAACAATAACCCCTATTCAAACACGTACAATCCTGATTGGGGACATCACCCAAATTTCTCATAGAGTCATCAAGGAAACAACAACACTCAAGCAGTAAATTACTGGCCACATCAAAATAATTCTGACCATCAATATTTTCAGAATCAGCATCATCAGCAGCCTTAGCAAAACAATAAAAGTACAGCTTCTTCCTCCAACACTAATTCCAATACTAATTTATTGGAGTTATCATTGCAGGAATTTATGGCTTCGACGAACGATTTCATAGCCTCCACAAAGACCTTGATGCACGAACATTCTGCAACAATTAAAAATCAAGGAAAATTGTTACAAAGCCAAGAAATACTTTTGCAAAGCCAAAGTTCATCCCTAAGGGCATTGGAAAATCACGTGGGACAAATTGCTACGGCATTACACTCTCGCCAACAAGGAAACCTCCCTAGTGATATGAAGATCACTAAACAACATTGGAAGGAACAATGTAATGTGCTTACAATAAGGAGCGGAAAATAGATCAACCGAGATAGCAAGTTTGGGGGAGAAAACTCCAACTGTTTTCTCTATGACATAACACAACCATAGGTTTGAACTAAAATTGTTGAACGAGAGAAAACACCTAAAGAGAAGAAAAGAACTAAAGGTGCATAAATGCATCACTTAAACAATGAGAAATTCATGACTGAGGACAGAAATTTTTCAACAATAACAGCAGACAATGTGAGACCTCCACCACCATTTCCTCAATGGTTGAAGAAGTATGATTATGACATCCAGTTCAAGATATTTATTGATGTTCTAGATCAGTTGTGTATTAATGTGCCTTTACTCGAAGCCATCAAGCAAATACCTTCCTATGCCAAGTTTCTTAAAGATATTGTTACGAAGAAATGGAAGGAAGAGTGTGTTGCCAGGGCAACAGAAATCTGTTAAGCGTGAGCAAACTCTCACCAAAGCAAAAAGACCCTGACAGCTTTATAATACCATGCTCAATTGGTAGTAACTTCATAGGATGAGCTCTTGTTGATTTGGGATCAAGTGTGAACTTGATACCAAAGTCCATATTTATGAAACTAGACGGGTATCATGCCTTCCCAACCTCAGTCATCATACAGCCAGCCGATCGGTCATATGTGTGGCTAGAGGGCAGAATAGAGGACGTCATCGTAAAGGTGGATAAATTCATCTTTCGAGTTGATTTCCTTATCCTGGATTGTGAAGCCGATGAAAATGCCCCGATCATCCTGGGACGACCATTTTTAGACACTAGGAGAATCCTAATAGATTGTGAAAAGGGAGAGTTCACAATGTGAGTAGGAGAGCAAAGTGTCACCATCAATGTATTCAATTCCATGAAATATGTGGATGATTCAGAATAGTTCCAATGCATTAGAGAAGTAGAGGATAAGACAATCCTAGGACAAGGTGAATCTCTACGACTCGATGAATACAACGCTTTGCATCATGACCCTACAACCGAGATGCACGAACAAGATACATTTGGCCCAAGCGAATTAAACTCAGAAGAGGAATCAGAAATTCATGGCCCTGACAACAAAAATCTGAACAGGGAATGCCCTTTAATTGACACCAATGCACGATACGGAAGAGAGACAAAGGATCAATCAAGACTTCTTCATAATATATCAGGTATGAAATTCGAACCCTTAGAATATGATGAAGTAAAGTCTCAAGTGTCATCCTTGCAACATGCACCGAAACTGGACCTTAAACATTTGTCATCACATTTGAAATATGATTATCTAGGAGTTGATGAAACTCTATCAGTGATAATTTCTACCAACCTAACCTCCGAACAGGAGAATAGTTTGTTGTATGTTTTGTCACAACACAGAAAAGTTCTCGGATGGACAATGACAGACTTGAAAGGAATCAGACCGACTATATGCATGCACAAAATTAACCTTGAAGATAGCCATAGCACTTCGGTGGAACCTCAAAGAAGGCTTAATCCAATCATGAAGAAGGTAGTTATGAAGGAAATCATAAAATGGTTGGACGCGGGAGTAATATATCATATATCCGATAGTTCATAGGTAGGCCCAGTACAATGTGTGCCAAAGAAAGGTGGTTTGACCGTAATTAAAAGTGAACATAACGAACTCCTCACCACTAGAACAGTCACAGGCTGGCACATATTCATGGATTATAGGAAGCTCAACAAAGCCACAAAGAATGACCATTTTCCCCTCCCTTTTATCGACCAAACACTTGATAGACTAGAGCGAAAAGCATTTTACTACTTTCTCGATGGATATTCAGGGTATAACCAAATAGCCATAGTACCTTATGATCAAGAGAAAACAACTTTTACATGGTTGTATGGAACCTATGCATTTAGAAGAATGTCGTTTGGATTGTGTAACGCTCCAGCTACATCCCAAAGATGCATGATGGCAATATTTTCATATATGGTAGAAATATGCATGGAAATATTTATGGATGATTTCTCCGCCTCGGGTGATGATTTTGACTGATGCCTAGGCAATTTATCTAAGGTACTGAAATGATGTGAAAAGCCAACCTAGAGCTGAATTAGGAGAAATGCCATTTTATGGTGACCGAAAGAATAGTGTTGGGTCACAAAATTTCATGTCGAGGCATTGAAGTCAATAAAGCCAAGGTGGACATAATTGCAAACCTACCCCCACCCACCAATGTGTGAGGTGTACGCAGTTTCCTTGAACATGTAGGCTTCTACAGGCGGTTCATAAAAAAAAATTCTCAAATCTCTAAACCCTTATGTCTTTTACTTCAACAAAATCATCCATTTGAATTTACTAATGATTGTTTGAATGCCTTCATAGATTTTAAGAAAAAGCTTTTGGTAGCACCAGTAGTGATCCCACCAGACTGAAATGAACCATTTGAGCTCATGTGCAATGCAGTGACTACGCAATCAGAGCGCTACTAGGGTAACGAAAAAGTAAAATCTTTCATGTCATATACTATGCGAGTCGTACTCTTAATGATGCACAAATAAACTATACTACCACTGAAAAGGAACTTTTAGCAATAGTATTTGCATTCGATAAGTTTAGCCAATACCTAATAGGCACTAAGGTAATTGTGCATATAGATCACTCGGCCATTAAATATATGATTAATAAAAAAGATGTGAAACCTATAATAATTCGATGGATATTATTACTACATGAGTTCGATTTATAGATCAATAAGAGAAAAGGTATAGAGAATCAAGTGGAAGACCATTTGTCTAGGCTAGATAATAAACATGATTATTTTGACACAACAGAAATTAAAGAGGATTTCCCTGATGAGAAAATATTATTTGTCACGGTTGCACCATGGTATGCTGACATTGTTAACTTTCTTGTTAGTGGTATTATTCCTCCAGATTTATCTAGCCATGGCAGAAAGAAGTTTCGACATTATGTACGACATTACTACTGCGATGAACAGTTTCTATTCAAGCAATGCGGAGACCAAATAATTCAAAGATGAATTCCAGAAGAAGAGCATAAAGATATTCTACACCAATGCCACTCGTCATCATATGGAGGGCATTTTGGTGAAATGAGAACAGCAGCAAAGGTGCTCCAATCTGGATTTTATTGGCCAACCTTATTCAAGGATGCGCATGAATTTTATAAGTCATGTGATAGATACCAACGAACAGGAAACATATCAAAAAGGCATGAGTTGCCATAGCAAATATCCTGGAAATTGAACTCTTCGACGTATGGGGAATAGACTTCATGGGACTCTTTCCCACATCTTTCGAAGATTTATACATCCTCTTGGCAGTAGACTATGTATCAAAGTGGGTTGGGGCCATCGCAACACCTAAAAATGATTCCAAAATGGTTCTAAAGTTTCTACACAAAAATATAGTCACCCGATTTGGAACAGCACGAGTTATCATCAGTGATTAAGGCACTCATTTTGATAATAAATTGATTTCTAAGGAACTGAAGTGATATGGAGTACGAAATATGATTGCTATAGCGTATCACCCTCAAACGAATAGACAAGTCGAAGTGTCTAACCAGGAAATTAAATAGATCCTTGAAAAAGGGGTCAACCCAAATCGAAAGGACTGGTCACCGAAGCTAGATGAAGCACTATGGGCTTATCACATAGCATTCAAGACACCATTGGGAATGTCACCATTCAAACTGGTCTATGGAAAAGAATTTTAGTTGCCTGTTGAATTAGAACATAAAGCCTACTGGGCCATCAAAAAACTAAACATGGATGCTCAGCTTGCTGGGGAAAGAAGACTCTTGGAACTGAACGAGATGGATGAATTCAGAGAACACGCATATGAGAATGTCCTCCTATACAAGGAGAAAACAAAACGATGGCATGATAGAAAAATTTTGCTAAGGTAATTCTATTATGGACAACAAGTACTGCTCTGCAATTCACATCTTAAGTTATTCCCAGGCAAGTTGAAATCACGATGGTCATGACCATTCATCATACACCAAGTCCATGACAATGGAGCAATTGAAATCCATAACCAAAATGACCGTTCCATCTTTAAGGTGAACGGGCATAGACTCAAGGAGTATAAAGGAGCCCCAGTCATGCGCGACAAACTGGCATCGTTGGCACATGATGCCCAAGAGTTTGCTTTACTTTCTTGAACAAATCTCTTTGCCTAGGCAACGAAAATTTGAATTATGTACATAAATAAATTAAGTTATTTTCTTCTTTCATTATCCGTTTTATTTTACTATTTTTATTTATTGTAGGCAAGCAATGAACACGTGGCTGCAAGGGGAGTTAGAGCATGCATGAGAAGAAAACAAACCCTATGATGCATAGTTTTGGTGGTAGAATAAAGAGGGAAAGATATATTTTCCCCCACTTTATGTCAATCATATATTTCTCATTAATGCAAAAATCTTTTCCCTCCAAGAAAGGAAAAAACTGCCCCAAAACCACCCATTACTTTCCAAAGTAACAAACTGCCCAACTTCTTCTTCTTTATCGTGCCTCACTCTCTCTTCACTAAGCAAGAAATTTTTTTCCCATCACCACCACTGATTTCTACCAATAACAATGGTCAGAACAAGGAAAGCCCCATCCCTAACACAAAGTTTTAAATGTTTCCAAACAGCCGAAGCATAAGCACGCTTCAAAATTTTTTAGAAACGCCAAGTATATCTGGAATATGGATTCGTTTTCCCAGCCGCGGATGAGGAACCGTTTGGACCGGAAGTGATGGACGTGATAAACAAACACAACTGGAAAACGTTTGCTCAATATACCAATGCCGTAGCACCGACGATGGTACAGGAATTCTGCGCCCATCTCGAGGACCCATCTATCCACACAGTTTATGTTTGAGGAAAGCTCATTCGATTTTCCCCCTCTGCACTCAACCGATACTTTAAGTTGGGAAAAGTGGAGGAGCAGCACAAGAAATTTGTAGCTGAGGCCGATCAAGAAATGTACGACAGAGTACTACAAGATTTATGCTTTGGATGGGCCAAGTTTGAAGGAAATGCCCCAACGAGGAAACGAGTAGATCACCAAGCACTAAAGCCGCATGTGAAGTTGTGGAATCACTTTCTCAAAGGCAAGTTGATGCCAACGTCCCACAACACCACTGTCCTCGTGAAGAGACTGATGCTCTTGCACTTGATCATATACGGGAGAAAGATCGACGTTGGAGAACTCATCTTTGAGCAGATCTATGAATGCGCTAAGAGAAACCGGGGTAACCTACTGTTTCCAAACTTGATAATCGCATTGTGCAAGAAGAAGAAAGTTCTCGAGGAGAACTTTGAGCATTTCATTAAATCCAAGGAGGGCATCATCAATAAGAAGGTACCCGAGGTGATGAGTTTCAATGACGACGTTCCGCGTGAAGGTTTGGAGCGGGGAGAAAAATTGGTTGTCGCGGCTAGAATGGTTGTTGTGGTCACGTAGACTCGAGAAATACGTGAAAAGATCGGATGCTTGGAGGACCACATGGAAATTTACTTCGAGTTTGTCAAGGCTAGGGACATGTAACTCAACGCCTTTTTCAAGGAGTTACTCCCGAACACTAACTCCAGACTGCTAACCTTCCCCAGTGTCATTCTCAAATACAATGCGGGCGGCAGCACATTCCATCCCTCGACATCACATGTCCCTCCAGAAGTTCCCCCACAAGTGCCCAAAGATGTGCCACCTGTAGCCACCCAAGTCCCACCCGTACCAGAGGAAGGCCAAGGCGACACAGAAGAGTTCCTCAGCTCCTCATCTTTTTTAACCACTGAGAGCAGTAATGATACACAACCCCACTTCTTCACCGACGAAGATTTCACACCAGCATCGAAGCAACCCGAGCACGGCCCTATCTAGTCCCCTGTCAGTCAAGATACACCAGTCCTAGCAGTAGACCTTAGTCCAACACAAGTTCCAGCGCAACCAACTCCAACTGTCGAGCAGTCAACTCTAGCACGCGCCTCGTCCAGCAAGAAGTGCTACAAGAGAACGGCATGACGTATACTTCAGCCATCTCCCTCACCAACAGCAGCAGACTCAGGATCCGAGAGTCACTCTCCTCCCAAACGATGTTGAAAAAGGGCATCCAGCCAAGCAACCCCACCACAGTGAGTTTTTATTTTAGTTTTAGTTTTTCTTTTTTGCATCTGCATATAGATTCATATAGTTTTAATTTCATGCATTGAGGATAATGCATCCCTCAAGTTTGTGGGAGGTATTGTACCATATTCTATCATACTTTGTTAGAAAGCAGTTGATGATAATGGGTTGAAAATTTTGATTGTCATGACATAAGCAGGTTAAGATTATTGTTAGGAATGAATTATGGATGCCCAATGATGAATGCATAATTTGATTGCCTATGCCAGAATTATTGTTAAGACTATCTAAAGAATAGAACCAACCTTAGGCCTGATTCTTTGAAGTTCATAAACACAATTGTAGGTTGTTTTTGTTTCAGGTAGTCTGTGAAATTTTTGGAAAAGAACTTTCTACTTGTCGAGACTTCAAAAATATTTTAAGGGAGAAGTAAAAACTCTCTAGTATTTGAAAACTTGAAAAATAAGAAGGGACACTCCTCTGTGCAAAGGCATAAACATAAAAACTCCATAAGAAATTAAGAGTAGCCGCAGCATTTGAGTGAATGAAAGTAGTCACAGGATGATTCTGCCTGACTAGCTTAGGGGTGGAAGGTATGCTCCCTTTCACCTAGAATGTGGAATGGTAGTTGTGATGAGCTTACTCCCCTGCGTAAAAAATAGTTTATAAATAACTAGGAGCATAAACTAAGCCTGACAAATAATTTGTTGCCTTGACAAACCAGAAGTGCTTACTTAAGTTTTCTAATTACCTTTATGCAAAGATTGGTTATAATCACGCACACACTATAGTAAAGAATTTTGACTAGGGAAGAGACTTGACTTATATGACTGTCGAACATGTTGAGGCCAAACAATTTTTGCTGAGGGCTGAAATCTCAAACCATATGATTTTCTTAACTCTTCTTTTCCATGACAATTTTGATTTTCTTATAGCTATTGTACATTGTTTGAGGACAAGCAATAGCTTAAGTTTGGGGGTGTGCTAACTCCGTAAAAAAACTTAATTTCTAGTCATTTCACTTAAGCTATTGCTCGTCTAAACAAAGTATGCATAGCATTTTAGTTACATTTAGTTGCATATAGGTTATATTAGCTTGTGGTGGATAAATTTTGCTTAGGAAAGATTTATTTGGCTTGACTGATGTTGCTGAGGAGAAAGGGTTGTTAGGATTGTGTTTGTGCAGGAAACTTACAGTGGAAGAACATTTCAGTCGTGACAACGTAAATTTGCAAAGGCCAACGGAACAGATGAGAACGTGAAGAGTAGATTTATCTCGACGAGGCAAGGTTTATCTAAGGAAGTCTGAAGCAGGTGTGACGAAATCGACTATGTCACAAGCCAGCTGGATGACCTACTTCACGTGCAAGCAAGCCTTAGTTATTCTGACAACCGCCTTTCCTTTTTAAGTCTGTACATTTATTTGACAACGGTTATTTAAGGAAACTCCAAAAAGCATGCAAAGCCCTATGAGATTTTTCCTTATTAAAAACCAGCCATAGCTGCCAAAGAGAGAAGGCAAGGAAGAAGAGATAAGAACTTTACCCAAGGCGTGAGCATGCAACTGCAATGCTTCTTCACCGTCTATCCACCGACCTTCCTTGGTGTCCACCATAACCAGATGTTAGCAGAGTGGTGATCAGGCCTTGAGAGAGGGTAATCACCAAGGCAGACGTAGTGCTGATCAGAATCATCGTGACAGAGCCCCCGGTTTTGGGAGTCATTCTTCCTTTATTTTTAACCCTTTATCTATTTGGGGTTGTACTAAACGTTGAATTTTGGATGATCTTTGATAGCACCATGAATGTCTTACTTCGTGTTAAACTTTGTTTTGCCTGAACAATATTTTTTAGTTTATGAATGATGAATTATGTTTTGCGTATGATTGTTTTGCTCATCGTTTAAATATTTTACCTTACGCTGTAAGAGCATCGAGAGATCGCCTGGGGTATTGGTAAAACAAGTCTCGTCTTTGTAAGAGCATCAAAAAATATCCTTTTGTCTAGATAGTGATTCTTTGATTCGAGAGAATTAAGATAGATCCACGTGAGCAATGGAATGAATCCAAGATGGTGAAGTTCTAACTTGTTACCTTAGAGATAAGGAATGAATTTCAATTGACTAAAAAGGATAGACACTAGTGTAGGATAGACAACGCCTATAGTTTACGTTGAGAGATTGCTACAACAACAGTTTGACAAACCAAGGGTTGTAGTTAACACTGAGTATTATTGCCATAGCAACCGTCTAAGAATACCTAGTAATCCCGTCGGGCATCTTAGTAAGTCATAATAATTCATTCTGAACTTAGAAATAATTGTTGTCGAAGCAAAAGTTTAGCATTAGTGCTTTGTGATATGTCTGAATATATGATTTTGTTTGCATTATATTTAAAGTAGCACTTATTTTGTTTTGTTTTATTATTCTATATATTTATTTTTCCTCGACCGAACTTTCCTGAACTCATTAAATCACCTCCTTGTTTTATTAATATTAGTTCTTAAGTAGACAGCTTAGTAGGACTTAGTTTGTGACATTAGTTCTAGTTGTGGTGAAAATATATTTCTCGACCAATTCCTGTGGAGACGATACTCATTTACCCTATATTACTTGAATCAATTGTGTATACTTGATCAGATTTGCTTGCCTTAGCGTAAACATTTACAAGCGATAAGATGCCTAGGCAATTTGTCTAAGGTACTAAAACGATGTAAAGAAGCCAACCTAGTATTGAATTGGGAGAAATTCCATTTTATGGTGACAGAAGGAATATTGTTGGGTCACAAAATTTTATATCGAGGAATTGAAGTCGATAAAGCCAAGGTGGACATAATTGCAAACCTACCCCCACCAACTAATATGCGAGGTGTACGCAGTTTCCGTGGACATGCAGGCTTCTATAGGCGGTTCATAAAAGATTTTTCTCAAATCCCTAAACCCATATGTCTTTTGCTTCAACAAAATCAACCATTAGAATTTAGTAATGATTGTTTGAATGCCTTCACATATTTAAAGAAAAAGCTTTCGGTAGCAACAGTCGTGATCCTACTAGACTGGAATGAACCATTTGAACTCATGTGCGATGCCAGTGACTATGCAGTTGGAGCAGTGCGGGGGTAACGAAAAAGTAAAATCTTTCATGTCATATACTATGCGAGTCGTACTCTTAATAAAGCACAAGTAAATTATACCACCACTAAAAATGAACTTTTAACAGTAGTATTTGCATTCGATAAGTTTAGGCAATACCTAATATGCACTAAGGTAATTGTACATACAGATCACTTAGCCATTAAATATATGATTAATAAATAAATGTGAAGCCTAGACTAATTCGATGGATATTATTACTACAAGAGTTCAATTTAGAGATTAAGGATATAAAAAGGTATAGAGAATCAAGTGGCAGACCATTTGTCTAGGCTAGATGAAAAACCTGATTGTCTTGACACAACAGAAATTAAAGAGGATTTCCCTTCTGAGAAAATATTATTTGTCACGGCTGCGCCGTAGTATGCTGGCATTGTTAACTTTCTTGTTAGTGGTATTGTTCCTCCTGATTTATCTAGCCAGGGCAGAAAGAAGTTTCGACATGATGTGAGACAATACTAATGGGATGAACCGTATATATTCAAGCAATGCGGAGACCAAATAATTTGAATATGCATTCCAGAAGAAGAGTAGAAAGATATTCTACACCAATGCCACTCGTCACTATATGGAGGGTATTTCGATGGAATGAGAACAGCAGCAAAGGTCCTCCAATCTGGATTTTATTGGCCAAACTTATTCAAGGATACACATGAATTTTATAAGTCATGTGATAGATGCCAACAAACAGGAAACATATCAAAAAGGCATGAGATGCCATGGCAAAATATCTTGGAAATTGAACTCTTCGACGTATGGGGAATAGACTTCATGGGATTGTTTCCCACATCTTTCAGAGATTTGTACATCCTCTTAGCAGTAGACTATGTATCAAAGTGGGTTGAGGCCGTCGCAACACCTAAAAATGATTCTAAAACGGTGCTAAAGTTTATGCACAAAAAATATATTCACCCGATTTGGAACACCACGAGCTATCATTAACGATGCAGGCACTCATTTTGATAATAAATTGATTGCTAGGGCATTAAAGCGATATGGAGTATGACATAGGATTGCTATGGCATATCACCCTCAAACGAATGGACAAGTCAAATTGTCTAACCAGGAAAATAAACATAGATCCTGTAAAAAGTGGTCAACCCAAATCAAAAGAACTAGTCGCCGAAGCTAAATGAAGCACTATGGGCTTATCCCACAGCATTCAAGACACCATTTTAAATGTCACCATTTAAACTGGTCTATGGAAAAGAATGTCATCTTCTTGTTAAATTAGAACATAAAGCCTTTTGGGCCATCAAAAAGCTAAACATGGATACTCAGCTTGTTGGAGAAAGAAGACTCTTGGAATTGAACGAGATGGATGAATTCAGAGCACGCGCATACGAGAATGCCCGCCTATACAAGGAGAAAACAAAACAATGACATGACAGAAAAATATTGCCGAGACAATTCTGTTCTGGATAACAAGTACTGCTCTATAGTTCACGTCTTAAGTTATTCCCAGGCAAGTTGAAATCACAATGGTCAGGACCATTCATCGTACACCAAGTCCATGACAATAGAGCAATTGAAATCCATAACTAAAACGATGGTTCCATCTTTAAGGTGAACAGGAAGAGACTCAAGGAGTACAAAGAAGCCCCAGTCATGCGAGACAAACCGGCATCGTTGGCACATGATGCCCAAGAGCTTGCTTTACTTTCTTGAACAAATCTCGTTGCCTAGCCAACGAAAATTTGAATTTTGTACATAAATAAATTAAGCTATTTTCTTCTTTAATTATCCGTTTTATTTTAATATTTTATTTTATTGTAGGTTAGAATTGAACACGTGGTTGTATGGGGAGTTAGAGCATGCATGAGAAGAAACAAACCCTAGGACGTATGGTTTTTGTGGTAGAATAAAGAGGGAAAGATATATTTTCCCCCACTTTATTTCCAATCATATATTTCTCATTAATGCAAAAATCATTTCCCTCCAAGAAAGGACAAAATTACCCCGAAATCACCCATTACTTTCCAAAATAACAAACTGCCCAACTTCTTCTTCTTCATCGTGCCTCACTCTCTCTTCACTAAGCAAGAAATTTTTTTCCCATCGCCACCACTGATTTCTACCAATAACAATGGTAATAACAAGGAAAGCCCCAGCCCCAATACAAAGTTTCGAACATTTCCAAACAGTCGAAGCATAAGCACGCTTCAAAATTTTTAGAAACGCCAAGTATATCTGGAAGATGGATTCGTTTTCCCAGTCGTCGATGAGGAACCGTTTGGTCTGAAGGTGATGAACGTGATAAAGAAATACAACTGGGAAAAGTTTATTCGCCATCCCAACGCCATAGCACCGGTGATAGTACAAGAATTCTACGCCCATCTCGAGGACCCGTCTATCCACACAGTTTATGTTCGAGGAAAGCTCATTCAATTTTCCCCCTCTACACTCAACCGATACTTTAAGTTGGAAAAAGTGGAGGAGCGGCACAAGAAATTTGTGGCTGAGGTCGATCAAGAAATGTACGACGGAGTACTATAGGATTTATGCTTTGGGTAGGCCAAGTTTGAAGGAAATACCCCAATGAGGGAACGAGTAGATCGGTTGACGCGGCTAGAATGGTTGTTGTGGTCATGTACACTCGAGAAAAGCGTGAAAAGATTGGACGCTTGGAGGATCACATGGAAATTTACTTTGAGTATATCAAGGCTAGGGACATGCAACTCAACGACTTCTTCAAGGAGTTGCTCCCGAGCACTAACACGAGACTGTCGACCTTCCCCAATGTCATCCTCAAATACAATGCGGGTGGCAGCATATTCCATGCCTCGACATCACATGTCCCTCCAGAAGTTCCCCACAAGTGCTCACTAATGTGCCACCTCTAGTCACCCATGTCCCACCCATACCAGAGGAAGGCCAAGACGAAACAGAAGAGTTCCTCAGCTCCTCATCTTTTTCAACAACCGAGAGTAGTGATGATACACCACCCCACTTTTTCACCGACGAAGATTTCACACCACCATCGAAACAACCCGAGCACGGCCTTATCCAGTCCCCTGTCCGTCAAGCTACATCAGTCCCAGCAGTAGACCTTAGTCCAGCACAAGTTCCAGCACAACCAACTCCAACTGCCAAGCAGTCAACTCCAGCATATGCCTCGTCCAGCAAGAAGCGCTATAAGAGAATGGCAAGACGTATACTTTAGCCATCTCTCTCGCCAACAGTAGTAGACTCGGGATCCAAGAGTCCCTCTCCTCCCAAACGACATCGAACGAGGGCGTCCAACCAAGCCACCCCACCACAGTGATTTTCTATTTTATTTTTTGTTTTTCTTTTTCGCATCTGCATATAGATTCATATAGTTTTAATTTCATGAATTGAGGACAATGCATCCCTCAAGTTTGGGAGAGGTAATATACCATATTCTACCATACTTTGTTAGAAAGCAGTTAATGATAATTGGTTGAAAATTTTGATTGTCATGACATAAGCATATTAAGATTATTGTTAGGAATGAATTAGGGATGCACAATGATGAATGCATAATTTGATTGCCTAGGCCATAATTATTGTTACGACTGTCTAAAGAAGAGAACCAACCTTAGGCCTGATTCTTTGAGGTTCATAAACACGATTGTAGGCTATCTTTGTTTCAGGTAGTCTGTAAAATTTTTAGAAAAGAACTTTCTACTTTCCGAGACTTCAAAAATATTTTAAGGGTGAAGTAAAACTATATAGTGTTTGAAAACTTGAAAAATAAGAAGGGACACTCCTTTGTACAAAGGCATAAATAGAAAAACTCCATAAGAAATTAAGAGTAGTCGCGGCATATGAGTGAATGAAAGTAGTCACAGGATGACTTTGCTCGAATAGCTTGGGGTGGAAGGTATGCTCATTTTCACCTAGAGTGTAGAGTGGTAGTTGTGATGAGCTGACTCCCCTGCGTAAAAAAATAGTTGATAAATAACTAGGAGTATAAACTAAGCCTGAAAAATAATTTGTTGCATTGACAAACCAGAAGTGCTTACTTAATTTTTCTAATTACCTTTATACAAAGACTGGTTATAATCACGCACACACTATAGCAAAGAATCTTGACTAGGGAAGGGACTTGACTTATATGATTGTCGAACATGTTGAGGCCAAATAATTTTTGTTGAGGGCTGAAATCTCAAACCATATGATTTTCTTAACTCTGTTTTGCCATGACAATTTTGATTTTCTTCTAGCTATTGTACATTGCTTGAGGACAAGTAATAGCTTAAGTTTGGGGTGTGATAACTCCGTAAAAAGACTTAATTTCTAGTCTTTTCACTTAAGTTATTGCTCGTCTAAACAAAGTATCCATAGCATTTTAGTTGCATATAGGCTATATTTGCTTGTGGTGGATAAATTTTGCTTAGGCAATATTTATTTGGCTTGACTGATGCTGCTGAGGAGAAAGGGTTATTTGGATTGTGTTTGTGCAGGAAACTTATAGGGGAAGAACATTTCAGTCATGACAACGTAAATTTACAAAGGCCAACGGAACATATGAGAACATGAGGAGCAGATTTATCTCACCGAGGTAAGGTTTATCTGAGGAAATCTGAAGCAGGTATGACGAAACTGCCTATATCACAAGCCAGCTGGATGACCTACTTCACGTGCAAGCAAGCCTTAGTTATTCTGACAACCGCCTTTCCTTTTTAAGTATGGACATTTATTTGACTACAGTTATTTAAGGAAACTCCAAAAAGCATGCAAATCCCTAGGAGATTTTTCCTTATAAATAACAAGTTGTAGCCCTCAAAGAGAGAAGGCAAGGAAGAAGAGAGAAGAACTTTACCCAAGGCGTGAGCAAGCAACTGCAGTGCTTCTTCGCCGTCTACCCACCTACCTTCCTTAGTGTCCTCCATAACCAGACGTTAGCAGAGTGGTTATCAGGCCTCGAGAGAGGGTGATCACCAAGGCAGGCATAATATTGATCAGAATCGTCGTGATAGAGCCCCTTGTTTTAGGAGTCGTTCTTCCTTTGTTTTTAACTTCTTATCTATTTGGGGTTGTACTAAACATTGAATTTTGGATGATCTTTTATAGCACCATGAATGTCTTACTTGGTGTTAAAATTTGTTTTGCCTGAACAATATTTTTAAGTTTATGAATGATGAATTATGTTTTACGTATGACTGTTTTGCTCATCGTTTAAATATTTTACCTTACGCTGTAAGAGCATCGAGAGATCACCTGGGGTTTTGGTAAAACATGTCTTGGATTGTAAGAGCATCGAGAGATAGCCTTTTATCTAGATAGTAATTCTTAGATTTGAGAGAATTAAGATAGATCCACGTGGGCAATTGAATAAATTTGGGATGGTGAAGTTCTAACTTGTTACCTTAAAGATAAGGAGTGAGTTTCAATCAACTAAAAAGGATAGACGCTAGTGTAGGATAGACAATGCCTATAGTTTATGCTGAGAGGTATTGCTACAATAATTGTTTGACAAACCAAGGGTTATAGTTAACACTGAGTAGTATTGCCATAGCAATCGTCTAAGAATACCTAGTAATCCTGTCGTGTAGCTTAGTAAGTCATAATAATTCATTTTGAACTCAGAAATAATTGTTGTCGAAGCAAAAGTTTAGCATCAGTGCTCTGTGATATGTCTGAATATGTGAGGTTGTTTGCATTATATTTAAAGTAGAACTTATTTTGTTTTGTTTTATTATTCTGCATATTTATTTTGCCTCGACCGAACTTTCCTGAACTCATTAAATCACCTCCTTGTTTTATTAATATTAGTTCTTAAGATGACAACTTAGTAGGACTTAGTTTGCGACATTAGTCCTAGTTGTTGTGAAAATATATTTCTCGACTAATCCCTGTGGAGACGATACTCATTTACCCTATATTACTTGAATCGATTGTGTATACTTGAACATATTTGCTTGCCTTAGCGTAGACGTTTACAAGCGATCAATAGCCTAAGAGAACTAGAATGCATGCGGTTAGGACTGTTAATTTTCTTTGTATGCTTTATTTTTTCAGTCTCAACTTTTAATCGTATTTGATTATTTTTACTATGATTACATTTCTTGGACTAATCATTTCAACTAATCTATTTTTTTCAGTCTTGTTTCTACTAACATTGGTTTCCTTTTTTCTGTTCTTATTGCATTTTGCATGAACATGACATATCATTCAAATGTATTGATCCCTAAATAATTGATCATTTATAAGGTTCTTCAAAAATAATGCCACAATAATGCCTTTCTCTGGACTACCTACCAAGGAGACAAGACAGACATCTATCTGCTGAGGTAACAAGCTGGACTCAAGACGATTCGATACTGAGACCAATAGTTGAAGATAACGATCCAGCTCGAATGATTTCTGGAAGTAGTAGATTGTGTAACATCAAGGGAAAGCCTACCTACCAAGGAGATGAGCCAGACATCTGTCTGTTGAGGTAACAAGCTGGATTCAAGAATGTTCGACGTTGAAGCCAACAGTTGCAGATCACGAACCAGCTCGAAAGACTTCTAAAAGTAAGAGATGAAGTAGAAGCTTTGAAGATGATGCAGTACTCGAATGCTCGCAACAGCTAGGTGACTTTCAGATGGACTATATTTTCACTTCCCCAGTGTACCGAGACATTGTCAGTTTTTAAAGAATTATTCTAGGAACCGTTACTTTTGGGATCAATTCCTTGTTACATTGGCATTTTTCATTTTTCATCTGTAGTTTTGGCATTACACATTCATATTTTGTTTGTCTCAAATCTTTTCTACATGTATTCAATCATGAAAATTTGGGAATAATTTGTGGAGTATTTCATGACAGAAATTCTAAAAAGCAAAGTGGAGCCAACTTGGTCTTCCTAGAGAAAGATAAAAGCATGAATGAGATTTTGGCACGGGTTGGTAAAATCGAGAAACTCCAGGTGCAACTTGTTAAGACTCAACAAGAGATGATTGATCAAGAAAAGAAGTTTCAAGGTAAATCAATAGAGCAGATGTCTAAATTGATACACATGGTGATTGTCTTGATTCATGGAGAGAAACCACTAAAGGGTCCTGTTGTAAAGGCCTTGATTGAGACTCTGAACATTAATAGTGAGGATAATATGACACTAACACAGGATCAAGGACTTGTTAAAGATCATGTTAACTAGAGCCAGCTTGAAGATTGGGATATGGCCCCAGGGGCATTGCTGAATTGGTGGTGAATGAAGAATCAGTGAAAGATGAAAGTTTCCTTTTAAGAAATAAACTTCACTCAAAGAGGAGTGCCATAGAAGAATATCGAATAACGGCCAAGAAAGAAAATAAGAGTCAAAATCCCAGGATTCAATGCTTTAGCCCCTCACAACCATCAAATCAGAGCCACCAGATTCTATCTCTAAAGACCACACAAGCTAGTCTTCTATTTGGGGAGTTGGATGGTGGTAAAATGAAAACACAGAGTTGTCAGTTCCCTCCTTTCCATTTTTCATGTGAAAAATTACATTCTGAAATGGTTAAAGTCGGGCTGCTTGCATAGCTTTATAACTAGCCACAGTGGCTTCCAAATGTGAAATGGTTTTATAAGGAGGTTTATTGGATAAACCATACTGAAACCTCAGGATGCCCAACTAACTTTTCTAGCAATCTTGAAGGAAAATTACATGATCCTCTAGAACAAGCAATTCAGAGATCCAAGTCAAAAAAGCAAAAGGTCAGAATTCAATGCCCAAGTACTTCTTTCCCAATAGAAATTAATGCAGTCGAGTCCCGTAAGGGTTACATGGCGTAAGAAAAGGAGTAAAGAAATCCAAACAAGAAGGTTTTAGTGGATGTAGTTTGAGACCGGCCCACAAGATTGATAACAATTTGGTCATATGCAAGCCTTAAAGCATCTCAGATGCCTATACCATATTTTCTCATGATAAGTGGGGCATTAGACATTTCAAAGAGCTTGACAGATACTCCACCAATCATCGTATCAATAATTGCTCAAAGCCCAACCAAGTCTATCATCCCGAAAGAAAATCATTTTGGACCAAAATTTGAGCCCAATCCCAACCAGGGAAGAAATAGCTAAACAAGCAAAAAGATAAAGAAGTCAACCTGAAAGAAGGAAATAATCTTTGGGGCATATGAAGAATACTTTCCAGTTTGGAAAAATCATATGTGGAACCACATATGGTCGAAGCAACTGATGAAGAAAAGAAGAAGAAAGATCAAAAGTTGTCTGTCCGTGAAATGCCCGAAGATGCTGAGGTTGGAAAATTTATACTGGAATCTGACCATGTTTCCCTAAATAAGAACTGAACAAATAGACTACAGAGGATCTCCTTGTAGTTTTTTAGATGAAATTTAGAGTAATACTTGGAACTAACTCTTATGCTTTTTCCCGCGAGCATTAAGAAATCTTTTGTGAAGGGTTACTATGTTAATCTTACTTTGTTTGCAATTGAAGATGTTTTCCTTTATTTCTCAACTTCATTTTATACATTTTCATCATTCTTTTATTTCCTATTTTATTCTTTCATCCATTCCATACAAATAAATCATTTCTCAAAATGTATATATTCATTCCAAATTTTCTTTACAGATGCCCTAATAATCCATAGTATGAATGTTTCTGAATTTTAATCATGAGATAAATTTCAAGCGGCCTCTGTTTAGTAGAACTCTGTGAGTGTAAAAATGTAGAAGAATGGGATATTTCTGACAAATTATTAAGGATAGGGGAAATATGAGGATGAACAGATCTTATCTCACCTTAAAGAAAATGAGATCTTGAATGAAGAAGAGATAATAGAGATTATTTTGTCAACCAGCTTACATACAGTTGCATTATTTCTCATGCATTAATATAGGCAAACCAAAGTGTCGCACTAATATTCCCATTGAGATTTTCTCTTTGTTATACTTGTAGCACTATACAAAAGTTATGAATACCACTGTCCAGGGAGATTCGCTGTTTGAAAAATCAAGACAAAGTCCTCAGAAAATAATAATTGTTTTGTTTAGTGCTTTACAAAGGAGCAAGTATGGTGCTGAGCAAATGCTACATTCATGTGGTGCTTCTATCAACACTACTCTCACCCAAGTAGCATTTGCTCAGCACCATACTTGCTCCTCTGAAAAATCATCGAGTAATGTCAGTTGCTATATGTTCTTATGTTGACAAAGAGACATTTTTGAACTATCATTTTGCGTAGGCTTGTGCAACTGAAGACTTATTTTCGAAGTAGACATGTGTTCGGACTTTTTTGAGGAGTTTTGCCAATGTTTGATAGACATGAATAGTTGTTGATTAGTTATAGCCTTCTTCTCCAGTGGCTTGTTTTTGACTTCATCATGTGAAATGACTGTTATGTATTCTTTTATTTTGAAAGGGAGAAATGAAAAAAAGAAAAAAGAAAATAAAGAAAATAAAAGAAAAAAGAAAATAAAATTTTTGAAATGAGGGTTCAAGACTAGAATCCTCACAAAAAAAATCGCCTTGAAACTAAAGAAAGGATTTGAGTTGAAAACCTAAAAGGGTGGCTCAAATACATTTTGATATTAGGCATTTGGCAAATAAAACCCTCTAAAATATATGGTACTTTGGGATGAGTTTCACATCTGCAAACGTTGTGGTTGTTTTCGGAAGTCCTATAGATGTAAGCTCACCTCTACACTTCGAGGTTGTATTCAGTTGATTGATTTATAAGAGCATGACATTTTGAAAGGATATTTGCATCTACAAACATTTTGACAACATTCGAGATCTGTTAAACAGAGGGACTATTCTACCCACCTGGGTTCACCCCGGTTCAATCCCAGACAATTCAAGAATGCATATTCATGTTGGGAATGTGCACATTAACCCCGTTGGTGCCTTTCTAAATTTATATCTTGGATCTAGCTCGCAATAGGAATAACATCAACATCACCGGGTCCCAGATTTTAATGAATAAACCAAGTTAGAGCAAATCAAACAACTAGAGGAAAAGTGGAAACAACTAGAGGGGATATCAATGCTATGAAAGAAGATACTATTGCGTATGGAATCGATGCCAAGGAGTTGAGTTTGGTTCCTGACTTGGTGATGTCTCTGAAATTTAAAGCTCCTGATTTTGAAAAGATTGATGGCACGGGGTACCTCTCTACCCACATTACAATGTTTTACAAGAAAATGATCGATTACATAGAAAATGATCAAATATTGATCCATTGCTTCCAGGACAGTTTAACGAGCTCCACTATTCGATGGCATAATCAGCTGAGCAGGGTTCATATCAAGTCGTGGAAATATTTGGCCTGAGCTTTTCTTTAGAAATATAAGCATGTGAAGGATGTGAGGCCTAATTGACTTATGCTGCAGAGCATAGAAAAGAGATCCAACAAGAGCTTCATACATTATTCCCATATATGGAGAGACGTAGTTGTACAAGTGCATTCGCCCCTTGAAGAATAAGAGACAAGCATGCTCTTCGTAAACACTTTAAGAGATCCTTTCATTACCCACCTCATAAAGAATTCAACTAAGAGTTTTGTTGATGTGATCACAGTTGGGGAGATGATTGAGATGGCAATTAAGAGTGGGAGACTCGATGGAGGTGAGTCTAGCAAGAAACCACCAGTGAGAAAGAATGATAATGAGGTTAACAACGTAAGGAAATATGACTTTGTTGAACTATATTTTAATATAACAATTAAGGTAAAATATTTTTTGGACTTAAATTGAATTTATTCAAAGTTTTTCAATGTTTTCAAAAATAATTCAAAGTCCTTATAAGTGCAATTGAACACAAAACATTTTTCTGGACAAGTAGTATCGATATTGTTCTTACAGTATCGATACCTCATGAACAGTATCAATACTGTTCATATGGTACCGATACCAAAGGTAAGGGAAGTATCGATACTCACTAGGTAGTATCGATACTACCAGTATTGCTCAAATCCCAGAATGCAAAAATGGTACCGATACCCAAAGGGGTACCGATACTACTCTATATAGTAGTATCGATACCATAGGCATAGTATCGATACCATCAGGCCCTAACAGCTAGTTGATTTAAATATAACAAAGGTAGTACTGCTACTTCCTTTAGGAGTATCGATACCCTCTTTTCTGAGCAGCTTTATTTTGCACGAAAATTGATCCCCAACGGCTCCAAAATACTCTCCACGGCTAAAATCGGCCACAACAACATTCCAACATATAAATACAAGTTAAGGACACTTGAAGAAGGGTTAGAAACACCTATCTAAGCAATCAAACACAAGAGAAGAGTTTTTCATTATTATTTTCATTTCTCTTATAAATATTATGTTTTTGTGAGCTTAATTTTTGTAAACACCCTACCTTTGAGAGGTTTATTTTTTTACTTCTTTTTACCTTTTGTAAAGGGGTTTTGGTTCTATCTTAGCCAATTCAAAAGATAGGGATTTGTAAAGGTTATCTCTTTATCCTTGAAAAAGAAAGAACAAATTAGTGAATTTGTTAGAAAATCCTTAGTGATGAGCTAAGGTAGTGGATGTAGACTTGGTTGATAAGTCAAACAACTTTAAATCCTTGTGCCAAATTTTCTTATCTTTTGCTCTCCTTACTCCCTAAACTCATTTTTATCAATTCACCCCTTGTAACTTTTTCGGTAATTGAGCCTCTTCAAAATCCTAACACTTGGCATCAGAAGTTGACTCATTAAAAGGTTTAACAACCTTGAGATGATCCTAGAAGAGGTTTTACCGATTCCTGACTCAACCGAAAAAGAGATGGCTTCAACGTCCGGTGCCTATTACATTAAAGATTCACAACCGGTCAACAAGCCACCCTACTTCAATAGAGAAAATTATGCCTATTGGAAGAATATGATGATGTTCTTCATTCAAGCAAATGATCTAGGATCTTGTAACTCTATCATGAAAGGCTACACCATTCCAACCGGCTAGATGGATGATTAAAGTGATGGAGGGAAAAAGAAGTTCCAACTCAATGCTAAGGCTATGCTTATTCTCTTTTGTGCATTAGGCCTGGATAACTATGGAAGAGTCTCCTCTTGTTCCAAAGCCAAGGAGTTATAGGATAATCCCCAAATCACTCATGAAGGAACCGATGAAGTGAGACAAACCAAGATAAGTCTTCTCAACCATAGCTACGAGAATTTCAAGATGAAACCCGATGAAGACATCAAAGCTATGACGGATAGATTTTTCGTGATTGTCAATGCTCTTAAGGTTTTTGGAGAAGTAATATCCAATGAGAAGCTTGTGAGGAAGATGATCTACTCTCTTCCAAAGTCTTGGCAATCGAAGAAAATGGTAATTATCAAAGCTAGAGACCTAAAGTTTTTCACTCTTGACGAGTTGATTGGTTCTCTTCTTACTCATGAGTTGATGGTGAAAGAAGATAAAGAAGATGAAGAGAAGAAAAACAAGAAGAAGAATGAGATAGGAATTGCCTTCAAGTCCACTAATGAGAGCTATCAAGATTCAAGTGAAGAGGTGGATGAAGACGATAAAGAAGAAGAGATGGCCAAGCTCTTCAAAAAGTTCAAGAGATTCATGTCTTCCAAGGAAGTGAAGCATGAATCAACCAAGAAGAAGGTTCCCCCGTTGTGCTTCAATTGTCAAAGAACGGGGCATGTCAATTATGAATGCCTTCTCCTAAAGAAGAAGGGATCAAGCAAGAAAAAGGCATTTGTGGCGGCTTGGAGTGATGAAGATGAAGTAGCCAATCTATGCCTCATGGCCATCGAAAGAGATTCAATGGTATCTTCTAACTCAAATGATTTAAATTCACATTTCTTTGATGAGTTACAAGATGCTTATAATGAGTTATTTTTTAGAATTTGAGACCATGAACTCCAAATACAATAAATTGATTTCTAAATTTATAGTTAAAAATGATTTTCTTTTAAAAGCTAAAATGGATTTTGAAAACCAAAATGAAATTTTGAAAAAAGATTTAAAGCTTTCAAAAATAAAAATTGAAAGTTTTGAAAAAGAAATTTTTGATTTAAAAGTTAAGCTTGGATGTTTAACAAAAGAAAAAGAAATCATTTTAAATAATTCATCTAGTTTAATAATGACAAAATGTTCACATTTTCATTATCATGGTCACAAGGAACATACTTGTCCTTTGAAGAAAGGAAAACGTTTTAAAATTAGACAAGTATGGGTTCCTAAGGGAACAAGGGGCATTAAAACTAATGTCCAAGGATCCAAAGCAATTTGGTTACCAAAATCTAAATAAATGTCTCTTGTAGGTGTGTGGGAAAATGATGATGAAAATGAAGAAATTGATATACTCTAACCACAGTTGGAAAGGAATGGGTAACCTCTAAGCTTAATGCTTTTGATTTTGATTAGGTTGCTCATTTAGTTTTAAGCATGCATGAGTTTTGATCTTAAATGGCTATGTTTTGTTTTACATTTCATGTATGTTGAAAAAGTTTTATGATGGACATTTTAAATTTTTAATGATTTTTCATAATTTTTAATTCATTATAATGAATTTTGGTCAAAATTGATTTTCAATGCAAATGATATCTCTCTAACAATTGATATCATTTTTTCAAATGCTTTGTTTTTACAAATTTTAAATTTTTGACCTAAATTTAAATGTTTATGCATGTGTTTTAAATGTTAAAGATATATCTCTAACAATTTATATCAAATTCTTTAAATGCATAACATTTTTTAAAGCTTTATGCACATGTACTTAAATTCAATTATTGGTATTGCATAAAGTATTTTAGACTTGGATATATTGAATTTCATGTGCTACTAACATGTTTGTAACTCTTTGTTGAACTTCAATTTTGTTTAAGTGTCAACATTTTAAAGCTAATTTTTGTTTGGAATGCACTTTTTGATGGGGAGCTTTTGATTTTTCAAATGATTTTATGATAAAATTTAACACTTACTCTCCAAAGTTATTTTAGAACTTTAAAGTTGAATTATTTTTTATATAACAAAAAGGGGAAGAAGTGTGAGTTTGAAAAATTCAATTTCTTAATGAAAAAGGGGAAATGAATATTTTCACATATTTTCCAACAATTGGTATCTCTTTCATTAAATATTTTATTAAGGGTGAGTTTTGCCAAAAATAATTTTTCAAATGTTTTGTTATATCAAAAAGGGGGAGATTGTTGAACTATATTTTGATATAACAATTAAGGCAAAATGTTTTTTGGACTTGAATTGAATTTATTCAAAAAATTTCAATGTTTTCAAAAATAATTCAAAGTCCTTAAAAGTGGAATTAGCACAAAACATTTTTCTGGACAAGTAGTACCGATATTGTTCTTACAGTATCGATACCTCATGAACAGAACCGATATTATTCATATGGTACCGATACCAAAGGTAAGGAAAGTATTGATACTCACTAAGTAGTATCGGTACTACCAGCATTGCTCAAATTCCAAAATGCAAAAATGGTACCAATACCCACAGGGGTACCGATGCTACTCTACATAGTAGTATTGATACCATAGATATAGTATCGACACAATCAGGCCCCAACGACTAGTAACGACTAGTTGATTTAAATATTACAAAAGGTATTACTGATACTTCCTTTAAGAGTACCGATACCCTTTGTTCTGGGCAGCTTTATTTTGCATGAAAATTGATCCCCAACGACTCCAAAACACTCCCAACGGCTAGAAACAGCCACAACAACATTCCAACATATAAATACAAGTTGAGGACACTTGAAGAAGGGTTAGAAACACATATCCAAGCAATCAAACACAAGAGAAGAGTTTTTCATTAATATTTTCATTTCTCTTGTAAATATTGTGTTTATGTGAGCTTAATTTTTGTAAACACCCTACCTTTGAGGGGTTTATTTGTTTACTTCTTTTTACCTTTTGTAAAGGGGTTTTGGTTCTATCTTAGCCAATTCAAAAGATAGGGAGTTCTAAAGGTTATCTCTTTATCCTTGAAAAAGAAAGAACAAATTAGTAAATTTTTTAGAAAATTCTTAGTGAGGAGTTAAGGTAGTGGATGTAGAATTGGTTGATAAGTCGAACCACTTTAAATCATTGTTTCAAATTATCTTATCTTTTGCTCTCCTTACTCCCTAAACTCATTTTTATCATTTCACCCCTTGTAACTCTTCGGTTGTTCAATCAAACCTAATCAAAATCCTAACAGACTCCAATAACATCATTGTGTCTCAACCTCAAGCCACAAGATCTTCTGCACAAAATATTTCCTGGCAGGGGGCAAGGGAACCAAGGCAAGAGAGAGAAGCCCCAGTTTTATCTGATCCCTATGTCCTAAGAAGAGTTATTCTAGGTCTTATAATGATAGATATGTGGTGTCACCTTATCATGTGTCACTCCTATAACCTCCCTATCCTAAGTGGTATGATGTTAACGCCCAATGCGAGTATCACGTAGGGGTTTCGGGATATTTGATTGAGAATTGCACTACTTTTAAGAGAATTGTCCATAGGTTGAGAGAAAAAATATCATCAACTTTGGTGATAGTGAGCAACCGAACGTGGCTCAGAACCCACTGCCAAACCATGCAGACGTAGGAATCAATGTAGTTTTCGAGGAGAGAGGAAAGAGGATCACAACAAAGGTGAGTGAGGTGAAATCACCAATGTATTGGGTTTGGGTTCAAATGATCAAGGTAGGCCTATTGGTTCCCAGTCTGGCAGCTAAACAAGTCAAGAATGAATTTATGTGTCACTATCATAATTGTGAAGGACATACCATACAACATTGCCCTGAATTTTTTTAGCTCTAGTACAAAGAATGATGGATGATAAGGAAATGGAGTTCTACAAAGAAGTCACTGAAGAAGAAATGTAGATTTGTGCATCTGAGGGTTCGTCTAGGGGAGTTTGCAACACCAATTGTCCTCTAAGCATCACACCAAGAACTCATGTGGTAGATAAATTAACTCTTAAGGTGGTAATCACACCCTCATCTCCGTTTCCTTATAAGGACAATGAGCAAGTTCCATGGAAATACGAGTGCAAAATGGAAGACGTAGAGAAGAAAAATGAAGAAGTGGATGACGTAGGTCATTTCACTAGGAGTGGGAGGTGGTACTCTCTCGATCAGCCCAAAGAACCCAAGAAGAGATCTACTAATGACAAAGGAAATAATGTGGACCTACTGTTGAAAGAAGATGAACCAACCATTAATGAACCTGTGACTGAGAATGATGTTGTGGAGTTCTTGAAATTCTTGAAACATAGCGAATATAGCATTTTTGAACAGTTGCATAAGTTATCCACTCGTATCTCAGTTCTTTCTCTTTTATTGAGCTCCGAAGCACACCAAGATACCCTATTGAAGGTTTTGAATTAGGATTTCGTGTCGAAGGCTTTACCTATAGACAAATTAGATAGGTTGGTTGCTAATATCCAAGCTGACAACTTCATTTCCTTTTCCAATAATGAGATCCCGTCTGAGATGATGGACAGCCACAAAGCTCTAGATATCACTGTCAGGTGTAAAGAACATGTCATGTCTTGAGTGTTAGTTGACAATGGATCTGCGCTAAATGTAATGCGTTGGGAACCCTGAAGAAGTTGCCTATCGATAGTACTCACATGAGGAGCTGTCAAAGCATAGTCTGAGCATTCGGTGGAACTAATAGAGAAGTGTTAGGGAAAATCGACATCCCTCTAACTATTGGCCCAGCCACTTATGAAGTTGAGTTCTTTATGATGGATATCATGCCTTCTTACAATTGTTTTCTAGGAAGACCTTAGATTCACCAGGTAGGGGCAGTTCCATATACACTGCACCAAAAGCTAAAATTTGTAGTCGAGGGGAGGTTGATATGCATCAACGCCAAAGAGGACATTATTGCTTTTGTTTCCACCATTTCCCCATACATTGAAGTGGATAAAAAAGTTGTGGTTTGTCAATACAACATTCGTGGCTGAGGGAAGAAAGATGTCCAAGCCCAAACTATCTAACTGCACCAGAATAGGACTCAAGCTGACCCTGGGGAGGGAAGCCAAAGTTGGAAAGGGGCTAGGGAGCCGCCTACAAGGACCCATCAATCTCATTTTTCTGTCACTAATATAGATCATTTTGTCTTAGGGTATCAGCCAACTCTCATGGAGAAATTGAAGGGCATCAAAAAGAGCTAAGAGAGGATAAATGCGAGTTTAGTTGGAGAGGACCTTAGCTGGGAGCTGATAACCTTCCCGCCATTGCATGACAAATTTTATGTCTGGAGGACATATGTTTCAAGGGAGTCAGCAAGACAAGGAGTCGATTGTTGAGGATACAATGAAAGATCTGAGCATTAATGTGGTACTGGATGATGAGGCTGAGGAAGGAAGAATTGTAGGCATTTATCCCTCATCGCCAGGCTTTGTGCTAAACAATTGGACTGCAGAGGAGTTACCTGTAGTTTACAAAAAAAAATTAAGAGTAATATGCGAAAACTTTCCCTGTTGTCTAAACCCGGGGCAATAGGTGATCTTATGTAACGAGTTAATCTATCTGTTTTTAAATTTTCAATGAAAGATGCATTTTTATTAATTCACAAAGTGACAAATATTCTCCCATGCATTTTTTCATCCTTTATTTTTACATATTATTATTTCTTTATATTTATTTAGATATGGGATAAATTCTCATGTATGTCTATATGTATATATATCTTCTCGTTCGTTATTCTTTAAGGACCTCATATATCAATAGCATGAATGCAGATGACACTGACCCGAAAATTGATTTTGAGCTACCCATATGTCAAGGGAAATTGAGGGTTGTGATAATTATAAGGAATGTGACTTCCCTTCTGAACTGCTATAAATGGTGGAAAGGGAAAACAAGAAAATTTTGCCTCATGAAGAGCCCACTGAAACTTTGAATCTGGGATCAAATGAAGATATAAAAGAGATAAAGATTCGCAGCACCCTATCTGCCGAGGGACATCAGATTCTGATCAAACTGCTTCGAGAATACAAAAATGTATTTGCTTGGTCATATAAAGATATATCGGGTTTGGAAACATAATTGGTGGTACACAAGTTGCCGATAAAGCTATAATGTAGACCTGTGCAACAAAAGCTTAGAAGGATGAGACTTGAGATACTATTAAAAAATAAAGAAGAAGTAAAGAAGTAATTTGAAACGACGTCATTCCACCTAGGGTCAGAGTAGCCCATATTCGCGCGAGTGGGTTTATTGCTTTAGAGGCCCCGCTTCTTTTCGCGCTAATTCATTTTCGTCCTTAGACCCAACTTTCTCGAAGTTATAATTTTTTCTTTATATTTTGCGCGCCTTCCATTTTGATCATGTATCATGTTATTCTGAATTTCATGTTGTTTTTCCATTTGATATGTAATTTTGGCAATATCCATTTTAATCCAACATATGCCCCTGGTTTTATTATATTTCCAGTGCTTGAAATATAAAGTTGTTATGATTCATGACTTAATGTTTGCTCGGCTCCTAAATTTGATCTTAAAGTTGCTGCCCATTTATTTTTAATCACCCTGTGGTGTTCTCTTCGTGTATGTGTATGCCTAGCCTAGAGAAGTCCCACGTAGATGTGCCCTGTTTCCTACAATACCACCTATCATGCCTTTTTTTCGTTTTCTTATGTGTGTTGAGATAATATTTATACATTTATATACGTATGGAAAGTATATTTCTTTGGTTCGTATCAATTTGCATGTATATGTATATATGTAAATTCTTTGGTTAGTAGGGAATGATTTGTCATGTTGTGGAATTTATGGCATCGAATATGTCATGGGTATGCATGCTTAAATACTATGGAATTTGATTCTGGCAAGGTTGCATGTCATTAAAATTAATTTCCATCTTGCTTGTTAAATATTTTGCTTATGCTCATATAAGAGTAATGTTATTTATTTTATTCGAATACCATGTATGATATCCTCATTAGCACTACATGACCACATTCAAACAATTGGATTAAGGGTAATACCCCTTTATTTTAAGGTGGTCGAGGAATGACTGTCTTAACGCATAAGAAAGTAGTTTCCGATAATCTTAAAATGAAAGTGTATCCCGACAAGTGAAACCCTAAAATTGGACCGCACCTAAAATTTGAGAACGAAAGAAAAAGAAGTGTTCGACTATTTAAATTCATCGAGAAAAGATCGTTAGAACTTATAAAATGTTCGATCTCGACGTCTTTAAATAATCGAATATCCTTCTTCTTTCTAAAAGGGTTTGGTAATTTTTAATTTTATTTCATTTTATTTTATTTCATGTATTTGAACATTGTAATGGAACTGTAAAATTTACTTATTTTGATTGGAGTAGGAATTGACTACCTCAAGGTATGAGAGGTAGATTCTTCTCGATATGAAATAATCAAATATTATTATGTTTCGTTCTAAAATTTAAAAAAATATTGTTTTAAGGGATCTTATATTAAATTAAATTCAAACTTGTATTTTTTATTGCAAAGATAATTAATTAATCGACTAGGTACCGATTTAGGGCATTGTGAGGTATTAATCCTTTCCCACTCGTAACCGACTCACGTACTCAATTTTTTTGGTACGCATACCTTAAATTTGTTATTTTAATTAAAATTAATATTTTTATTAAAATGACAAATATATTTTTTTTTTGTCCAATCACACTTTAATCAAAGATTGATGGTGTGCATTTTTTGATAAATGTATAGTTACCAAAGCATATACCTCCTTTTATTTAATTAAAGAAGAATTTTATCTATAACCATGTGAAATGCCGAAACTAGCCCTTGACGGCGAGATAGACCAGCATGGTTTATTGGTATTTTTGTTTTCTTTCAATTGGGTGCCCCCATTGAAACCATTTAGCTGAATATAGGCAGCAAGCAACCATATGATGATTTGAAACAAGATTGTTTTGGGAATAATATCAAAAAATGTCCTTAATATTTGATTAAACAATTTTTTTTGTTTTTTTACGAGTATTTGGTCCTATTATTTTATTTTGAGATAAAAAAGTCCCTCTATATATAGAAAATATTAGTTAACAAACGATTAATACTCAAAAATAAATATCTTTTTATCCTAAAAAATGTAATAATCAAAATGCTTTAAAAAAAGATGATGGTCAAAAGTGACTATTTGATAAAATATTATTTTATAATTATTAGAATGGTTAACATAAAACTAATATGATCAAACAAAAAAATAACAACATTTATGTGAAAAAACGCAAGTGGGAAACACCACAGGCATAGAAGAAGAAAAGTTCACCTTGTTGAAAAATAAAAGATCTGTTACATTTATTATGTCTTAAAATTGTAATCCATACTTTCTATTTAAAGGGTTTAAAACAAGGCGTTTTTCTCGAAAAATCATCGGTGACTGGTATATTTATCGATCTAATACCGGTCAGACTATATTTCTCGATCTAACACCCTTTGCAGTAAAGCGGGCCCCATGCACCGCGCTATATGCTGATTTGGCGCCACGTGTGGAAAGGCGCACCCCCTGGGGTAAGGCGCGCCCCCTGCACTGCGTTATATGCTGACATGGAATACACGTGGGTATAACGCGGCCCCTGGAGCGCTCCTTACGCCACGTAGGGTATAACGCGGGTCAAGGGCCGCGCCTTACCTTTAATTCTCTGACATAATTATATATAGCGCGAGGCAGGGGCCGCGCCATACATTAAACCGATATAATTATATAAGGCGCGGTGCAGGTACCACGCCTTGTATAATTATAGCAATTTTTCTCGACTATAAATATCCTTCTCCCCCCGGTTAAGTTTCTCACATCTCTCCTCTCAACTTATAAATTAATACAACAATTACGTCAACGAGTCAATAATTCTGACAATTTTCTCATATTTGATTCAGAAGTTCGTGCGATTTTTCTTTATGAGGTAATTTTGTGTTAAATTTTTTTATTATACTTATTGTTTATTATGATTATTTGAAAAAATATTATACTAATTGTTGTCAATTAATTTCTGTGTTTGTAAAATTAGAAAGCAGGAATATATGTCGAAATAGTTTTACGGTACAGGTAATAATATAAAATTATATTATTTAAATTATTTACGTTTATGTGTAAAAAATTTATTATGTTATATTTTCGTTCATATATTACTTATTTAATCAGCATTGTTTCAGTTGTTTTTTTTTTTTTTTTGCAGATATAATATTGTCGCACTTTTAAACTCAAAGAATGGTGCGACTTTCAGCTATTGTTTATTATGATGGTGAAATTCGAGAAGATAAAACCGGTATTATTTTCGTATCAAATGATCGTGTTAAAAATATAATTGAAGATAAACATAACTCTTGACGAGCTGATAACAAAGATTTCGAGGAAGATTCATGTTGGAAGTAGTAGAAGAATGTCGTTGTTGCAGTACAGATTTCCAACATCATTGTTGTCATTAACTTATACAGCGTTCAAACTTTTGAACAATGATGATGTTGAAATGATGGTTGAAGCTCAAAGTAATTATTCAGACACCGATATTGAGATGTATGCAAATTTTATTCAAGTGTGTGCCGTTCGGGGTCAATCATTAAGCTCCCGCTATAGGCTGGCTGAACAAGTTGATCAAGTTGACAGCCCGACGACAGTAATGTGTAATGATTTTAATGCCATAATGGGAGACATTCATCCGCAACTCCTTACGATATGTACTGAGGTGGGTCGACGAACAATCTATATGGCAACATCGCATCCAGTTCAAGGGGAAGGCATTCATCTGCAAATCCGTTTGACCTTAATATGGAGATGACATCGACGCAACCATCTGTGCAGTTTCCATTTGACACGATGGCTTCAAGCTCTAGGGGGAGGCATTCGACTGTGAGCTTTTTCGATCTCAATGTCGATATGCCTTCTAGTTCAAGGGGAAGACGTGCAAGTAGTAGGTTCTTCGACCTAAATGTGGAGCGCATGGAGGAACCATCATCTCCACCAGAAGAACCGCTTCGTGAGCCTGGTGCGGATGGTGCTGAGACTGGACTATTCATTCACTCAGAATCACCGCAATTCAACTTCGATGATGATGAAGTTCCAGGAAATGTGGCACAAACTGACCCTCCTGCACACATGTATGAAGCTGATTATGGTGCAATGTACGGGCCAGAATTTGCGGATATGCCTTATCTCGGTGACTATGGATATTACTCATCAATAAATAATGGTGAGTTATCTTTAGGCATGGAGTTTTCAAGCAAAGAAGAAGCAGTGATGGCTCTAAAAATTACAATATCCGTAATTATTTTCAGTCCAGAGTCAACTGATCCACGACCGAAAAATATGTATGTTATTGTACCCGATGCGAAAACAGATGCAATTAGATGGTTCACGTATCAAAAATGAAGAGGAAAAACAACATATGGGAACTAACAGTATACAACGGTCCTCACACATGTTGTGTTGGAGGGGTCAAACAAGATCATCCCAACTTGGACTCTAAAATGATATGTCAAGCCATCATGCTCATGGTAAAAACAAGCTCTCATATAGCTGTTGCAGTGTTGATTTCAGCTATACAATCGCAGTATGGGTACACTGTCTCCTATAAAAAAGCTTGGTTGGCAAAACAAAATGCCATTGTCAAACTTTATGGCGAATGGGATGCATCTTACAACGAACTTCCAGGTTGGTTTAGGCTGGTGCGGACGTTGAATCCTGGGACAATTGTGGACTTTGAAACCTCCTATGTATACCATAATGATCGAGTTCTTCACGATCGATGCCAATTCTATCGGGTTTTTTAGAGTTACCCACAGTGCGTTAATGTTGTCAAATACTACAAGCCTGTGGTCCAGATCGACGGGACTTTCTTGTATGGAAAATACAAGCAAGTTTTATTATTAGCAGTTGTCCAATATGACAATCGCAACATTCTTCCAGTTGCTTTTGCTCTTGTCGAAGAAGAAGATACAGATTCTTGGGCTTTTTTCCTCCGAAATTTACGTGCACATGTTATCACGAGGGAAAACATCTGTGTCATTTTAGATCGCGGAGCTAGGTTCAAAGTATCAATGGAGTCTTTGGGTCCAATGTGGCAACCACCCTTTGTCCAACATAGGTATTGTCTCCGACACATTACTGCAAACTACCATGAAAGGTACAAGAAGAATGATGAGCGTCAATTAATTATGCGCTTGGGTAAGTGAAACTGATGTAGTTTTGTTTTCTTTCGATCGTTTTAATTTTGTAAAGAAAGTAAGTTAGTAAGTTATACATTTTTTTATCAGGTTATGAACTACTTCCTCGAACGTTTGAATCAATGCTTTAAGATTTGCGGGCGAAGAACGAGGAAGGATACGACTACATCAGCCTCATCGATAAAGAAATGTGGACGAACGCATATGATGGTGGATATCGATATAGACACATGATGACCAACTTGGCAGAGGTAATCAATTCAACCTTAAAGGGTGCACGTCACTTACCAGTTGCGGCTTTGGTAAAGACTACATATTTTTGTTTGGGGGCACTTTTTGCGAAGCTCGAGGGACAAGCTCAAAACTGGATGCAAGGCGGTCATGTCTATCACCCTAGATTAGTTGCAGATCTACAGAAAAAAATTTCTTCATCAAATGGAATGTTGTTGAAACATTTTAATATTTCGATATAACAAATTAAGTTAAATGGATTTTAAGATTTTCCAAATGATTTTCTAAGTATATTCGATATAACTATTCGAATATCAAAACATTACTCCAAATATTTCAAAAATCATTTTTGATCCTTACTTAAGTGTAAAATTAAGTTTTAATTTTAAAACAATTTCAAAATAATTTTACAAAGTATTTCAAACCAATTCAAAGCCAAAAATTCCAGATTGCTCAGAGGGAACCGATTCCCCCCATAGGAGGAACCGATTCCCCCCTGAACGGTTTGGCTCCGAGATTTCCAGAATGCTCGGAGGGAACCAATTCCCCCCAAGGGGGTACCGATTCCCCCCTGTTCAACGGTCGAAATATTTGAATTTTACACTTAGGGAACCGATTCCCTATGAGGGGGAACCGATTCCCCCCCACGCTCCAAGCTGTTTTATTAAATGTTTTCACACTAAAACGGCTATAATATCTTCTCTAATCATCCCCAACGTTCAGAAGTGATCCAAGGTGTATTTAAGCAAGCTTAGAAGCCATTGATCAAAGACAAGAAATATCAAGCAACTAGAATCAAGAGAGAATCAAAGAGAAAGCATCAAACCTCAAGTTTGAGCATTTCAAGCCTATTTTCATTCAATATTCTTTTTGCTTTCAAGAACACTTTCTGTGCTCAATTGTATTCATCTTTGAGTGTTCTTTTCTTTGTTCTAGAATTGTGCAAACATCTTACCTTATGAGGTTTTCTTGTAAGTTTTCAAATTTGTAATCTTCTCTTTGAGAAAAGAGTGTTCTCAAGAGTTGGGGTATACTCTTGAGGGAATTGTAAGGTTATCTCTTTGGCCTCAAAAGAAAGAACAAATTAGTGAATTTGTTGGAAAATCCTTAGTGTGGATAGCTAAGGTAGTGGATGTAGACTTTGTTTGAGAAAGTTGAACCACTGTAAATCGCTGTGCAATTACTTTCAATTTTCTGCAAAAGCTTCCACAAAATTTTTATTGCCAATTCACCCCCCTCTTGGTCAAGTTCGTCATTCGATTAACTCAACAATTGGCATCAGAGCCTAACTCATTTGAAGGTTTCATCGCCTCTTGAGTCGATTCGGGAAGAGTTATATCGATTATTAAAGTCATCAATGGCCTCCGCTTCAAACTTCGACTCCGGTCTCGATTCGATGCCCGTCAACAAGCCTCCTTTCTTCAATGGAGCTAACTACGCCTATTGGAAGAATAGAATGATGTACTTCATTCAAGCAAGTGACATGGGAGCATGGAATGCCGTAGAATAAGGATACATTAAGCCTATCACTCATCCAAGGTTGTGGAGTGAAGGAGATACAAAAATGTTCCAGCTCAACTCCAAAGCCATCCATATTATCTTTTGTGCTCTTGGACCAGATGAATACGGAAGAGTTTCATCGTGTACAACCGCCAAAGAAATATGGGACAAGCTTCAAGTCACACATGAAGGTACCGATGAGGTAAAGAAATCAAAAATTAGTATTCTAACGCATAGCTATGAAAATTTCAGGATGAAACCAAATGAAGACATCAAAGCTATAACGGATAGATTTTCAACGATTGTCAATGGTCTCAAATCATATGGAGAGATCATCTCAAATGAAAAGCTTGTGAGGAAGTTAGTCTACTCCCTCCCAAAATCATGGCAATCAAAGAAGACGGCAATCATCAAGTCTAAGGACCTATCGTCCTTAACTCTTGAAGAACTTATCAGTTCACTCCTCACTCATGAGATGATGCTTGAAGATGAGGTGGACCTTGATAAAGTTGAAGAGACACCAAAGGAGAATGAGAAGAAGAAAAACATTGGAGTTGCTCTCAAATCCACAAAAGATGAGAGTGATTCTAATGATGATGATGATGACGAGGAAATGGCATTGTTTGCCAAACGGTTCAGAAAAATGATGAGACCTTACCAAGGAAGAAAATTCAAACGAAACGAAGGCCTCAAAAATGAACCAAAAGAGAAGGACCCAATCATTTGCTATGAATGCAAAAAGCCGGGGCATGTCAAATATGATTGCCCACAATTGAAGAAAAAGGGTCAAACAAAGAATAAGCACAAGGCTCATGTGGCTACATGGAGCGATGAAGAAGGTTCCGATGAAGAGGAACAAGAAGTAGCAAACTTGTGCTTGATGGCATTCGGGGAAGATTCTAAGGTAACCTCTAACTCATCCGATTTTGATGATTTATCTTATGATGAGTTATTTGAGGAGTACAATGGGTTGGCTTCGGATTATGAGAAATTGTTTTTAAAATATAAAAATGATGTTTCAAAATTGAAAAATGAAAACAAACTCATATCCAAAACCAACAACGATCTTGAAAGTAAAATCAAAAATTTGCAAATCAAACTAGAAGAGTTTGAAAAGAAAAATTTAGATTTGCAAAATTTACTTTCAAAGATCAATGATGATCATCAAAAGAAAATTGATGATCTTAAAACATCTTTTGATAAAGTTGGAACAAAACATTTTGAAAAAGGTGGAAATTCAAAATCCAACTTTGTTAGAAAAAGTTTTAGAAACTACAATCATAGAGGTCCCCAAAGAACCTCTAATGGAAAAATCATTAGAAGTGTGTGGGTTCCTAAAGAACTCATTACTACTAAAGATAAAAATATCCTACACAAATGGATACCTAAGGGGACTAGGATTTTGGAAACTAATGAATATGGACCCAAAAGAATTTGGGTACCAAAAATCAAAAATTAATCTATGTTTGTAGGGAAAGGAGCATTGCTACAAGGCACGGGAAACAAATTCAAACTCATGGTACCTTGATAGTGGATGCTCAAGACATATGACCGGAGACAAAAGCCGGTTCATTGAGCTTAACGCCAAAAATGGAGGAGAAGTGACTTTTGGTGATAATTCAAAAGGTCACATTGAAGGTATTGGTACAATAGGTAATACCTCTTCCATACAAATTAAAAATGTTTTATATGTGAATGGATTAAAGCATAATCTATTGAGTATTAGTCAATTATGCGATAAAGGATTCAATGTCTTATTTGAAATTAATGGTTGTAAAGTCATTGACATTGCATCTAATCGGATTATGCTTGTTGGTCATAGAATAGGAAACATTTACATGGTGCATTTAGATTCTATTGATATGACTCATTTGTGCCTAGTTGCTAAGGATGAACATGATAGTTGGTTATGGCATAGGAGACTAGGACATGCTAGTATGAGTGTTTTGCAACGGCTAATTCAAGGTGATTTAGTTCGAGGGTTGCCTAAGCTTAAATTTGATAATGATAAAATCTGTGATGTTTGTGCTAAAGGAAAACAAAAACGAGTTTCTTTTAAATCTATTAATGATGTATCAACTAGTAGAGTATTACAATTGATCCATTTAGATCTTTTTGGGCCAACTAGAACTACTAGCTTAGGAGGAAAACAATATGCATTTGTCTTGGTAGATGACTATTCTAGATACACTTGGGTTCTATTCTTAAGTACTAAAGATGAAGCATTAGAAAATTTCATCACATTTTCAAAAATAATCCAAAATGAAAAAGGTTACTCTATCACTAGTGTTAGAAGTGGTCATGGGACTGAATTTGAAAATCTTGGATTTATTGAGTTTTGTAATTCTAATGGTATTAGCCACAATTTTTCAGCACCTAGAACCCCTCAACAAAATGGAGTTGTTGAGAGGAAAAATCGAACTTTAGAAGAAATGGCTAGAACCATGCTTTGTGAAAATAATTTGCCAAATATTTTGGGCGGAAGCCACAAATACCGCTTGTTATGTTGTAAATCGAGTAATGATTAGGCCAATTTTAAAGAAAACTCCATATGAAATTCTCAAAAATAAAAAGCCTAACATTAGCTATTTTCATCCTTTTGGATGTAAATGTTTTGTTTTAAACAACGGTAAAGAAAATCTTGGTAAATTTGATGCTAAAAGTGATGAAGGAATTTTTCTGGGTTATTCCTTAAATTCTAAAGCTTATCGTGTATTTAATAAAAGAACTTTAGTTGTAGAAGAGTCTATACATGTTGTTTTCGATGATAATCCCCTTCCGAGGAAGGATTCTTCTGTTAATGATGATGTAGGTATTGTACAAGCAAATGACGTTAGACATGACGTTGGAGAATCATCATCAAAGGAAGAAACAAAAGATGAGGAAACTCATGATCCCCTCGAGAATCCAACCATTGAAGAAAGGGAAGTGTCTTTTCCAAGAGAGTACAACTATGTCAAGGATGGTGAAATTATAGGTGATCCATCAAAAGGGGTAACTACTCGATCTTCTCTTAGAAATATCTGTAATTATGTTGCATTTATTTCATGCATAGAGCCTAAGAACATCAAAGAAGCAATAAAAGATGAACATTGGATTATGGCTATGCAAGAAGAATTAAATCAATTTGAGAGAAGTAAAGTATGGACATTAGTTGAAAGGCCTAGTAATAAATCTACTGTAGGTACTAGATGGGTTTTTAGAAATAAACTTGATGAAAGTGGTAATATAGTGAGGAACAAGGCTAGACTTGTTGCTCAAGGCTATACTCAAGAAGAAGGCATAGACTATGATGAAACATACGCTCCCGTAGCTAGGATGGAAGCAATTAGAATGTTATTGGCATTTGCATGTTTCAATGAATTTAAATTATATCAAATGGATGTTAAAAGTGCATTTTTAAATGGTTTTATAAAAGAAGAAGTGTACGTGGAACAACCTCCAGGTTTTGAAGATTCAAATTTTCCGGATCATGTTTTAAAATTGACAAAAGCTCTTTATGGTTTAAAACAAGCTCCTAGAGCTTGGTATGAAAGATTGTCAAATTTTTTTAATTGAAAAAGATTTTTTGAAAGGAAAGGTTGACACTACATTGTTTTTAAAAAGAAAAGGTAAAGATTTATTAGTAGTTCAAATTTATGTTGATGATATAATATTTGGTTCTACTAATGATGTTCTTTGCCAAGAATTTTCTAAGCTAATGCAAAGTGAGTTTGAGATGAGCATGATGGGGGAGCTCTCATTTTTCTTGGGACTCCAAATCAAGCAAAGAAAAGATGGCATCTTCATTAATCAAGCTAAGTATGTCAAAGATATGCTCAATAAATTTGGACTGGAAAATGGGAAACCTCATAACACTCCAATGAGCTCTTCAACAAAGCTTGACTTAGATGAAGGAGGTAAATGTGTGGATGTTAAATTATATAGATCCATGATTGGCTCATTGCTTTATCTGACCGCAAGTAGACCGAATATTATGTTTAGTGTTTGCTTGTGTGCTAGGTTTCAATCATGTCCTAAAGAATCACATTTACTAGCTGTTAAGAGAATCTTTAGATACCTTAAGGACACTCCTAGTTTAGGACTTTGGTATCCTAGAGACTCTAGCTTTAGCTTGCATGCTTTTTCTGATGTGGATTATGGAGGATGCAAATTAGATAGGAAAAGCACCTCCGGTACTTGTCAATTCCTTGGAAATATGTTGATTTCTTGGTTTTCAAAGAAACAAAATTGTGTTGCATTATCTACCAGTGAAGCGGAATACATTTCAGCCGGTAGTTGTTGTGCACAAGTTTTATGGATGAAACAACAACTTTTTGATTATGGAATTGAAGTAGGTACCATTCCTATCAAGTGTGACAATACTAGTGCTATTTGTCTCACTAAAAATCTCATCCAACACTCTAGAACTAAGCACATTGAAATAAGACATCACTTCATTAGAGACCATGTCACTAAGGAAGATGTAGTTCTAGAATTTGTTGATACTTTGCACCAATTAGCGGATATCTTTACAAAACCCTTAGACAAGGAAAGATTTTGGACACTTAGGAGAGAATTAGGTTTGACCAACCTATCTTCACTTAGTGTTTAAAATAATTTTAGCACTTTTAATAAATCTTGAAAAATGCTTATAATAATTTTTTGCATTCTTGCTATTAGTTAGGGGAGTTTGTGATTCTTAGTGAAAATTAATTTTATGTTCAAAAATCGATTAAAGATTAATTTAATTGTTTGAACATAATTAATTTTTGATATATGAGTTGCCAATACCACTAGAAAAGATTAATTTAGCATTTTGTGCTTAAAAAATCGGATTTTAGCATTTTGGTGCAGAGGGAATCGATCCCCCCTGAGGGAACCGATTCCCCCTTTGAAGGGGAACCGATTCCCCCCACAGGGGAATCGATACCCCCCTGGGGTTCTGTTAAAATCGACAGAACACCCCCAAAATCCCAAACCCTCATTTTCTTCTCTCTTCCGCCGTTTTTCACCTTCTACACCCTCAAATCTCCATTTTTGTCTCAAATCGACGATATTAATCGGAATTTACTTCATATATCATCTTCTAAACCTGTTGAAATCATTAAAGTCGTGCAAACAACATCTAAATCCCCTCAATCTTCATCTTTCAAGGTAATTTTTCTAAACTCTTTATTTCATTATTTTTGAACATAGGATTAGTTTTAATTAGTTCTAGGTTGAAATAGTGATCGGGCATTGATTATTTAGTGATTAGAAACTAGATGTTACAACTAATTTCATCAAAAACACAAGAATTTTTCAAATTTTTTTAATTTTCGAAATAAAAAAATGTTATTTTTCAAATTATTGTGTTTTGATTAAATTATGTTGTTATTATGAAAACTATACATATATTGTTTCTCAAAACCATATTTTTCAAAAATTTCTCAAAAACTTTGCCCATTAGGATTGATTTAGAGAACCTTGAAATATTGAGGACTCAATTGAGTTTTGGGATTAATTGAGTTGCATACATTTGTTTTAAAATTGCAGGGTATTCTATCTATTCCGATTTCCTTCACCATGTCAAATCCTAAACGTCCTAGGTCTTCATCTAGTCGTTCTAGTCGTCAACCAAATCCACCTCCAAATCCTCCTTCTATTCCAATTTCTAATCCCAATCCCACTGATCCTAACTTGACTATCCAAAATTCGTGTTTCAATCATCCTGGGTCTAGAAATCACCGATTTTGGTATTATCAATATTTCGATTCTTACAAAATCCGGGAAGAACGTATTCCTTCTCGTCAAGCTATGTTAGCTATCGATTTTAAATATCTTCCCATTTTACAAGAATGGAAATTTGATAAACTATTTGATCTTGAACCCATCGTTACCATCAACTTGTTCGTATATTCTACTCTAATGCCGTATGTGTTAAAAACCAAGCTGAAACCGAAACCATAGGAATTCGTTCCTACCTCCTAGGACAATTCTTATATATTGACCCGGCATATATAGCCAATACATTTGGATTAGATAATGATGGTATCTCGAATGAAAAACAAATTTTAGGTTCTCGTTACAAAAGAAGAGATAGTGCGAGTGTCTTAGACCTACATGAGCGTTTTCTTCATCTAATGATTTCTTGGTGGTTTCGACCATCCGGAGGTCGTTATTCTACTCTTAGAGCTTTGGATCTTTGGTGGTTACATTGTTTCGAAAACCGTATTAAAATTAACCTACCTCAGATTATTTTTGCTGAAATTGTTGAAACCGTAAATCTTGTTCCTAACAAGAAACACTGTTCATCTCTAGTTTACGGTTGCTTTTTGAGTAATCTGTTTTCCAAAGCTGGGCTTAGAGTCGGTCTAGATGTCGTTTTTCCTCTTAAGAAACAAATAAATCTTCTTTCCTTAACGAGAGCGGGATGGGTAAAGGACAAAGAAACCGGTGAATGGGTTCGTTATTCTACTCCGGGAGCTAGTTCTTCACAAGCTCCACCCGAAGCTGACGAAGATCCCGAGTTTGAACAATTAATGAGGGATATTGATGAAGCTGAAGAAGAACCTGAACAACCCGAAGAGCAGCCCGAGGAGCAAGCACAACAAACGCATCAAATGCCTCCATATTTTCAATCCTTTATGGAGACATTCGATTTCCGATACGCTACCATGGACTCGCGCTTTTCCTCTATAGAGTCTCGTTTATCCACAATGGGAGCTCAACAATTAGAGATTCTTCGGGAGATGCGTGCAAACAATGAATCAACCAACGCTCGTATCAATGAACTCACACACGAGATGGCCGCTATGCGAGCCCGTTTTCCTCCTACCGATCCGGATGCTTGATTTATGTTTAGCTTTAAAACTTTGAACAAAATGAATATTGTTTCAACATTTTGAATTGTTTGATTTTGTTGGATTTTGGATTTATGGATAGTGTGAAATTATATGTTTGGTGTTTTATTCATTTTTGCATCATTTACATTATCATTAGCAATATGACCAATTTTGCCATATCACATTATTTATGAATATTGATTTATGAAATTAATGGCTAACCTCTCTTTTGATTGTGATCTTAGCAGCTTAAGCTTATAATTAATAAATCAATTGGCTAAATGATTTTCAAAACCTTGTTTTACAATGTCTTTTTGATTTAACAAAAAGGGGGAGAAGAATAAGTTTTAAATGTTTTACATGATAAATTGAATAAGTGTTAAAGTAAGGGGGAGTAATTTCAAAACTTGATTTCAAAAATCTTAAAATTACTAAAATGTTTTGTTATATCAAAAAGGGGGAGATTGTTGAAACATTTTAATATTTCGATATAACAAATTAAGTTAAATGGATTTTAAGATTTTCCAAATGATTTTCTAAGTATATTCGATATAACTATTCGAATATCAAAACATTACTCCAAATATTTCAAAAATCATTTTTGATCCTTACTTAAGTGTAAAATTAAGTTTTAATTTTAAAACAATTTCAAAATAATTTTACAAAGTATTTCGAACCAATTCAAAGCCAAAAATTCCAGATTACTCAGAGGGAACCGATTCCCCCCATAGGAGGAACCGATTCCCCCCTGAACGGTTTGGCTCTGAGATTTCCAGAATGCTCGGAGGGAACCAATTCCCCCCAAGGGGGTACCGATTCCCCCTGTTCAATGGTCGAAATATTTGAATTTTACACTTAGGGAACCGATTCCCTATGAGGGGGAACCGATTCCCCCCACGCTCCAAGCTATTTTATTAAATGTTTTCACACTAAAACGGCTATAATATCTTCTCTAATCATCCCCAACGTTCAGAAGTGATCCAAGGTGTATTTAAGCAAGCTTAGAAGCCATTGATCAAAGACAAGAAATATCAAGCAACTAGAATCAAGAGAGAATCAAAGAGAAAGCATCAAACCTCAAGTTTGAGCATTTCAAGCCTATTTTCATTCAATATTCTTTTTGCTTTCAAGAACACTTTCTGTGCTCAATTGTATTCATCTTTGAGTGTTCTTTTCTTTGTTCTAGAATTGTGCAAACATCTTACCTTGTGAGGTTTTCTTGTAAGTTTGCAAATTTGTAATCTTCTCTTTGAGAAAAGAGTGTTCTCAAGAGTTGGGGTATACTCTTGAGGGAATTGTAAGGTTATCTCTTTGGCCTCAAAAGAAAGAACAAATTAGTGAATTTGTTGGAAAATCCTTAGTGTGGATAGCTAAGGTAGTTGATGTAGACTTTGTTTGAGAAAGTCGAACCACTGTAAATCGATGTGCAATTACTTTCAATTTTCTGCAAAAGCTTCCACAAAATTTTTATTGCCAATTCACCCCCCTCTTGGTCAAGTTCGTCATTCGATTAACTCAACAAATGTCTATAACAAGCTTCTCTAGAAGGCATGAAATGTTTCGTGTCACAGAGTTGTCGCGACCTCTTCAAGGGATTGAAGATGTGTCGTTAAGAGTAAATCTAAGGGACAGAACGTGCGACTGCGGGTTTTTTCAAGCTCTGAAGTATACATGCTCTCATGTGATAGTAGCTTGCTCGCATACACATCAAGACTATAACCATTTTGTGGATCCCGTATATCTACTATCTGAAGTTTTTAAGGTATACAAATTATAGTTTCCCCCCATAGGTAATGGACAAAGACCCTGATGAGGTTCAAGATTGGCTTTCGATTGTACCAAATCTGAGTTTATTGAGGGAGCGTGGTCGTCCAAAATCCAATCAAATTCATTGCGATATGGATATTCGAGAAAGATCTAGACAAGAAAAAAGATGTGGGCATTGTAGAAACCCAGAACACACTAGAAAAACATGTCCGCTTTTGTTGCCATCAAGTAACAATTGATGAGGAAATGATGTATTTTGTTTATCAAATAATAATTCTTGTACTTTAATTTGCATTTACTTCAAGTTAATGTCATTCGATAATCACTGATAAAGATTAAAAAAACGATACAATAATACGAGATTGGACGTTTGCGTTATATGTAATTATAATAAAAGAGATAATAAGTGACAAACTTAATAAAGTTATCTAACATAGTCACTAAATTTTATCAAACTAATAACAATTTGGTATTTCAAAATAATTTTAAATACAAAAAACTTACAATAAGTATTAAATGGTGAATGATAACCAGATTATAATAACTGATATTAAATGGTAATAAACAAAATTAACTGAAATACATTAAAAAAAAAGTCCAACAAATTTAACAAAATAAAGTAAGTATTAAATGAGAAATAATAAAAAATTACAATTAAAAAGTCCAATAAACTAAATACAAATAAAATAAAATAAAATAAATCTATCGATACCTGCGACGCGAATATGTTCCGCAGGGCGGTGGCTGTCGGTCTCGAGGAGGATTTCTTCGTATCACTGGTTGTGACTCCTCGCTATCACCATCATCGTCGTCGTCGTCGTCGTCATCGTCATCGTCGTCCTGAGTAGGTACATTAGGTTAATGAGGAGCTGATGACGATGAAGCACCTCCATAGAATAAGGACCCTGGAGGTGTATGACTGACTATCCCACCGGCCTGCGAAAACTGAGAAAACTCATAAAACCCAGACATCGCTGAGTGTGAAAACTGTACAGGAGGTGTCTGTGTTGTGGCCATGGATGATGTGGTTGAACCCGCCAAATATCTAGTATATGAACCTCAAGTTGGATCTACAAACATAGACCCATAATAGCCTCCAAGAGGGGTCATCTGTGACGGTGGCGGTGGGGGGTCATAAAACCAGGTGAAGGCGGTGACATCTGGTAATGGAGAGGTTGTGGCGGCATCATATATGGTTGCAGTATGTAAGTTGTTGGATACGGTGGCTGCTGTGAAGGTCCTGCTGTTGCAGTTGAGGAAGAACCGGAAGCACCTGCTCTCCGTTCACGAGTTGGGGGATAATAATGCTGTGTCGGTGAACGTCTCTGTCGACATCGCGGAAAGGTCTGCCCTCGTGCATCCTCAGGAAGCAGAAACAGTTTCCCGTTACTGTTGAACCACTCATAATAACCATCAGCAACCATCAAGAGGTCAAGTAAAATGGGTTCTCTACGGAGAAGGCGCCGATGTCGATCCTCCCACAACATGAGCCACTCATGATGCCTCACCAGCCAATTTGTATCTATCTTGTCGCGTCTATCTGTGCTATGTAACTCTTCCATATTGCGAGGTGCTTCCGGAATTGATTGAAAACAACCAAATTGTCGGAGCACTCGATCAGTGGAGTGTCACTCGAAGGTCGCATAACAGATCAAGGGGATCATCGCCATCCAAACATCTGATGGGCCCCTCAACTCAGGTGGGATCACCGCCCTCACATCATTAGTAGAATATGGCACCCATTCAAACTAAAACAAATATATATAATTTTTATCAAAAGAATAATCTAATTATATAACTATAATCTAAAATCGATTTTTAAACATTAAAATTCATACATGTGTGCCAGTCTTTTGATCTATTAGCACCCTAATTTTTTCTAAATCATCAGGTAGCTCTTGATGATTTTTCCTATCAGTAGACCACATATTCAAGGAAAAAAAATTATTATACGCTTTATAAAATTATTAATATACGAAATCAGTTTTATAATTACCTTAGGAGTAGTGGAAATACGAATGGGTTCTTCACAACGGGACATAAAAAGGGCAATCGATACCATGCCCAAGACTGCAGCAGTAGGAGACATCCGCCGATAGCATTACGCCTGTAGTCAGTGGCTCGACACATCTCCCTGTACAGCAAAGCCAAAACTGCCGAGCCCCAACTGAATGATCCGGCCAGATTAAAGTCGCTCAAATGTCGCAACCACATACAGTGAACTTGGTTGCGCGATTTGTCCAGCATCAGCAACCCTCCTATCAGTTGCAGTATGCATGCCCGTGCATACATTTTAACTTCATTCTCAGACGCGTCCTCGCTCAACTCCCGAAAATTGGCATCTAACCAATTTAACGGTATCCGACCACCGTTAAAACTTTCCGGGACACATCCTAGATTTTCCCTGCACAAAGTAGTCCAGGAACCCTGTGTGATCCCTGATATAACATCCCCATCCACCGGAAGCCCCAGGTGCATAGCAACGTCCTCAAGTGTAATCGTGCACTCTCCGCACGGAAGATGGAATGTGTGGGTCTCCAGCCTCCACCGCTCTACTAAGGCAGAGATAAGGTATGGTTCTATCTTATAATGACCCTGATATCTACCTATGTAACCAAATCTAGCCTCTACTAAATACGGCAAGACACGGCTAGGTATCACTAACTTAAGGTTCCTAATAAAAGGATCTAATACACGGTCCTTCTCTTAAAAATAAATAATTACAAAAAATTAATTCTTAATCTAATAATCATGCATTAAATAAATCAACAAATTATTACTAATAATTTAAATTAAATTAAAACGTTAAAATGTTACCATATCAGCAAAGTGTCGAGATATATGATTTTCATCCAAGCGAAGTAGACCGCCTTCCATTATATATCTGCAAAAAAAATTATATAAGTAAAATATTAAATAAATTTAAATACTTAAATAAATTAAATACAAAATATTAAAAATATAATAAAATATACCTTAAACAGAGAATATAAGAGTATTTAAGAGAAGTTGAGAGAAATTGAGAGAATTTGGTGTGATGAAAGTGATTGAGGATGAGGGTATTTATAGGGAGGATTGGGGTGTAAAGCGTCGGGGTATGGGGGTAATTAAACATATAGCGCGGGCAAGGGTCGCGCCTTTCTGACGCGTGGCAGATACACATGTAAGGCACGGCCCCTGATCCGCGTTATACCCATGTGTATCCCATGTCAGCATATAGCGCGGTGCAGGGGGCGCGCCTTACCCCACGTGGCGCCAAATCAGCATATAGCGCAGTTCAGAGGTCGCGCTTTACTGCTAAGGGTGTTAAATCGAAAAATATAGTCTAACCGATGTTAGATCAGTAAATATACCGGTCACCTGTGATTTTTTCGAGAAAAACGCCTCAAAACAATTGTAATAATCCGTACTACTGTTTTGATTATAACTTCATGAGCTGGTCTAAGGAGAAATTAGGTGATAACTATAACGCATTGAAGGTATTTTTGCACTAAAATAAAATATTGAGGGTCAAATTACTAGAAATATAGAGAGCAAATTGATTATTTTGTAAATGTTGGGGCTAATTTGATCATTATGTCATTGCTTTATTACAAGACATAACCCGAAGCTAAGCTGCTAATTGTCTCTCGTGAGAGTTCATGTGAGAGAAAAAATCAAAAAGAAAAATACTCAGAAACGCTCAAACTCACTCTTTAACTCAATCTATTAACACAGGCAAGCCCATGCTTTCTTTCATTCTTTTACATTGCACTTTGGTTTTGTTGGCTTCTTTTTCAATTCCAAATACTCCTTGAGGGCCATCTCTGGTCTGCTTCTTCACCAAAGAAGGGTTCTTTTCTGGTGTTTTCCTCTTTGCTTTCTGCTCAAGAGTTTAATGGGTTTTCCTTTATGTTTATGGAGATCAAGAGATTCCTTGTTGCCTTGTTTGTTCATGTGTTTGTAGTTTTACTTTTTGATATCAAACCCAGTTTTTGTCTGTTAATCATACGGTAATCAATGGAGCATGTATTAATCCTTGTTTTGGATGAATTGCTTTTGAGGAATTGCATTGTTGAAGATACTGGTTTCTGTTAGTTTGAATATGTTGAATCTGTGTTTTAATGACTGGCATTTCTTGCAGGACTGTAAATGAATCAATTGATTCGGATTTGGAGAAGAACTGCACATTAGATCTGAGTTCTAACACTGTTCTTCCATCTCCTCGGCAATGTTTGAACATCGAAAATCGAGGCGTAATGAGGATGTGTTGAGGGTGAAGGAGGGGTTTACCGAAATCGAATTTCGCCGTTACCGCAGTGCATCTTGTAAAAACATTCCATGTAGATCTGTTGGGGCAGAAGGCAATGCTGAGTTGAAGCGAGGTTCCATGTATCAAAGCTCTGAAGAGATAAGGAAAATGAAGAAAACAGGCAGCCTTGAGGAGAGGAGGAAGATCAAAATATCCCCTAGTAGTGACGCCTCGTATTCGTTTAGGAACTCGGTGACGTCGTCTGGCTCGAACATGAAATCAGCTTCGATTAGCAAACCTTATTTCGAGTCATGCTCCTCAGATGCCTTCATTGAAATATGTCTAAGTTCGGATGATAAAGATTGCAGAAAGAAAGATAAACAGTTGGTGGAAAGTGCAGGACATGATAAGAAGAGGAACGGCAGTTTCGGATGTGAACCGATTGTCCGTCCTTCAGATGATGGTAACGACATTGTTGAAAATGACATGGTTTGGAACCTTCATAAGTCACAATCTGCTAAGATGGAAGCTTGTTATTCAGCCTCTTCATCAGAAAGTGACAGGTTTTCCTGAGCCAGCTCGAAAGCCAGATTTAGTCCTATTAGAAAGACGTTTGATCCGTTCATGAAATCAATGTCTCTGCAAAGTCCTTTGGGATATGCAGCAGAAGCTGAATGTGTCAAAACTATTGGCATGGGAAATAGGAGAAGAGATAAGACATTTATCAAGAAAGATACCATCCACTCCCTGGTGGCAAGCTCACCAGTTCACCTACATGATTGTCTCAAGTTGGGAGTGAATCATTCTCGATGAATCAACCGGAAGTAATTGTTCTCCTGGCCAAACAGTGGAAGCAAGACAATGCTTTCAATAGGGTAAATAACTTTCACTCCGTCAGCAATAGAAAGAAGAGCAATGCCGGTATGTGGCAGTTGAATGATAGTAGCCAAGATTGTTCGGTTTTTGCTCAGATGCAAGTCTCCTGCTGTTTCTGCTCGAAAATTAAAGACGGAGGGGTGATTGAAAATCATGGTTACAGAGTTTGTTATGTATGATATCTCACACGCAAGACGGTGTTTCCGTCCAAGGGATCCCCTGATGTTCGTAACCCTGATCTGTTCTAGTCCGGGATCAGATGTTGGATATTGCGAATCAGACAATGGCTCTAATGCAGTGAGGCTTAAAGATCACTTAAATCTTGCTTCAGATAGTGATGAGGTCGACTCCCTAAACGGATCAACTCCATTACTACCTGCCAATCTGCATCCGAACCTCGAAATTGCTGCCATAGTCAGTGAAGTACCATATAAGAATAGAGAGCTTGAAATACAGAAGAGGGGACAAAATCGGTGATAAGAGGCATTTAAACCTACTGAATGTCTGTATGATTGAAGAATGCAAAATGAACATACAAGATAGCAGGAGCCAAGAGAAGGTGAAGGTGAAGGTGAAGGTGAAGGTGAAGGTGGTTATTCCTACTGGAAACCATGGCTTTCCTAGTACCAAGACCTCAGTTCCTTCATCGCTACTCGATAGGTGAAGGGTGGAGGATGCGATTGTGGTGGCAGAATTTACTAACTTATTAGAAAGATGAAAGAAAATAAACTTATCGATAGTTAACAACAATTAGGATTACTACCGCTGCGTGCACAAAATCCCGCAGACGTTGAAACTAGTTTGACATTATCTTTTACAATCTTCATCAGTTTTGCATTTCAATTTCTTCTGAGCTTCAATCATCGAAAATAACACACCTTCAAACAATAACACTCAATTAATATTTTGAAAATCATGAGAAAAATACATACATTATAATATATATTGATTGCTTATAAAAAAAATCCCTTACCGGATAAAAGCAAAAGAGTGAAGAAAATAGTTCAGTTCAAGGAAGTCTCCATGGTTCTTTCTTTTCCTCTCTTTCAAGTGTTTTGGTAAATGAATGTTGAATTTATAGTCGTAACTCATAACTATAGAGAGAAGTTTCAGTCCTATGTTCGAGCATCATGAATGTCAGGAGTATAAATATTTAATGTCAAATAGTTATCTTTAAACGGATACTACCAAATTAATAAAAAGAAAAATTATTGCCCCCGCATTAGTTGGGGTTAATTTTTTACTTAACTTTTAAAAAAATATGATAATAATATTTAATATAATTATAAATTTAAAAGTATTATATTTTTAGAATATAATATCAATTCTAAATAAAAATTGTTGTCCCTCTCCTCTTGGGATAATGAAGCTAATGAAGGCAGTAAAACTTGTGTAGAAATATTTTTTAGGTATATATATATATATATATAATATAAAAAAATTATATGAAGTGTCATAAATAAGATTTTAAGATAAGAACCATAAAAAATAAAAAATTCGAATTTCAAAATAGAAACGTGTATACTTTTAAACCTAATAGATCCGCCACTGTGGGTAAGTTTCCTAGATATCCTTTGAATATTCTTTTTCCTTGTGTGGTGGTCAGTGAAGTTGAGTTTTTATATAATCTTTCCGATTAATGTTTAGAATAAATTCCATCTTTTAGTACTCTAATTGTTATTTTTATTCCGTTTAACTGAATAATTATTATTTTTATTTCGTTTTGATCACTCAACTGTTAATTTTTTTAACTATACGTGTAGTTTACCCTAATGCTTATATAGTCACGGAAATTAGTAAATGCGCATGTACTTTTATTGAAATTAATTTCATTTATTTTATGAAAATTTATTAATTATAAAATTAATTATCATAATAATTTAATTAAATTTTATATGAATTTTTCAATGATATACGTGGAAGAAAAAATATAAAAAATAATTAGATTGATTTTAAAATATATTAAGATTTAAACCTAAAATATTAAATATTATATTTTAAAATAATTACATAAATTAACTTAATTAAGTTCAAATTAACAATAGAATGATACTTTATGTGATAACTATTTGGCATACTAATAATGTAAATTAGTCATATTACCATTCTACTATTTAGATTATGTTGAAAACATTTTAATGTTTCGATATAACAAACTAAGAATAAATGATTTTTAAGATTTTACAAAAGACTTTCTAAGAATATTCGATACAAATTTTTGAATATCAAAATATTACTCCAAATCTTTCAAAGTTCAAATTCAATCCTTACTAAAGTGTAAAAATTAAGTTTCAATCTTAAAATAATTTTGAAACAAATTTAAAGTATTTCGAGCACTATTCAAACCAAAAATTTATAGATTACTCAGAGGGTACCGATTCCCTCTAGTAGGGAACTGATACCCCCTGAATGGTTTTGGCTCCGAGAAATAACAGATTACTCGGAGGGAACTGATTCCCCTCCAGGGGGTACCGATTCCCCCCTGTTTAACGGTCGAAATATTTGAATTTTACACTGCATGAACATATCCCCTATGAGGGGGTACCGATTCCCCCCACGCTACAAGTTGTTTTATTAATTGTTTTCACACAATAACGGCTCTATTGACTCCACTAATGATCCCCAACGTTCAGAATCAATTGAAGGAGTATTTAAAAAAACTTAGAAGCCATTGATCAACCAAAAGAAAGAAGAAATCATTGAGAAACAAGAGAGAAAGCATCAAACACCAAGTTTGTGCAATTCAAGCCAATTTTCCTTCAATATTCATTTTGCTTTCAAGAACACTATTTGTACTCAATTGTATTCGTTCTTGAGTGTTCTTTTCTTGCTCTAGAATTGTGCAAACATCTTTCCTTGTGAGGATTTATGTAAGTTTGCAAAATTTGTATTTTTCTCTTTGGGAGAGAGTGTTCTCAAGAATTTGGGGTATAATTCTTGAGGGAGTTGTAAGGTTACTCTTTGTCCTCAAAAGAAAGACAAATTAGTGAATTTGTGGAAAATCCTTAGTGTGGATAGATAAGGTAGTGGACGTCCTCTTGGCCTATTCCGTCGATCAATTAACTCAACAATTGGTATCAAAGCCTCACTCATTTGAAGTTTTAACCACCTCTTGAGTCGATTCGGGAAGAGTTAAATCGATAAAGATGGCGTCCACTTCCGGTTCATTCTCCATGGAAGAATCCAAAACAATTGACGTGCCTCCACACTTCAACGGAACAAATTATCATCGTTGGAAGAAGTTCATGATGATATTTATCCAAGCATTTGATATGGAAGCTTGGATGATGATCGAGAAAGGATATTCTTCTCCTACGAAGAAGGCAAAGAAGTGGAGTAATCAAGAACGGAAGAAAGCTCAACAAAATACAAAAGCTATGCACATGTTGTGTTGTGCAATTGATCCTAATGTATATAAAGGAGTTTCTTCTTGTTCAAATGCCAAGGAGATGTGGGATAAGCTTGAGGAGATCTATAGAGACAAGAAAGAAGAAGAACCAATAAAGGTGATGTCTCTATTAGCTCTCACAGAGCCAAAGGTATCTTCTAACTCAAATAGATTAAATTCAAAATCTTTTAATGAGTTACAAGATGCTTATCATGAATTATTTTCGGAGTTTGAGACCATGAACTCCAAATATAATAAATTGATTTCTAAATTTATAGCTAAAAATAATCTTCTTTTGAAAGCTAAAACAGATTTAGAAAATCAAAATGAAATGTTGAGAAAGGAGTTAGAGCTTTCAAAAACGAAATCTGAAAACTTTGAAAAGAAATTTTCAAATTAAACAAACTTCTTCTAGAAACGAAAATGGATTTTGAAAATCAAAATGAAATCTTGAAGAAGGATTTAGAGCTTTCAAAAATGAAATTTGAAAGTATTGAAAAAGAAAATTTTGATTTGAAAGTTAAGCTTGAATGCTTAACAAAAGAAAAATAGATCATTTTAAATAATTCATCTAGTTCAATAATGACACTGTGTTCACATTGTCATTATCATGGTCATAAGGAACATACTTGTCCTTTAAAGAAAGGAAAACGATTTAAAATTAGACAAGTATGGGTTCCAAAAGGAACAAGAGGCATCGAAACTAACATTCAATGATCCAAAGCAATTTGGATACCAAAATCTACTTAAATGTCTCTTGTAGGTGTGTGGGAGAAAATTGTGATGAAAATGACGATATTCAATATGCTCTGGCCACACATGAAAAAGGAATGGGTAACCTCTAAACTTAACATAATTATTTTATTTGGTTGCTCATTTAGTTTATGCATGCATGAGGTTTTAAATGTTGAATAATTCTAAATGATTATGTTTTATCTCATGTATGTTAAAAATATTGTATGATGAACATAGTGATTTTGGTAATGTTTTATAAACTCTAGTTCATCATATTAATTTTTGGTCAAAATTGTTTTTAAAATGTAATTGATATCTCTTTAACAATTGATATCGATTTTTCAAGAACTTTGGTTTTGCAAAATTTTGACCTTAATTTTTTTTAATGTTTATACATAGATTTTTTTAATAATATAAAGTTTTAATGCATAACATTTTCAAAAACTTTATACATAAACTCTTAATCTCGATAATCGACATTGCATGATGTTTTATTTGTGAATGGGTTAAAAGCATAATCTTTTGAAAAAATGAATTTAATAAAAGATACAATGTCATATTTTAAATTAATGTTTGCAAAATTCATTGACATTGCATCCATTTTGGTTATGCTTATTGGACATAAAATAGGGACATATACATTGTGCATTTAGATTCTATTGATATGACTAATTTATGCCTAGATGCTAAGGATGAGCATGATAGTTGGTTATGGCATAGGAGACTAGGACATACTAGCATGAGTGTTTTGCAACGACTAATTCAAGGAGATTTAGTTTGAGGGTTGCCTAAACTAAAATTTGATAATGATAAAATTTGTGATGCTTGTGCTAAAGGAAAACAAAAGTGAATTTCTTTTAAATCCATTAATGACGTATCCACTAGTAGAGTATTACAATTGATCCATTTAGATCTTTTTGGTCCATCTAGGACTACTAACTTGGGTGGAAAACAAGCATTTGTATTGGTAGATGACTATTCTAGATATACTTGGGTTCTATTCTTAAGTACTAAAGATGAAGCATTAGAAAAATTCATCACGTTTTCAAAAGTAATCCAAAACGAAAAAGGTTACTATATAACTAGTGTTAGGAGTGATCATGGAACTGAATTTGAAAATCTTGGATTTACTGAATTTTGTATTTTGTTGAAAACATTTTTGATATTTCGATATAACAAATTAAGATAAATGAATTTTAAGATTTTCCAATAATGTTTTCTAAGTATATTCGATATAATTATTCGAATATCAAAATATTACTCCAAATCTTTTAAAAGTCATTTTTAATCCTTACTCAAGTGTAAAATTAAGTTTTAGTCTTAAAATAATTTCAAAACAATTTTACAAAATATTTCGAACCATTTCAAAGCCAAAAATTTCAGAATGTCCAGAGGGAACCGATTCCCCCCCAAGGGGGTACCGATTCCCCCCTGAATGGTTTTGCTCCGAGAAAAATAGAATGCTCGGAGGGAACCGATTCCCCCCAGGGGGTATCGATTCCCCCTGTTTAACGGTCAAAATATTTGAATTTTACACTTAGGGAACCGATTCCCCATGAGGGGTACCGATTCCCCCCACGCTCCAAGCTGTTGTATTAATTATTTTCACACTTAAACGGCTCCAATAACTTCATTAATGATCCCCAACGTTCAGAAGTGATTCAAGGTGTATTTAAGCAAGCTTAGAAGCCATTGATCATAAATAAGAAATATCAAGCAACTAGAATCAAGAGAGAATCAAAGAGAAAGCATCAAACCTCAAGTTTGAGCATTTCAAACCTATTTTTCATTCAATATTCATTTTGCTTTCAAGAAAGCTAATTGTGCTCAATTATATTTATTCTTGAGTGTTCTTTCTTTGTTCTATAATTGGGCAAACATATTTGCCTTGTGAGGTTTTTCTTGTAAGTTTACAAATTTGTAATCTTCTCTTTGAGAAAAGAGTGTTTTCAAGAATTGGGGTATATTCTTGAGGGAGTTGTAAGGTTATCTCTTTGGCCTCAAAAGAAAGAACAAATTTGTGAATTTGTTGGAAAAATCCTTAGTGTGGATAGCTAAGGTAATGGACGTAGACTTTGGTTGATAAAGTCGAACCACTCTAAATCGTTGTGCAATTACTTTTAATTTTCTACAAAAGCTTCCACAAAATTTTAATTGCCAATTCACCCCCTATTGGCCGATTCCGTCAATCGATTAACTCAACATATTTCTAATGGTATTAGCTATAATTGTTCAGCACCTAGAACCCCTCAACAAAATGGAGTTGTTGAGAGGAAAAATCGAACTTTAGAAGAAATGGCTAGAACCATGTTTTTGTGAAAACAATTTGCCAAAATATTTTTGGGTGGAAGCCACCAATACCACTTGTTACGTTATTAATCGAGTAATGATTAGACCTATTTTGAAGAAAACTCCATATGAACTTTTTAAAAATAAAAAGCCTAACATTAGCTATTTTCATCCTTTTGGATATAAATGTTTTGTTTTAAACAACAGTAAAGAAAATCTTGGCAAATTTGATGCTAAAAGTGATGAAGGAATTTTTCTGGGTTATTCCTTAAACTCTAAAGCTTATCGAGTATTTAATAAAAGAACTTTAGTTGTAGAAGAGTCTATACATGTTTTTTTCGATGATAATCCCCTTCCGAGGAAGGATTCTTGTCTGAATGATGATGTAGGTATTATAAACATAAATGACGTTGGAGAACCATCATTAAATGAAGAAACGAAAGATGAGGGAAACTCAAGATCCTCTCGAGAATCCAACCATTGAAGAAAGGGAAGTCTCTTATCCAAGGGAATACAACTATGTCAAGGATGGTGAAATAATAGGTGATCCATCCAAAGGGGTAACAACTCGATCTTCTCTTAGAAATATATGTAATTATGTTGCATTTATTTCATGCATAGAGCCTAAGAATATTAAAGAAGCATTAAATTATGAACATTGGATTATGTCTATACAAGAAGAGTTAAATCAATTTGAGAGAAGTAGAGTATGGACATTAGTTGAAAGGCCTAGTAATAAATCTACTGTAGGTACTAAATGGGTATTTAGGAATAAGCTTGATGAAAGTGGTAATATAGTGTGAAACAAGGCTAGACTTGATGTTCAAGGGTATGCTCAAGAAGAGGGCATAGACTATGATGAAACATACGCTCCAGTAGCTAGGATGTAAGCAATTAGAATGTTATTAGCATTTACATATTTTCATGAATTTAAATTATATCAAATGGATGTTAAAAGTGCATTTTTAAATGGTTTTATAAAATAAGAAGTGTATGTGGAACAACCTCCAGGTTTTGAAGATTCAGAATTTCCAAATCATGTTTTTAAATTGACAAAAGCATTTATGGTCTAAAACAAGCTCCTAGAGCTTGGTATGAAAGACTGTCAAATATTTTGTATGAAAGATTGTCAAATTTTTTATTTGAAAAAGATTTTTTTTTAAAAGGGGAGGTTGACACTACATTATTTTTAAAGAGAAAAGGTAAAGATTTATTAGTAGTTAATTTATGTTGATGATATAATATTTGGTTCTACTAATGATGTTCTTTGCCAAGAATTTTCTAAGTTAATGCAGAGTGAATTCGAGATGAGCATGATGAGGGAGATCTCATATTTCTTGGGACTCCAAATCAAGCAAATAAAAGATGGAATCTTCATCAATCAAGCTAAATACGTCAAGGATATGCTTAAGAAGTTTGGATTGGAAAATGGGAAACCACATACCACTCCAATGAGCACTTCTTCAAAGCTTGACATGGATGAAGGAGGTAAATGTGTGGATATTAAATTATATAGGTTAATGATTGGTTCTTTGTTTTATCTAACCGCAAGTAGACCGGACATTATGTTTGATGTTTGCTTATGTGCTAGATTTCACTCATGCCCTAAGGAATCACATTTACTAACCGTTAAGAGGATCTTTAGATACCTTAACGACACTCCTAGTTTAGGACTTTGGTATTCTAGAGACTCTACTTTTATCTTGCATGCTTTCTCTGATGCGGATTATGGAGGATGCAAAATAGATAGGAAAAACACCTCCGGTACTTGTCAATTCCTAGGAAATATGTTGATTTCTTGGTTTTCAAATAAACAAAATTGTGTTGTATTATCTATCACTGAAAGCATAATACATTTCAGCCGGTAGTTGTTGTGCACAAGTTTTATGGATGAAACAACAACATTTTGATTATGGAATTGAAGTAGGTACCATAAATATCAAGTGTGACAATGCTAGTGCTATTTGTCTCACTACAAATCCCATCCAACACTCTAGAACTAAGCATATTGAAATTAGACATCATTTCATTAGAGATCATGTCACTAAAGAAGATATAGTTCTAGAATATGTTGATATTTTGCACCAATTAGCGGATATCTTTACAAAACCTTTTGATAAAGAAAGATTTTGAACACTTACGAGAGAATTAGGTTTGACCAACCTATCTTGAGTTAGTGTTTAAAATAAGTTTAGCACTTTTAATTAGTTTTGGAAAATGCTTATAAAAATAACACTTTTGATTGCATTCTTTGCTATTAGTTAGGGGGAGTTTATGATTCTTGGTGAAAAATTAATTATATGTTCAAATTATGTTTAAGGATAGAATTGATTGTTTGAACATAGTTAATCTTCTTAATATGAGTTGTCAATACCACTAGAACAAATTAATTTAGCATTTTGAGTTTAAAATACATATTTTTATTTTTTTTCCTGGCGCTAGAAATCGATACCCCCTTGCATGGGTACCGATTCCCCCTTTGAATGGGTACTGATTCCCCCTTAAGGGAATCGATACCCTCCACGGGTTCTGGTTATTATCTCTTAAAAGAACCTTATTTTTTTCAAAACCCTCTCCTTATCTCTCTCTCGTCGTTCACTCCTTCTCTCACCCTATCTCTACATTGTCTGAAAACAACAATTTTTAAGTCGGATTTACTTTAATTTTTAACATCAAAACCTACTAACATCATTAATTTCGTGCAAACTTCATCCAATCTCACTCAAATCCGAAAATCTTCAAGGTATTTTTTTTCTAAAACTTCTATTTTATCAATTTTTGATTTTAGGACTAGTTTTAATTAGTTCTAGGATAAACATTACATCGGGCTTTGATTATATGATGTTTCTAAACTAGATTCTACAACTAATTTCATCAACAACACAATATTTGATCAATTTTTTTTTAATTTCGAAATAAAAAAATGATATTGATTTTCAAACTGTTGTGTTTTGATTTAATTATGTTATCTTTGAAAAGTATATATATTAATTTTCAAACATTGTTTTCAAACATAGTTTTCAAAATTGTCCATTAGGATTATTTTAGACAACCTTGAAATATTGAGGACTCATTTGAGTTTTGGGATTGTTATTTGTCGCATACATGTGTTTTAAAATTGCAGGTTATCTATCCATTCTGATCTGTTAATCATGTCTCACAAACGCTCTAGGTCATCTACTAGTTGTTCAAATCGACCTTCAAACCCTCCTCCTATTTCACCTCAAAATCCAAACCCAATCAAACCGGTTATGACTATCCGTAATTCGTGCTTTAATGAACCTGGTCGTAGACAAGATCTCTACTATAGGTATTCTAATTATTTTGAGTCATACAAAATTAGGGAAGAACGAATCTCATCTCTTCAAGCTATGTTAGACATAAATTTTAGATATCTTCCTACCCTACGAGAGTGGAAATTTGATAAACTCTTTGAACTCGAACCAATAGTTTATCATCAACTCGTTCGAATTTTCAATTCTAATGCAGTTTGCATTCAAAATCGGGCTAAAACCGCAACCATAGGAATTCGATCCTATTTTCTAGGAAATTTCTTTTATATTGACCCAGAATACATAGGCCACTCATTAGGATTAGATAATGAAGGCTTAGACGATGAAAAACAAACGGTAGGTTCTCATTATAAAAGAAGGGATAATGCGAGTGTATTAGATCTCCATGAACGTTTCCTTCATCTAATGATCTCTTTGTGGTTTCGACCATCCGAAGGTAGATACTCCACTCTTCGAGCCTTGGATCTTTAGTGGATACATTGTATCCAAAATAATCTTAAAATAAACCTACCCCATATTATCTTTGCCAAAATTATCAAAACTGTAAACCTTTTTCCTAATTAAAAACTCTGTTCATCTCTAGTTTACGGTTGTATTCTGAGTAATATGTTTTTTAAAGCCGAGCTTAGGGTTGGCCTTGATGCCTCTTTTCCTCTCAAAAATCAAATCAATCTCTTTTCCTTAACAAAATCGGGATGGAAGATAAGTGAAGAAACTGGTCAATGGGTTCGTACCAGTGAGCAAACTCCGGGAGCTAGTTCGTCACAAGATATTAACGAAGCCGACGATGAGCCAGAGCAGCACGAGGAACAAGCACATCAAGAAGATCAAGTGCCTCCATACTTCCGATCATTTATGGAGAATCTTGATATGAGGTTTGCATCCATCAAATCACATCAAATTGCTAACAACGAAACGATGAATTGTCGTTTTGATACTTTGGACGAGCGAGCCGATGCACTTTCACGTGATGTGGCCAACATTTGGACACGTTTATCTCCTACTGATCCACCGATGGACGATTAGGCCTTGTTTCTTGCTTAGCTTTATTAGATACAACCTCGAACTTATTGCTTTAACATTTTGATGCTTATGGATGTTTGAATTTGCGAATGTTTAAATTTGTTTTAGATATTTGAACTTATTTGGTTTGGCTTAAATTTCATTTTGTGCATTATTTATATCATTTTAGATATATGACCACTTTTGTCATTTCACATTATTTTTTAATATGGAATTCTGAAACTAATGGTTAACGTCTTCTCTTGATTATGATCTCACCAGCTTAAGCTATTTTTAGAAAAATTAACTTGCTAAAATTTTCAAAAACCTTGTTTTAAAGTGTTTTAGAGTCTCTTTTTTATTTAACAAAAAGGGGAGAAGTGTTATAGTAAGGGGAGTAATTTTCAAACTTACTTTTTGATTTCAAAAATGATTTTTCATTTAAGAAAATCTTAAAATTACTATAATGTTTTGTTATATCAAAAAGGGGGAGATTGTTAAAAACATTTTGATGTTTTGATATAACAAACTAAGAATAAATGATTTTTAAGATTTTACAAAAGACTTTCTAAGAATATTCGATACAAATTTTTTAATATCAAAATATTACTCCAAATCTTTCAAAGTTCAAATGCAATCCTTACTAAAGTGTAAAAATTAAGTTTCAATCTTAAAATAATTTTGAAACAAATTTAAAGTATTTCGAGCACTATTCAAACCAAAAATTTACATATTACTCAGAGGGTACCGATTCCCCCTAGTAGGGAACCGATACCCCCTGAATGGTTTTGGCTCCGAGAAATAACAGATTACTCGAAGGGAATCGATTTCCTTCTAAGGGGTACCAATTCCCCCTGTGTAACGGTCGAAATATTTAAATTTTACACTGCAGGAACCGATCCCCTATGAGGGGGTACCGGTTCCCCCCACGCTCCAAGCTGTTTTATTAATTTTTTTCACACAATAACGGCTCTATTAACTCCACTAATGATCCCCGACGTTCAGAATCAATTGAAGGAGTATTTAAACAAGCTTAGAAGTCATTGATCAACCACAAGAAAGAAGAAATCATTGAGAAACAAGAGGGAAAGCATCAAACACCAATTCAAGCCAATTTTCCTTTAATATTCATTTTGCTTTCAAGAACACCATTTGTACTCAATTGTATTCATTCTTGAGTGTTTTTTCTTGTTCTAGAATTGTGCAAACATCTTTCCTTGTGAGGATTTCTGTAAGTTTGCAAAATTTGTATTTTTCTCTTTGGGAGATAGTGTTCTCAAGAATTTGGGGTATAATTCTTGAGGGAGTTGTAAAGTTACTCTTTGTCCTCAAAAGAATGACAAATTAGTAAATTTGTGGAAAATCCTTAGTGTGGATAGCTAAGGTAGTGGACATAGACTTTGGTTGAGAAAGTCGAACCACTCTAAATCACTGTGCAAATATTTTCAATTTTCTGCAAAAACTTCCACTAAAATTTTTATTGTCAATTCATCCCCTCTTGGCCTATTCCGTCGATCGATTAACTCAACAGATTATAATTAAAAAATTTAATTTATAAAATTATAGAAGCTAAAATTAATCAAATTACTCGCTAAATAATATTGATCAATTTATTTGTCATCGCTATAATATTATTTTCACTCAAGAAAACAGTTTAAGTCAATTTGAGTTCCAATAATATCAAAATTTTAGTAAATATATAATTTATGTCATAGTTATATACTTATAGCGAGAATTTAATAGTAACAAAAAGTTACTTATAATAATTACTTTAGTGTTGTATAGTAACTTGTGACAAAATTACTCATAATCATTATTAATTTATCACTAAAAATCTTTATTATTGTAGTGATTGAGCAATGAATGAATTTCATATTGGCCTTTCCTTATTTCTTTAAGTATTTTACAGTTTGTATGGAATCAATTCTAGCTGTTCTCCAAGGTGTTACAAACAGTGTCGTTGTTGGATCTGTGCAGGAGGGATACCTGCCCAGGGTCTCAAATTAAAAAAATATATAATTTAAAAATTAATTAGATTTAATAATTTAGATTTAATTAAAAGATTAAAAGATTAAAATATTAAGGTAATGATGTAGATTATTTTATAATAAGTTATTTGATGTTGACATAAATTATTTTTTTCAGAATTAAAAGGGTTTAGAGATGTTCATATTTAATAATTTTTTTGAATTAAATCATTTGAAATTTGATATGTTTATTAAATAATTTGTTGAGCGTAATAAAAAACAATTTACAAATAAATTAATTTATTTTTGTCTAATCTTAAAATTCAAATTTTTTCCAATACTTATCATTAGAGGCACAGGTTTTAAGTTTTCCCTAAGACCACAAAAATCTAAAAAAGTGTATGGTTAAAAAGCATATATTCCGGTGATTCCTAAATAAAAGAAACAAAATAGTTAAGAGCAAGTACATCTGATCGGTTGTTCAAATTATTTATGTTTGTTCCCTTACATTCCCTTAGATCATGAGTTTTAAACTCACTAAAAAGATTCCCCTTTCTCCTAGAATCCTTGGTGTTGACTTTAGAGCACGTTGGGCGTATAAGGAATGGAATTCCATGTTTTGGGGGCATGTGAAATGCTTTGGAATAGACGGAATTTTTTCGAATTAAGACTAATTTGATAAAATTATGTTTATTTTTGAAATTAAAATTATTATTATATCGCGTCATATTTTTACTAAGTCAACAGTAAAACTTGATGGCGAGTGAACAAAATATAAACATTAGACATGATTTTAAAAAAAAAATAGTTAAATGATCAAAGCTTAAAAACAAAAATAGATGAGTGATCAAATATGTAATTTACCTTAATTAACTAAAACATAAAATTATTATTAGTTGATATGTATGTAAAAAAATTTGTTTAGAAGTAGAAATAATTATGTAAAGTGCTTTGATAACATAGATAGATGAGCAGCAGGGCGAGGCCTGATCGAATATGTATGTTACAAAGCCAACATTCTTCCCCTTCCAATAAGGTAAATGGAAGCACCATACAACCAACAGCATACAGGAAACCAAGTTTCCCATATAAATTACAAACTACAACAACTTGAATTTCTCCTACCATCTAAAATATAATTTCGGATCACTGCCGTCGTTTTGGGGGCTTAATCGAAGAATTGCTTGTGGCGGCAGCAGCTATTTTCCTAGGACCTGGTGATATACATTCCAAAGAAAAACGCAAACAACGATCAAAATTTAACACATGCAAGGGAAGCACCAGTGCTTGGTGACTGATAAAACAGTTTGCTTATAGAAATACATTACATACTCGATGGAATCTTCGAGGTGCTCCTGGACAGTGACAATCGACCAGAAGGTTTTGTTTGCAACACTTTCTGAGATAGCTTCGGAAGCTTAGACGGGAGTGATGGGATGATCGACCTATTTTCATCAAGCAACAGGTTAACCAACCAGGAATTGAAGTTATTACAGCCTACTATTAGCTAGTAACTTTCGTTTCTATTTCTACTTGTCGATGCAGAAACTAGATCCTACGGAAAATAAAAGCATACAAAGTTGAAGGATACTTACTTCCCTATATGATCAGATTTTTCGGATTTGCTTGCTTTCCCAATCTTCTCTGTTTTAATTGGAGGTTGTGAAACTTCTGGAAAAAGAGTGAACTCTACAGCACTACATATTGAGCCATCAGTATCTGTAGCCCCCATTGATAGATTACCATCCGATATATCACTTAATCTCTCCTCTGAATCTACATTTCCGAAGCCCAACAGCTCAATATCCTCTGTAGTATTCTGACTCGAATCTCTTCCTACGAGGCTTGTCTGTGCAGTTGATTTATTGTGATGCCTGGACTCAATATCGTCTGTAGTATTCTGACCCAAATCTCTTTCTGCGAGGCTTGTCTGTGCAGTTGATTCATTGTGATGCCTGGAGTCGTCCATTGACCGATGAGACCCAGATTCAGAATTCTTATCACCATTAGCTGAGAAAATGTCAACGTCCAAAGCTGCTTTGTCAAAACTTCCAAAGCTCGGCCTTCTTGAGTGTCTCGGGCTTTGTCGAGGAGTCCCACTAGAGTGTCCCCTAGGAGAGGAAGATCCATACCTCAGTGACCTCATACCACACTTAGTACCATTGCCATTACCCTTGAGTAACTGCAAATGCTCAATCTCTTGATCTTTCTTTGTGATGGTTTCTTTGAGGAATGAAACCTGTAAGGTCAAAATAGAAGATCAGAAATGAACTAGATTATGATGTTGTTGCACGTAAGCCAATCAAGAGGCTCATTGATGAAAGTGAGATTTTCATAGTCCAAGTTATGGAATATAACACCGTGGTTTCCCTGTTGCCAAAGAAATATGTTAACTAATATAGAAAATCACGACTTGGTTTCAACCAGCTATTCTAAATTAACTTCCGGTGAACGGGGAAAATGAGTAGAGGAAGAGAAAAGAAGAATACTTGTTCCATAAGTTCTCTGATATCTCTCCCTTCTCTGTTAGTCCGGGCAGCACCTAACTCAACACCAGAAACTCTTTCAGCAAACTTCAAAGTACTTACAGTTTCAGCATAAGAATCTACATCAGGATTAAGCTGCACAAACATGAGGGTTTTTGCCTGGCCACCTACAATTTTTAAATTTAAAAAGAGATAATTAATAAGAAAAAAGAAAAGAGGACTTTAGAGGTATGTAGAATATTATTGGACACGACTAAAATCACGATAGAAAAATTAAAATCAAAACACTAAAATGTACCCAAAGAACTCTGGAGAACTTGAGTCAGTTTGCTATTTCTATAAGGGATGTGAGCATTCTTTTGTGCCAGAGCAAAGATTACATCCCCAAGAGCTGACAGAGATTTGTTTATATGTTGAGCCTCTTTAAGCCTATCTCCAGTTGCTTCAGAACGATCTACCCGTTCGCTGCCGGCGAGATCCACCAGATGTAAACTACCGCGCAAAACAGCTTTAGTTTTTAAGTCCATGCCACGAACATGAACAGTGAGAATACTGCATATAATAATTTGCTCAAACCAATAAGACACATTTGACACAAAACTCCTACTCTCCAAATAACAAGAAACATACAAAGTCGTAAGTGAAAATATGACCTGTGGGATCTGCTACTCCTCTCATTTAGGGCTGTAGCACCAACGGCCCTATTCATCAAACCAATACTCATCAACTCCAGAACATCAGCGGTCGAATTTACGGAATGCATGCTTGCTTCAGGGACAGCTAACCCATTTGGCTGGGTAGTGCTCCAAATCCCAAGTGTGTGCAAGTCAAAGGAAACAAATAACAAATTTTAAGAATAGGACAAAAATCAAACGTAAAATATAACAATTATGTAATGAGGATTAAAAATTCATAAATCAATGGGGAAACATAAAGAACCGAAAGTAAGAAATAATAAGAATAAAGCAAATGCTATAGAGCCAATTTCTGACTAGAATTGAGGAAAACAAGAAATGAAATTCAAAAGATTCAAAAAAAGGATATCTTCTCTGGGAACTGTCGACAACAAGCAGATCGCGAACTTGCTCATTATAGATCTCAACCATTTGAACACCAACATCATATACAATGGAGCTTCTCCTGCTTTGAGAGATTTGAAAAAGATCATTTAATGCTCTATAATTGACTCCCCAATCTTCTTTAGAAGACAAATTAGGTCCACTCTGGAAAGAGATAATAAAAATGCATAAGGTATAGCCTACAAGTTTAATGTAAACTACATATTTCAAATGGAAAGATATTAGTAAACAGCTCACCATAGTATAAGTTTTTCCGGAGCCAGTCTGACCATAAGCAAATATGCAAACGTTGTATCCATCAAGAACAGATCGAATCAATGGTTGGGTGTCCAAAAATACTTCCTCTGCAGACATATCACATTGAAAAGTGATATACAAGCAGCAGTCACGAAACTATAACTGTTAGCAATTATGAGATAAATTTGAATATTAACAATGAACAGAGTTATGAAAATTTAAAACCTTGGGTAGCTGCTGGACTGAAAACCTTGTTAAACTTGAAGAGCCTATGAGTGTCCTTCCCTTGCTTTGAGGGATTGGAGACAACCAATTCACCGTTCTCACCAATATACTCTATTGCAGTTTGCTTCTTGCTTTGCCCTGGAAGGAATGGCCTTATCCTACAATAGACTCTAATATTTCCTGCACAAAAGAGACAGTTTCAGCCACTTTACAAAGAAACCTAAACAAACTAAAATACACAATGTACCTTTCAAATCTTGAACCTCGTTGTACAATCTTCGGTTTTCAGCAAGAACGGAATGATAATTTTCTGCAGCATCTACTAATTCTTTAAGCTTGATTCCTACCCGAGCAAAAAAGTATACACAGAGAGAAATTGTTCAAAACCCAAAATAGAAGGAAATGAAATTTAAATGGTAGACGACACCAAACAACAAAACAGAAAGAATAACCACACTACCTAAGAAATTCAGATTCTCTGAGTAGCCCTTTCTAGTCTTTAGGACTTCACATTTGACAGATTTTGACGCATCCCTCAATTCCTAAACAGTGTAAAAATTCATGTTAGAGGAATATGAATCAATACCACATCATTCGAACATTGCAAACACAACAAACAAACCTTTAAAACCCCAAACTGCTTATCAATGAAACTCTGATAACAGCGCTCCTTATCTTTCCATCTCTTTTGTTTAGATTCAGAAAATGACTGAAGCTCATCCACTTTTTTCCTGGAGTCACTTAAAAGACACTCAAGTTCTTTTAACTTCTTTTCTAACAATACTTTATTATCCTCAGCCTGGACTTCCAGTTTTAGACAATGTACTTCATACATCTTTTTGCTGCTCTCTAGTTCCTCTCTTAGCCTAGAAATCTCAAGGTCTTTCTGAACCTTCTCCTTCTTAAGCTGAAGCACATCCTGCTCTTCAGCTTTACCCTTCTCCTCCAGTTTGCTCTTTTCAAACTGCAATTCTCAATAAACATATATAGCAATTATATTTAGACTTTCTAGCAAAAAAAAATGGCTTTTGGGAGAAAGAAAGAAAGAAAGCAGAAAAAAGATAATGAGTGAGAGACAAATCCTTGGATAGCACCACATAGTGGCAAGGTACTAAGACTTTCAATGGGAAAAAAGAATAGCCTAATTGTGTTATCTACTATCCAAATTCTAACAGAGTCCCCAAACTGGTTAAGGTAACATAAAAGCATCATAATCAGTGCAAGTGTTTAAAAAAGAGGCTCAATATCAGATTTACAAACTTAATTTAAATATTTGAAACTAAATAATACAAAATTGAACCATCCTTTAAATTCTCTTCTTCTGAAATCAAATGGATTTTCCTTTGCAATAAAAAATCAAATCTCAAGATCTCTTTATCAGTACACTAGTTGAATTTCACACAAGATTTAAACGGAAACTCATGCAAAAGATATACATTTTGTATCCTTCTTACACTTTAAACACTAGTGAATATAAGCTAAGCAATTCACAGAAATATACACACTTCTTGAGTTTCAAAAGCACGAACAAAGCAAATTATTGACAGACAAGAAATCCATAGAACAATATGTCAATAATAGTCTTTTGAAAACTAAAGGCACCAAACTAAAACAATATAGTAAAATTAAAAATCAGCAATGAATTACGAGGGGAAATGATAAGAATTGCACCTTTATATGTTGTAGATGGTTTAGCACAACCTACAAGAAGCAAAACAAATCCATAGTTATTGAGACGGGGACCAGTTGAAGGCAAAAAGAATCAAGGAAAATGCCCTAAACTGTTAGTCAAGTACCATATTTTCCTCCTCGGTCCCCTTTGCTAGGGTCTCGAGTGCTCTTATTCTTGATTGATACTTTTCCTCACGAGCCCTAAAAAGTTTGTTTTGCTGCAGGAGACAAATATTCATTATTCATGCACAACAAATGAGAAAAGATTCTCTTGGGGGAGGAGTTCCAAAGCAATTTACATCTTTTAAGGTTTTTGCCCTAGTTGAAACTCGCCATTCGATCTCTTGTACAATCTTTCTCAATAGGCATGCCACACTCTGAGCAAAAAGGCAACAATAGAAAACCAAAAATTAACAGAAGGTACCAGAAAAAATTATAGTAGCACAACAAATGCAATAGGACCGGTATCAAAAAAAACATCCGTGCATGCTAAGCAATACAGCAAATGTAAGTACTAATGATGCCATACATGGGGTACATCTTTTTTTCTTTCAAGACTTTCATCCATAATCCTGTAAAGTACATTGAATAGTGATTGAGTCGAGACATTCTGCACAAGAGAAAGAACATAAGAGTAAATTAAACTAAGAGTTGCAGTCAAAAATTTGAGCACATAATAGATACAGACACAAGAATGGAAGGAGCTCAGGATCTTACATCTAAACTGCTAGATTTCATTAATTCCAGAACTGTTGCATCAGAGAGATCAGCATAACACCCTTGCTTCAATTGAATGCTCTGCAATTCACCAGAAAGATTCCATTTCTTTCTAGAAGGATTTTGGAAGGTATTGGCCCCATCATTAGGATTAAAACATGATCTAAGTGTCTTAAGGCACTCTAAAACTGGCATCATGTGGCCCTGCACATATCTCATATTATTAACCAAAAGGTAGAAATAAAATAAAAAATAGAAATTAAAACGTTAACTTGGACTTTGAACCCAGTCAACTCAGGTAAATCATTCTCTCAAGAAAAAATGCAGCTCATCTGCACCTTTAACCAGATAGAGGTTTCATTTTATGATTAAATAATCAATCCAACTATAAGAAGGGTAAACATGCTTCCACTCTGACCAAGAACTATTCGAAAATGACATAAAAAGGCTTGAAAATGAAATAGAAGTTTACATGCCAAGCCAGGAGCATTTTTCATGGTGATAGACATATAACTAAATACAATAGTAATGATTTCACTAATACCAAACCTCATACACCCAAATGAGCCATTCTTAGCTTACTCCTCACGATGCACAAGGTAATACCAAGTTGTAGGCAAAATAGTATTTTTGTTTGAAGATCACCAAGTAGGAAATTGTTTTCCAGTTCCATTCAACCTAGCATATTAGGCACCCAGAAATAGAACATTGTTTAAAGAAAAAACATCTTCAAATCAACTGATACCTGCTCAATGTCAGACAATTCAAAGCTGGGCAGTCCCATTTCATCCATTGCAGTTAGAAACTTCATGACATTTGTAGGACCATATTCGGAACCACCATCCTGAAGTTGAAGAAGAAACATGCTCAAATAGTGAAGAAAAAAGTGAACTAAATCAGGAAAAAAAAATTAGCTAAGTAATAACAAAAGAGAAATCGAACCATTTCAACAGAACCAGGATGCAACTTGTTCAAAATGGTACAAAAAATAGTGCCATCAATCAGACACCCTCTCAGCTCCTCTTCCGTCGTGTCCAATGGCAACCTTAAATCAGGAAGCATGGCATTTAACCAGTCCACCAAAGAAGACAGCCAATCATCTAGCAAAATCAAGGTTAAAAGTTTAATAGTGGAAGATGATTAAACTTTGAATGAGCTAAAACAAGTTATTACTTTACCACGAATCGTGCCTTCCAAACTTTCCATTTGTTCGATATTTACATCATGAGTTCCACGCAAGCCATTAGCTGTACCGCTTTCCTTCATCTGCAGCAATAGCTGAATGCTGGAGCTAACTTCTTTGAAATTATCTTTCTGATAACATAGGACTCAGTCCTGCAAGGAGAATAACAGTATTTATCTTATGAAATTTGTAAGCTATTCACAGCTAAACGCAGAAAATAAAGGCACAAATTTTGTAATAGTAGTCTGGAACTTCATCGTTATTTTAAATAAGAATAGAGTTTTCAAGGAATTTAGCTCGCATTTAGAGAGAAATTAGGGGAACGAAAAGCCATTACTGGTTTCGAGTGTCAAGATTTTTGTTTTTATTTTATTTTTTGGACAAGGAAAATAGAAGAGTGAAAATTAAAGAGAGAGAGAGATGACAGATATTCTTCTCTTATTTTACACTTCATAAAATCACTCAGATAAGCAGACAATAACAGTGTTCGATTTTCAAATAAATAGTAAAATCAAATAAAAGAAGAAGAAACTCAGAGTTACACTCTTCACCATTTTCTCAGCAACCAAACAACCATAATTCCAAAACAAATAGGAAAAACATAATTAAAAAGTCATGCCGCATTATCGATTCTCAGTAATTTCTTAGCTAAAAAGTAAAATTAAAAGCTGAACTGAAAATAATCGAAATACATTCAGATCCAAAGAAAACAACAATAAAAAATCAAGAAAATGTAGGAACAGAATGTAGGTTAAAGTACGAACCTGAGGAATCTAACAGGAAACTAGATAAAGATCTCGAAGCTGCAACTAAATCTACAATTTTCAAAAAATATTTTTAAAAAATTAGGGAAGCAGATCCGTTCGGAGAAACCAAAGGATTTTCGAAATGAAGAACCGCAAAGAGGAAAAATGTGAAGGAAATGTTTTGGCGTTGGAAAATGGAAAACTGGAAAGCGAGTGAACGCGTTTGGTTTTTTCTGTTTGGCTCAAGGGGTTATATATCGGACCACTTTTTGTTTTATTTTTTAGGTTAAATTACAAATTTAGTAACTCAGCTTTAATATCACTCTCCTATTTCACTCATGTAATTTAAATATTTTAAATTTTCTCACTTAACTTAATACATTAAATTTTTTTATCATTCAATCATTTTTTACTAACGGTGTTATAAATTAGTTGTTATATAGATATAAAATGATGATGTTTTTGTAAAAAAATATTTTTAAAAGGGTAAATTATAAATTTGGTAATTGAACTTTATTCTCTCTCCTATTTCACTCAATATACTTTAAATCTTTTCAATTTTCTCACTAGATTTAATACATTAGATTTTTTGTTGTCACTCAGTTGTTTTCTTACAAACGACATTATAAATAGATTGTTATATAGATGCAGAATGGTATAGTTTTAACACTGTCAACTATTTAACAGTGGAGTGATAAAAAAAACTCAATATATTAAGTTTAGTGAGAAAATTAAAATTTTTTAAAGTTTAGTAAACAAAATAGGAGAGAGAGTAAAGTTTAGTAATGAAATTTGTAGTTTACCCTATTTTAATTTTGGATTTTTAATTGATTGGGCCAGCTATTTTGGAGTACAGTTCCCGCTTTCGTGCTTTTGGTTTTATTTTTTATTTTCAATTTTGAAATATTTAATATTTAATAGAAACGAACATAATAACGGACTCAACGTTATGTTAACAGATGACTTTAAAAACACGTCTACCTGTTCACATGCTGTTATTTTTCTACTTTGAGAGGAATTATTTTTGGGTAAACTATCTGGATAGTCAAAACTAGGACACTAAACGAGTCAAGTCAAATTTAGGTCACTTGACTTGGTTTGAAAACTAACGAATTTAAAATTTTTAAATTCAATTCAAATTAGAAAAAATGAGTTGAAATTCAAAAAAGCTCGAAATAAAAATAAAATTCTTAAACATAACTCGATTGAAGTTTAAATTCGAACTTAAATCTTAAGTACATGAAAACTAAGAGTGTAAACGAGTAGAGTCGAGTCGAGCTCGAGTATTATTGACTTGACTCGGCTTGAAAACTCGCGAATCTAAAATTTTTAAATTTGGCTCGAACTTGAAAGAATGAATTGAAATTCGAAAAAACTCGAAATAAAATCCTTAAACTTAACTTGGTTGAAGCTCAAACTTGAACTTGAATCTTAAGTACATGAGAACCTTATACTGTATTTTTTTTAAAATCAACACATAAATGTTAATATTATTAATAGTTTAATTGTTTTAAAATACAATTTTAATATATTATTTTTTCAAGTTGCTTGCGAGCTTTTCGAGTCAAATATCAAGTAGCTCGTTTCGGCTCATTAAGAACTCAAGTCTAGCTCAAGATCAAGTTGTGTATTTATCGAGCTTTGACCGAGTAGATCTCAAGTAGCTCATGATCTGTCTCGTCTCATTTATAGTCTCAGTCTCAACTTTAGTAAGTTATTTGTAACACCCCCAACCCGTATCCGATCCGGATACGAGTCCGAAGTGTCACATTGACTTTTCAAACATTTATTAGTATAAAATAGTGAGTAATTTAAAAACTTTGATAACATTTAACTTATTCAAAACGTTTACAAAATATATATCAGAGTTCATACAATTTATATCTTTAGACTACATGCCAACTACACTCTATATACAGTACATATATTTTCTGATCTGACATTTGGTAAGGAGAACTGACCTGTCTTGCTCCGCATTACTCTTTACTCTTCTCGAAACCTACGTGTGAAACAATCACACGCTAAGTCGAAGACTTAGTGAGGCATAAAGAAAACACATCTAATGGAATTCATACCCCCTAATCATGCATGACTGTTTTATGCTATCAAATTATACAACTCATTTACATATACATCAACATATATTCATGCATATTATGTAACAGATACCATAACCCCTATCACACATATATCATATCATGCACACATCATATCACAAATCATATACATATATCACATACATTGTTCTCATATCACCAAGACATATATGCACTTCTACCATGTCACGAAAAATACACATATCATTATATCAAAATGTTCTCTTTTTAAAACCCATGTACACATGTGAGAACTATAGATATGTGAGTCTATAGAGGTTGTGCACTATGTTGTCACCACAGCTCGTATAATTGCACCGAAGTGCCACGTAGAATTGCACCGGAGTGCCGCGTAGAATTGCACCGTAGTGCCATATAATAATGTCCATAAGGACTACATATCATTTCTTAAGAATCATATATATATACTAGGGATCAAGTATGTGTCTCACCAGACTTCACACATGTTCCAAAGATATATATGTCCGAATGACCACATATCATTCCTTAAGAATCATATACATATGCCAAGGATCAAGTATGTGTCTCACCAGACTTCACACATGTTCCAAAGAATACATATATGTCCCGAAGGACCGCGTAGACCCTCAACTCTTGGCATGCCAACTATACCCCTAGCTCTCAAGACACATAACATGGGCATTTTTTTTACTTATCATTTCACATAACACATAGTTCAATTACTCATAGAACATTTTCATATGAGTCCCATTTACATGTCACATAGCTTATATACTTTCTCACGTAGTTACATAGATCCATATCATATAACATATATCACAAAGTGCACATAATCACACATATCATATCTTATAGCTTAGATCATTTCTCAGATATTCATATAAACATACATATCATATCTTGTTCACATATGATCATATATGCTTCATATAACACATAGAAACACCTAGAACACTTCTCATAGCTTATATCAATTTTCAGAGTCCTTTCATATTATCTGATGACATATATCATATAGATATATAATAACGGATATCATATTATCTACCTTATGCTCTATTTCTTTGTATTCCCTTAGATTATAAATTATGCCGTATTTCTAAACATATCATTTAATAGTATTTTATTTAGGTACTAATTTAATCTCTTTACTTAATTCAATTTCATATATTCATTATAATCTTTTCATATAGCTCCATTATACTAATTCTCATAATAAATCATACCACTAGGTACTTGTCCAACTCATGTTTCCATTATGCATATACTGTTACCCATGTTTACCTAGTTCATATCACTTCTTAAAACTCACTTTCATCATATTTTCTTATTATTACATATTTTATCTCATAACCATGCATCCATAGTCTTATTTCATTATCATATTACATATTTGTTCTCCTATGACCCTTAATAAACATCTATTTCTATTTCCCTACATCTCTCGACTTATCTCTATATTCCTATAATTTCATAACTTATTTTATATCATTTTCCCTTTTTATTCACATAAACCATCTATTTATTTAGTTCAATTTCTCATGACTTCCACAATACTCTTTAATAAAACTTTGTAGCTCTTCACTTTAATAATAAACCATAGTTTCCTTTAATTTATCAATCTTCTCTATATAACTTATGTATCCTTATTTATGCCTCGAATTCATACTATTCTCTTAGAGTCTCCTAACATTTCTCGTATAATCACTTATACCATATAATATGACTTATACTTGATTATCTTATTCTCTCATGTTCATTTCATTTCTTATGACTCTATCATATAACTTATTCCATGTTCTTCCATTATTACATAATAAAGTCTTACATAAATCATATAGCATATACAAATCATATCATTATCTTTAGTCATGCATACATACAATCAATGTAATACATATAATCACATATAGTTATAACCAACACATAATCATGTCTATGACTTCATGCATATTACTCTAGAAATAGACTCATCGCAAGTCTTATTTCCATTAAACACTACATGTCACTAGTATGCACTCACCTTGGCCTCACTAGTCAATTTCAATCTCTTATCTTTCCCTTGATCGATCTTACTTGCCAAATGTTCCGGAATTGCTTTACGCGCAGAATCTACATAAATGTACATTTTGAGGCAATCATTAGATACCTACACCTTGTAATTGGATACTAGCAACTTAAACGAACTTATTAAACCAATATTCACATTTTTCCTTTAGGGGGAATCGATTCCCTACTAAGGGGGTATCGATTCCCTCATGACATTCTGGAAATTTTTGTTCGTTTGAAGGGGTATCGGTTCCCCTTGAATGGGTACCGATTCCCCTTGCCCAGAAATCATATTTTTAACTCGAAAATTACTTCATTTCCTCTCAAACACTTCATACATCATCCCCTTTTCATTATTAACTCTAGTACACATACTTAAACCAATCTATATTCATTTATTTCATCTTAAACCTCAAAATCCTATCTTCCATATGAGATTCAAGAATCATACCAAATTTTCAATGTGTTCTAATTCCAATTCTAACACTTCATACTTCTTAATTAGATTGATGACAAGTTAAATTCATCCATAAAACTTCAACAACCATACCATATCAAAATTTCATCTTAAAACTCATATTGCAAATTCCTTCATAATTCCTTTATCTTATTGTTTAAATCACATATAAGCTTTCCTTAAGCTTATTTAATACCCAAAGAATCAAAACTAAGCTTAAAACTTAAGAATTAACCAACTGAAATTAAACTTACCTTTGCCATGGAGCATACGAGAAGAGAGGAGGAAGGAAATGACCCAGCTCCAGAACTTTCTTTTCTTCTCACCCTTCCCACGTTTATATCACCTTTAAAAGAAAGATAAAAATCTTTCTGGTCAAATGACCATTTAACCCTTAATTTCCTTTAATAATTACTAATTAACCTTCATCATATATATCCAATAATCATTGAACTATTTCATTCTTATACTTTAGTCACCAAATTCTGAAACTTTACAATTTGGTCACTAACCCGGTATTGCGGGTGTTACATTATTAATATTTAATTCAGTGTCAGAACTATTGTTAGAACCATAGATAGAGACGGACACAATATCTTATGTTAGAATATCAACTTTTAAATTTTTTAGAAGGGGATAAATTTATAAAATTCTAATAATGCGAAAATATATTATCAACTAAAAATATATAAAAAAATATCTACAATGGATACTAATTCAAAATCTTTATATGGACAAATGTCTACACCATCCCTTTTGTCCATCCACAATGATCGATACCTCCCTCTCAACAAAATATTTTATTATAGAATATAATTTTTATAATATTTATTAATTAAATAATTTAACATTTATTATTATATCATGGAAATAAATATTATAAAATTATTTTATTTTAAAATAATTTTATATTAACTTTATAAAAATATATGAATAGTTATTTAATTATTTTGTTATTTTTAAATGAAGTGAACAAATCATGATTTTATAGTTGTATATAAGGTTTTTCATGGACGATTAACCGTATTGTTTAGTCTAAACAATCGATTAACAGTTATAACAGTTACAAGATTTTTCTAATCATAACCCAACTATTAAAAAACGGTTAACATGTGGTTAAACTATTACAATTATATTTTCAAAGACAACACAATATAATGTTTTAAAATTTTATAATTCATATTAAAAAATTATACTTCAAAATATATCATCACATAGCATTTAGTAATATTTCAATACACCATTAAATTTTTAAAAATAAATCTTTAACAAACATAAAGTAAATACGATAACTCAAAGTTCCTAGAAAATTGAAGATAAAAAAGAATTATGAATTAGATTATATTTACAAAGATTAACCATCCACTAAAAATATAATTATAAATTTAATTTAGGGATATGAATAGAAAATTATTTTTAGTTTTATTTGTATTTAACCTAAATAAATATAATTATAAATTTAATTTATTAACGGTTAACTAATGATTAATTATTTATCAAATTTTGTAATCATAACCATTAACCATCATTTTTAACGATTTGATTAACGAAAATCGTTTAACATTAACAGTTCAGATAATTAATATATAAAATATAATAGTTACAATGGTCAACGGTTACGAATTATTTTGAACACTCCTAATTATATAAGTTCAATATTAATTTAGTGGCTAAACATTTGGACGTTTATGATAAATTCTTAGGTTCAAATTTTAAATTTAACAAAAACATTTATTTTGTTATGATAATATAGTATATAATTTAAATACAAGTTTTTGATGAAATTAAAATAACTACTATGTTTAGTCTAATGGTTAGGATTTTTTATGGAGTAAGTATGAGGCAATGCTCTTATCCTTGCATTTTTAGTGTTTAAAACCAAGACTTTAATGAATAATAACAATTCATTTATCACCTATATCGCTTAGTTCGTGTAATGATTAGGAACTTTGTCGTTATATAAGAGGGACTTAGTTTGATTCCCTTTATCACTAACATACATTTTTTTATTTGATTACAGTTAACCAATAAGATGACGATTATCGAGTAATCAAAACAAAAACATAAAACTAAGTGAGAGATGAAATATGTAATTTATCTTATTATTTATTGTATTTTGTAAATAAAATTAATCCTATAATTTTTTTAAAACTTTTTTATGTAAACGAAAGAGGGTAGTCTTTTTAAAAATTGAAAGAAAAAAAATTATAATGAAATTTTACAATTATAAACGTAAATTAAACATATAATTAAGATATTTCCTATAACTATTGATGCAAAAAACTAACCACTTGCAAGGACGGACGTAAGATTTTATGTTATGGGACAAATTTATAAAATTTTAGAAGGGAGCGAACTTATAAAAATTTAGGAGAGCTACAACAGGTTATCAATAAAAAATACACAGAAAAAATCTGAAATATAGAACAACTTTAAAATTTCGAGGGATGATTGCCACCACCCCTCGGTCCATCCCTTGCCACTTGAGATCATATAAGAACCATAAAAGGAAAAAGTTAAAAACTCATCTAAAAACTCGAACAAAATATAAAAATAAGTATGATTGTATCGACAAATAAACACAAATATAATTAATTTTTCAAAAAATTAAATAATAATAATAATAACATTAGGATTAAATTTGAAACATCATTTGTGCCTTAATTAATGAATTCATAAAATCATAACAAAAAGAATTCATAAAATCATAACAAAAAACATAACTGATTTTCTTTCATAACCCCAACTATAATTAATTTTTTTACTACGTTTAATTCAATATTGTTGTTACAAATAATATATTAATTAGCAACGCGTGTTGGTACGAGTGGTTGAGATTCATGAATTTGAGCTTATAAAGTCAAGTTCACAACACGAAATTTCAAATTCGCAACACGGTATTTCAAATTCGCAACGCGAATCTCAACACAAGTTTCCTTTTCGCAACTCGATTTTTGAATTCGCAACACAAATTTTAATTTCGCAACCAGCTTTTATTTTAGCAAAACAAATGTTTTGGTATATAAACTACGCAACAGCAACAACTCATAACCCAAATCCCTAAATCGCAACTCATTCCATTTATATCTCTCACTCTCTCCGACGACATCCGTTCCTATATCCAATGACATCCTTCCTCATCTCTAGTTTTTTTTACATAATTTTATTTCTATATAATTTTTCAATGATTTCTCTCCCAAATTATCAACTATCAACTTAATAAAGGTATGTTTTTCTCTAAGTTAGTGATGATATCTAGTTTATAGCTCGTTTGTTTAGTAAATTAATTTACAATTTGTAGAATGAAATCATCTAATGTTGATCATGTTTGGATATATTTGTGTTTTGGAGGGTCATGGGAGAATGTTACTGGTGTTTTACAATATATGATTTTACCCATGAATCTTCAACTAAAACTGTCATTAAAAAAGTTAACTTATGAAACTCTAATGTTACGTGTTTCAAAAAAAAATAATTTAGAGCCTTTAAGTGGATTCAGGTTATCTTATCAGAGAAAATGTAAAGTTTATTTGTTAACTAACAATGAAGATGTTGAACGATTCATTGCTTACATTAGTGTTTCGCAAGATGATGTTACATTGTATGTTGTTGAACCTAGAAGTAGTGAAGTTGGGTCAGTAACGGTCAGTAACGATCAGTAATCAACTAAGTTCTTCAGCCCCAGTTTATGGTGCTCACAATATACAACGTTGTTATCAACCTCAAAATTTAATGGTTCCACCACAATTTCATCACCAAAAAATTTTGTTTCACCATATTTCCAATACCAAACACAATATCAAACACAATCTCAAAACCCACAACCTTTCCCTAATCCAAATCCCAATAAATTTTCAGCACCAAATTCCGTTTTCGTATTGACCAATTAGACGATGATGAGCCAACAGAAAAAAATGTGAGTACTAGTCAGTATTCGAAATTTGATCTTGGTCAATACCCGGACTTTGATTTTGGTAAATACTCATATTTTGATGTTGTTTCAGAAGAAGAAATAGACTCTGCGTGTAATGATTTTGATATTGGTAAATACCCGAATTTTGATGATGAAACAGCCGTTGCCGAGGAAGATATTGTTGATGATATTGAGGAGGAAGTTACAGCTGTGAATGAACATGTTGAACATCCATTCTATAATTCATATAACCCTAAAGAAGAAAAAGAAGAAGAAGAAGTCTCCGAATAAAAGAAAAAGAAGAAAATGCCACGGGAGTATAACTGGAATATGCCAGAATTACTTCAGATACCGGAAGAATAGTTGGTAAAGATAGCAGTTGATTGTTACATAAAAGTTATTCGTGTCAAGAAAGATGATTGTTTTGATACAAAGAAAGACTTGAAGATAGCTTTGTATACGGAATGTGTGGAAGATGGCTATCAACTAAAAGTTAACAAATCAAGCAAAGATCATTTCGAAACAAAGTGTATGATTGACAAAAACTGTATGTAGCGTATGATTGCAAAGAGGATAAAGGATTGCGAAATGTTTAGGACTTTTATTGATAAACATACATGTTCAAGAACCCAAGTTTTTCCTCACCACAGACAGGCAAACAAAAAGGTGTTGGGTGGTTTTCTGGCTGAGTTAATGTTTTTGAATGGCAGGGTATATCGGGGACATGAAATTATGACTGACATGAATGCTCGGTTCAATATTAGTATCTCATATTCTCAAGCTTGAAGAGCCAAATGTTATGCCTTGGAATTGTTTGCCCAACTGCCGAATTATTGTCACAATTTAAAGTTGAAAAATCCTGGGTCGGTAACTCATATCAAAACAGATATAGATGGACGTTTTGAGTTGCTGTTTATCGCCATTGGTGTTGCGGTTAGTAAATCAATATAATTTTGTTGACTCATTTTTGTTAGTTACTTGCATTTCACATTTAAATGATTATATTTCTTGTGTATATTATTTTGTAGATTCATTCGTTTATTACTTGCATGCTCCCAGTTATTATAGTTAATTGAGCACATTTGAAAGGTCGATACCTTGGAGTAAACTTATTAGCAGTAGCCATTGATGCTAATAATAGAATACTGCCAATAGCTTACGAGGTTGATAAATCTGAAACCTCTAATTCATAGACATGGTTTATGGGGCATCTTAGGGATTGCATAGGTCCTATTAGCAATCTGAAAATCATATCCAATAGGGCAAACTCAATTGACAATGCTGTTAGAAGGTGTTTCCCATATGCTTTTCATGGACTTTGTGGTGTTCATTTGTATAGAAATCTAAAATCAAGGTCTGCTGGTATAAAAAATCACAAATGGAAATACTGGAAGGCTGTAAAAGCTTATCGGGAAGTGTATTTTAATAAGCATATAAATTGTTTAAGACGTGTTTTTCCTCAATGTACTCAAACACTAGAAGATGTCGGGTTTGAAAGATGGTCAAGAGTACATCAACTTGGAGCAAGATATGGTTTCATGACGTCTAATAGTGCATAATCAATCAACGCTATAAGTCGTCATTCCCGAAAATTACTCATTATTATGTTAATGGAGTTTTTTCGAGCCTCTATTCAACAGTGGTACTACAAGAAAATAAACCATGCATGTATTATTTCTTTAAATTTGTAACTTATCATATTTAATAGATTTTACTAAGTATTATTTATTTAAATTTATAGGAACATTGGAACGTTGTGTTACACCATGGACTGAAAAAAAGATAACGAAACGTGTTGTGAAGTCAACGTCATGGAGAGTTGAACCATATTCAAACACTTTGTTTGAAGTATTGAATAATAACTTAAATGGGCTTGTCGATCTAAATACAAAGACGTGTAGTTGTATGAAATGGTAAACATCTGGTTATCCGTGTGGCCATGTTATAAAAGTTGCTTTTCATCTAAACCAAGATTATTCAAGCGCATGCGCTATGGATTGCTACACTACAGAAGTATATCGACAGACTTATGCCAAGATTGTCTACCCTATTCCACATCCTTCTGAGTGGGACATACCAGATGACCGACAAACAGTTTTGCCACCAGTTATAGACAGAAGGCTACCTGGCCGACTAAAAAACATGATCGTATACCGTCTAAAGGTGAAGAGAATAAGATATCGATATGTAGTAGGTACAAGGAAAGTGGTAATACAAGGTTGACATGTAGATCACCAGTGCCATCACAATCATCTTTTCCTCTACCAAAATATGGATCCTCATCAAAATTCAAAGCTCATATGGTGCTAAGCAAAAAGAAATCAAAATCGCAAGCAAAATCAAAATCCCAATCACAATATGCTTCACCTTTTGGGACTATTAACTTAGGTGATTTTTAAATGCAAACGTTGTATTATGTGTATTTTATGTGTGAATGCATACATTTTCAGTTAGACATGCATTAGTAACTTGAGTTTGAACATTGTTATGATCTGATATGTTCTGTTGTTATCACTTATCAGATTGTTGTCTGTTATCTTTTTTAAGGTGTTTGCCTTGAATTGAATTGAATGTCAAATTCGCAATGCGAAAGTCAAATTCGTGTTGCGATTGTTGAGAAAGTCAAATTCGAAACGCGATACTCAAATTCGCAATACGAAAATCAAATTCGCAACACGAAAATCGAATTCGACACGCAAAAATAAAAATCGCAACGCGAATTTGATTTTCGCGTTGCGAATTTACTTTCGAATTTGACTTCGCGTTGCAAATTCGATTTTCTTAAAGGTAGTGTACCTTCAACATAATGCAGATTGAAATTAAACAACAAATCAATTAAACAAAAAAAACAATTCTTATTTACACTTGACAACACATTGATACATCAATTAGCCCCAGACAATACATCCAAATGCTCCTAATAATAGGGAGCTTACATCCAAATACATCAATTCCACGCAGCTCACTTGAAGGATTATTGAATTCTAAAACCATCTAAAACCTGCAGAAACGTTATGGCCATGAGATTTTCTACACATCTAAAACCAACAAATATGAGCTGAAATTATTGAATTCTATGTACTTAACCAAACATTTTCAAACTACTTTTGATCAATATTTCATCTAAAACAAAGAGTATATATGATAACAACACTTGCTCAAACTTACCAATAACAAATGGTTGTTTATGCACACTTTCAGCACCCGGATGCAGGTAGGACACGTCTCACATATATCTCTCTAGCCATAAATGCTGAAACCACAACCCTACTGCACCTCTATCTCTATATGTGGGAGGTAGAAATTGTTTACCTCCTCTCGTCATACGTTTCAAGCACATGCATACGAGAGGACCACAATCCCCTCTGGCTCCCGATGTTTGTTGTGGCGCTATCTCGTATCTCATCATTGTAACTTTTAACTTATTTGGCTTCTTTTTTCCTGAATTAGTCCAATAATTAATCGCATCGAAGTATTTAGCCAAATGATCGTTCCATCCCCTACAAATAATATCTTTTAAATCAGACAATGGTATGTAATTCAATATGATGTCATATACTATCGTCTTTAGGGATGTGAGCTGAAGCTCGACGAGAATACAATGACGATGTTCCATAACAGGGATAAACACATGCAATATAATAAATAATAATTCAACTATGTACATCAAATAAATTTTATGAACACCTTTAAATATGAAAAATCTAATAATAACCTTATCGACCTCCCACCACGCAGGATAAAGGATAGCTTTGCCATTACCCAACACATATGAAGCGTCTCTCTGATCCTTCAAGTGAGCTGCGTGAAAAGACGAAGGCATAATAGTCCATCGCGTCTTTTTTATTTTCTTCAATTTCCTTATAATCAGAAAACGTGACACTCATGCATCAACATGTTGTTTTATAAAAAAATACATATATTAGTGAATTTAATAAATTTAAAAAAAATAATCAAAATCAATATAAGAAGAATATAATGCTTATCCCCCATTCGAAATAGCCATTCTATTCAACCCATAATAAAACACCCCACCAAGACCGCTCAAGAAACATATGTATATTTTTTATTTTGCATATGTCAGTGTAGCACCCTTGGCTCCGCTCATGTAGATAAAAATCAACTGTGGTCTTAGCCCAAAGGGTATTATCTATAATTGTGTCTGGTAGTGTACTAATCTCGTGCTGAGGAATGGTACTGGTCGGTAACTGATACAAAAGCCAACTCTGATCCATCATATCGGGTACGAGAGGGGGTTTACCAATATGTCGACATAGTATGTCATGTGGATCATGAACGGTGGGAGGTAGATCCTGAACGATGGAAGGGGCCTCTTGAACGATTGGAGGGGCCTCTTGAATGATGGGAAGGGCCTCTTGAACGATGATAGGTGAATCGGGCTTCTTCTTACATAGTCTTGGAACTATTAGGGTGAAAAGAGACGTAATGGCACGTCCACGACGTCTGATGTGTGAACCCCATCGTACAAGAAAAACTCGACATAAAACATCTACCTTATCGGGCCGCTAAAAATAAATTAATACATAAATCAGTAAATAAATAAATAAATAAATAAATAATGTCGAAAAAATGTTATTTGCATTTTTAGTATAGTATTTATTATAAAATTAAACAAACTTACCTCATTGCGTAGAGTACAAACCTCATTCTGCAACGATAAAATAATCTCATGTAGAGCGGTTACATCATCACGTAAAGTAGATACCTCACCACGTAAAGCACCATTGTCATCGCGTAAAACAACTACCTCACCACGTAAAGACCGTACCTCATCACGCCATGCACCATTGTCGTCACGTAAAGTACCGACCTCATCACGCAAAGCACTTACCTCATCACGTAACTCCCCTAACTCATCCCGTGGAGGTGGAGAACGGGGAGATAAATGTCGTGGCATCTTTGACGGTCGCCTATCATGAGGTGATAGTGGAGAAGAGGCTCGATGATATGATGGAATAGGTGATGGCTCTCGGTGTCGAGGTGTATAATCGGCTCGATCAGGTAATGGCCCTCGATGTCGAGCTGTAGAATCGGCTCGATCAGGTGATGGCTCTCGAAGTGGGGGTACTCATCATCCGTCCCATCAAAAAAATGCCTACTAGCTTGCCACCAATCAGTGGCAAACTCAGCCTCTGTTGGTGTCAGCCTCTGTAATGGATAGTTTGCCTCATAACAATATAAAAGCCCAAACAAAGTCAAACGTCTACTAGTAATAACTTGTTTATATATGGTAGTATTTTTGTTAACTTACATCATTCATCGTCGTATATGGTAGTAAATCTTCCCAATCTAACAGTCGGATCCTCCTCCAGGTAATAGCCCTAGGAATATCATTTGAATTTTTTATGGCATATGTCTGCATGCTGGGAAAAGCCTCAAATATCCAAATCTACAAACAATATAATACACAAACATTAATTTTAGTAATTGTTAAATAATTAATTATAATTTTAGAAACATTATATAGAAATTCTTACCTTAAAGGCCCAAATAAAGCCTACCAAAGTGTATTTGGAACCATAGCCACGCAAACTACGATGGTCCTCAAAGGCAGACGACAACTTTTTCCAGGTAGCTTTTCATAGATATGAACCCCATGGAAACACGTTTCATACATCTAGGTCCTCTACCAATAATATTAAATCCTGAGAAATAGGTTGTCTGCCCTCTTTGGCTAAAAAGCCGGCATTCAAAAGTAATAAAAGGCATACTCGAACAACATCAAGGTCATCCATCCGAGTAAAACCATCTTTAAGAAGTAATCTTTTCAAATCGTCAATGTGTAAACTGGGCTTCACCATTACCAGCTCAGGAAAAACCCAAAATAACCATGATGAGCGGGCGATATGACTAGTGTACGGACCTACTTCATTGTGTCATCCGAAACGTAGACCAGTGATTAAGCAAAACTCCTGCCGCCCAAAATGAGTATACGCCGGTGGAAAATGAAATCATATCTCTTCATCACCACGTTGTATCCCCTCGGGTAGATCGTTAGTCATAGTCTGAAGAAACAAATAAGTCAACATAGCATCTCCACTTGGATGTTGTACTTTCAGCCATGGCCCGAAACAAGTATTCTCAAATAAATTTCTTTGTAGAGGTGTAAGTGTCGACGCAATTGTAGTGGCTAGGCTTAATTTATTTCTTAAAGTCAATGCAGCCGAAAAAAATTCCTAACAAAAACAAAACAATAAACATACCAAGTTAGATATACCAAGAACTACAAATTATACACAATAAACAGACATGATATTAAACAGGAAAAATATAGCCAAATATGTTTTAAACTAGCTCGGTATTCACCCAAGTCATTATTCTTAGTTCACAAAATGCATCAGATAACATTCCAGAAGTAAGCACTTATATAAACATTTAAAAGGATAACATATAGGTTTAGTGCAGGTTCAAGGACAACATAAAGAGTAGTAGTTTATTCTTGAAACTTAAATTCGCAACACTGTGAAGTTAGTATTTGTCTTTGTTTTTTGGTTGAAGTAATGCAATTCATTCAAGTTTCAATTTGCAGAAGAAGAGTAGTTTTTAAAACTTAAATTCGCAACACGAAAATTAAATTTGCAACGCGAAAGTCAAAATCGCAACGCAAAAACTAAAATCGCGTTGCGATTTTCGTGTTGTGAATTTCATTTTCGTGTTGCGAATTTAAGTTTCAAAAACTATTCTTCTGCAAATTGAAACTTGAATGAATTGAATTACTTCAACCAAAAAATACTAACTTCACAGGGTTAAAGACTAAAACAGTTTAGCAGTATTGGCAACAACCGAATGAATTTACTAAGCAATCTAAGTGAAATGGTTAATCTATATATTGAAATTACCAGTAAATTTATCATCAATTTAAATATGAAAAATCTAATAATAATACAAAAAATTTAAAATAAAAATAATTAAAAAAGCTAACCATCGGGTGGTTGATTTTCCATTTGTGGCCATGAATTGTTGTGAGATGGTGGCTCTGAGAGATGGAGATAGAGGGGGATCGCCGGATATGGGGACGGATGTCGCCGTAGAGAGTGAGAGATGGAGATGGGACTGAGTTGCGATTTAGGATTTTAGGTTATGAGTTGCGATTTACGGGATATAATGTTTACATTTGTGTTGCGAAATTAATATTGTGTTTCGAATTCGAAAATAAAATTCGCGTTGCGAAAATAAACGCGCTTTGCGAATTTGACTTCTATGTTGCGAATTACATATTCGCGTTGCGAATTTGGAAAATCGCGTTGCGAATTTCAAAACTGAGTTGCGAATCTGGGAAATTCGGGTTGCGAATTTGGAAACTCTGTTGCGAAATTAGAGTTCGCGTTGTGAATTTGTTGGTTATTTTCGCAAATCCAAAAAATTGGTTAAAATCGTATATTATAAGACATTTTCGGTCACTGAAGTTTTTTTCTCAAATAAAATAGTGTCTTAAAAATAAGGGATTATGGGTCTGTTTGTTTGGCTGTAATTGGTTTTTTGGAAAATGAATTACTGGAATTTGAATTCTGGAAAATGAATTACATTTCTAGAAAAAGTTTTCCGAAAAATGTTTTCCGTAAAATGAATTACATTTTTTTAAAAACATCTAGAAAGCGTTTTATGATGTTTGGAAGATGTTATTTAAACATTTTTTACTAGTTGACGAGTTTTTTAAAAATTATTTATTACAAATATTAAATACAATAAATAATATTATTTATCATAAAATTTTAATATTATTATTTTGAAAATATTAAAATAATTTATTTATTATTAAATATTATTTTTATAATTTTATTAATAAAAATATTAATATTGGTATATTTTAGTGAAATAAAAGTATTATAAATTATATGACTTATTTATTAAAGTAATAGTGTTATATATTATATTTTAAATATATTAATTAGTATATTTTAAATATCTTTATTAAAATAATATTAGATTATTATATTAATATTAAATATATAAATAATATTATTCATTATTAAATATATATAAATTTTATTATATATTTATTAAAATAAAAAAATAATATCTTATATTATTATAATATAATTAATTATTTTATTATAATATTAAAAATATAATATTATATTATTAAAAATATTAATAAATATATTTTAAATATTTTAGTAATTAATATTTTGATGAAAATGATATTAAAATATTTTATTAATATTAAATTCATAAAATAAAATTATTTTGAGTATTTATTTTTGAAGTGAAAAGTTCGGAAAATGACTTACGGAAAATCAGACCGTAAGTCATTTTCCAGAAAACATAAAGGAAATTATGTTAACCAGGAAAATGAATTACGTTGACCAACTAGTTTTCCTCCAACCAAACACTGGAAAACATTTTCCGGAAAACGAATTACGTGAAACAAACACGGGAAAACATTTTCCAGAAAACATTTTCCGAAAAACGAATTACATGAAACAAACACGGAATTTCAGGAAAAACTAATTCCGTAATTCATTTTACGGCAAACAAGCAAACCCAATATCATATCTCGTACACGTATTTTGATATTATATTAATATGGTATTTATACTTCCAAAGTGTCTAATGTGGTATTTATGTTTTGACAAAATATCCAATACAATACTTAGCGATGGGCATGGGATCCAAACCCGAAAGGTTACGACTCGAGTCTATCGGGTCGGAATTTTTTTTAAAAAAAATTGGGTTCAGATTCGAGTTTGTGGTGAAAAATATTCAATCCGACCCGAAAAAATTTAATTGTACCTTATATATTTAAGGATAATTGTAATAATACCCCATATATATTATTATTTTTCAATTAAAGTCCTATTTTTATTAAATAAAAGTAATATTTTTTTTATAAATAAATTATTAGGGGTCAGGTTGAGTCAGGTGAAGGTATTTTTCGGGTCAAATGAAAGATGTATAATTTTCGAGTCAGATAGGGTTGATCGAAAATCTGACCCATGCACATCCCTAACTATACTTGTATTTTAAACTTTTTAATACATACTATTTGAAAAATATCTAATTTGATACTTGAATTATCAATTAACGTATTATTATAATATCTATAAATTTTTATTAACTGATTTGACACTGACTTACAATGTTTATCTCAACATCATAATATTACAAGAAATGATAAATTTAAGTACAACATTTTTAATAATGTCAACCAAATATTATAATAATAAAAAAAAGATAATATAGACATTAAATATCATAATAATGAAAAATATGTATAATTTAGGTACCGTATTAACAAATTTAAGGTATCAATATTGCATCGGACATTTTAAATTTATAATTATTACATTAAATATTTTATTAAAATACAATACCACGTTAAATATTTTACAAATACATATATGACAGTAAATATTATTTTAAAACAGTAAATATTATTTTAAAGTGCAGGCATCCCTAAAAACAAATTAAATATGAGTTGGGAAAAGGCCGGCTGCAAATGTGGGATACCACCAACCAATTCGCCCATCATTTATTATGTTTTCGTCGCTCATCATTCGTCTAATTTTTTTTTAAACTACGTATTTAATATATAAATTATTAATTTTAATTTATTTTAATACTTAAATTTTTATTTTTTTTAAATCATGCCTAACATTTTATTTTTGTTTTATTTTAGCACCCGTCGTTAAAAACTTAACGGATTGACTAATGGGTGTAGTTCCTGTGGACGAACAATCAATTTAAACGGTAGACCACGAGAAAATAATGAGTTGATCAACATAGTACAGTTTCAGGTTCATCGAATGGTTGACGACAGAGATCAGAAGATGAATAAGTCGAAGAGTTCATCGTCGTTTTGAGAGATTGATGCATTTTTTGGTGAAATAAAAGGTCGAAATCACGTTTAAGGTCAAAAAGGGGCGGGGTGGAAAGTTTGGGCTTCATCGACCGACGATTGTAGATGCAGCGGTCGCTAAGCCCATCCGTTAAGATTTTAACAACGGGCTACTAAAATGAAATAAAAACTAAATGTTAGGTACAATTTTAAAAAAATGAAAGTTTAAATACTAAAACATACCAAAATTAATAATTTAAGTATTAAATGTGTAATTTACCATACTTATTTTTTTATATATAAATAGTCTAGGTATGAGTATTAATGGTAGGTTAATTGTATTGTTTAGCTTAAACAGACGATTAATTGTTATAACGGTTACTAATTTTCTTAATAGTAACCTATTATTAAGAAATTATTAACTGCTAATGGTTAACCGTTATTAACAGTTTGGTTATAGGTTAACTTTTTACAATTTTTTTCAAACACAATACAACATGAAAATTTTAAAGTTTCATAAATTTTATGAGGATAGAAAAATATATATTTATATCAAGTTCGAGCCCTTGTGGATGCAGAAAATATTTTTTGGAGAGGTCCCCACCTTTCGTGCCCGATAGTACCTCGGAGGATTAGTCTCAGGCGAAGCCTGGGGACACCTTGGGATACCAAAAAAATATATATATTTATAGAAATCTTATTTATTTATAGATACATTATATATATATATATAATGAGGTATATTTATTATTTTTTAGTATAAAATCTTACATATATATGTACATTTTACAATTTAAAATTCTATATTTATTTAATCTATGTTTGATTTATTATGCTTCAATATAAGATAAATATGATAACTAAGAAAATAAGGAGAAATCATTTTAATTTTATTTCTAATTCTATTTTCTCTAAAAGAATATAATTTATTAGTGGTTAATCAAAGATTAAAAATTTATCACAATTCGTAACTGTAATTGTTAACAAATAATTTTAGTGGTTTGATTAATCGAAACGGTTTAACCTTAACAGTTCAATTAATTAACCTATAAAATATAACGGTTATATCAATTAACGATTATAGTTGAATTTGAACAAATCTAGTCTGAGATAATTACAAAATACTGTCTATTTAAAATATTTATTAAATATTAACAATATAAATATCTTATAACATAATTATTTAAATTCAAAACTTCTTTAAAATATAACACTTGTTCTAATTACCAAAACTACTTAATACCTTAAATCACTCGCCTTTTACTTACCTGCCACCCAAAACTTCAAAGATATAATTGGATGTCATGTCAACTTCTTCACACTTGATTAGGTACAAATTTCTCTATTTATATCACATTCGATCCACAAAGTTTCCCTTTTTCTTTTTTGTTAAGTTATTAAAAAGTGGAAAGATTATGTTTGGTCTTATTAGAGCTGAGTCTAACTATTAAAGTATTATATTACTGTCAGTGGCGTTACAAAAGTTCCATCGAGTGTGTATTACTGAAAAAATATATGAAGAAGCCAACTTAACTAATAAAATTTTAAAGTAAACTATATAAATAGCCTTTTGACTATAATACATTGTTTTGTTAAATCTTATTTTATTAAAAGCAAATAGCCATTTGATTAAGTCCTATTAATATTAAAAAGTTATAAAAAGATCAATCGATTATAAAATATTACGTTGTTGAGTCATTTAACTATTAAAAGTTATAAAATGATCACCATACTATTTATATGTTCCAAACTCATTTTCTTCTATTAAAAAATTAGTGACCGTCTAAGCTGGACATAAACCTATTGATTGATATATAATAAAATCTGATCCTATAACTATTTGAGCTGTATTTTGTATATTGACTCTCTGTTTACATTATATCGTCGAGCTGGTACTTGAAACATTATACCGTCGAGCCAGTGCTTAAAAGCAACGCTGGTGTCGATAGCCATTATTAAAATATGATTTTATTATATTCTAGTTAGTAGGTTAACATCCAGTTCAAACATACGTTATTTTTTAACGAAAAAAGACTAATTTGAAACATATGAATAGTTGATTAACAATTTTGAAACTTTTAACGGTGGAGAACTCAACAAAATGATAACCTATAATTGAATGATTAATTTGTAACTTTTAATAGTCTTGAGACTCAATAAAACATCGCCCTATAATCGAGAAACCTTTTGTATAATCTACTCTAAAGTTAATAGTATAAACATAAGCCTTAAGTACATATTTATTAATATAATAAATTTTGATTACTAAAAATATAAACATTATGTGTCAACATATTATTGGTTAGAATATTTTTTAACAAAGTAATGTTATTAATAAAATAATAACAGAATAATAATTTAAGTGTCTGTTTTGATTAAAATAAATAAATAAATGAAGTATATAAATAAAAAAGCTAATTTGAGTAGGTTAAGTGAAAATAGACTGAATATAAAATCGAGTGGAATCAAAAAATTTTGAACGATTTATAGAATACAAGTTTAATAATTGTGATTAATTAAACCAAATGAATCCATTTTTATTTAATTCATCATTAATTTATATTTGTATAATGAAAAAAAGTAAATGTTATATATTTCAATAATGAAAACAACCTATAAATACTATATAAAAATTATTACTTGTTTTAATTTATTTGAAAAATATAATTTTTAAAATATTTATAAAAAAACCTATGGTTTTTTGACACTGTATTTCGCTCGGGCGGGAAAATCGATACCGACTCGGGGGTTTTTTCTTTGAAAAATGTTTCGAAATGTGAGGAGTCGCCACCAATCATTTCAGGTGCGATTGAGACACCATAAAAACCAGATGATTTTAATAAAATATTTTCTTTTTATCAAAATATCGAGTTTTGGGGAATGCAAAAATCAAGAAATCAGGTTCGGGAGTCGGTTACGCGTGGAGAAGGATTAGCACCCCCACAAGAGCCCAAAAATTGGTACCTAGTTGATTACCCTATATTTAAAATCAAAAATTTTGAGTTCGATCTTTATTTAATTTAAAAATCATTAAGGATGCAGAGTTTGAAAAGGTTATTCATTTATTGAGACCGATAACATTCTCTCCCGAGCGTAAATACATGAGATCAGCTATTATATCTAATAACCGAACATTGCCTTTGTTTTTAGAAAACATGATGCGGTTTTGAAGAGGATGTCGACTTATTTAGGGAATTACCAATAGTCACCATCTGAGCATGATTGCGGGATATATACTATTAATTCCTTAATAAGTGAATAGTGCCTTAGATTTATAAAAACAATGCGATCAAGCAAAATTTTATTTGTCCTAATTATACTAAAAATAAATTAAGATTTTTTCTAACTTACGGTGACAAATTATGAAAATTAAAGAACCTAGTGGCTTAAATCTAAAAATGTAGGCTCTAATATTAATCTTATTTGATTTTAATCGATTATTGAGTTGAATAACCGAAATGGTCCCTCTAGCTTTTAAGCGAAAGCCACTTTGAATTATCCCCTAAATTAAGAGACTAATTTGAAATCTAAGTTAAAATAGAGGCTCTGTTTAACCTATTTAATTATGTCAATATTAAGAGTCTAATATAAGTTCAGGGACTAAAAAGGTCAAGGTCTAAAGCACCGAGTTCTAAAAGACTTAAGAGAATAAGGACCTAAAACGACAACTTCTAAAGTTAGGGGGGCTAATTAAAATCTAATTATTACCTAAATTATTATGCTAAAATTTTTAGAAAATATTAATTATTAATTAATTTTAGAATTGAACAATCGATTCAAGTAATCGGGCTTATAATACGAAAACTCGACTCGAATTGCTCCCAAATTAAACTAAAGTGTCGTCCTAATTTCTACGTTTGATTCAAATATTAATATAATTTAAAACTAAATCTAATAAAATAAACCTATGAAATATAAAACATTTAATAAAAATAAAAAAAATAAAAACAACAAAAACAACAAAAAATAAAATAAAATAAAATAAAATATTAGGACCTAATTGCATAAATATAAAGTTACCAAGCTAAAAAGAACAAATTGAACATGCAATAGGGACTAAATTAAAACAAATCAAAATGTAATGGGCTAAATCAAAATAAACTAAAATAAAAAAATAAAAGTTATAACTAAATCAGAAATAAACAGTGACCAAAATGCAAAAATAAAAAAAAATCAATAGCTAAATTAGAAACTAATAGTGACTAAATTAAAATAAAACAAAACAATAAAATTGCAATAAATTAGAAACGAAAGGTCCAACGACCAAAATGTAAAAACACGACAAAGTTTGGAGGACTAAAATAGTGAATTTACCAAAAAAAATAAAACATACATAGTAAAAAGGTAAAATATCAATTTTGATCCTTACATGTACCAAAATGCAAAAACACGATAAAGTTTAAGGGATTTAAAACGCAATCAAACCAAAAATATCCTATATATACCATTCAATCTCTTTTTATTTTCATTTTTGCAACCAAACAGAAAAAAAAGAAAAAAAGGAGAAGAAACTCTCGTCGCGGATCTAGGCTCGGTTTCGCACGAAACAACCTTCATCGCCATAAAAATGACCGAGGCTGTTCGGCTCTCCCGGGCTCAGGTGACTCCTCCGACTACCATATAACTCTCCTATCCACCCTTTTATTTTTCGTACGATTTTTTGCTGTAAAAATAGTTGTTGCTACTGGTTGTGTTTGAAATAAAACTATTTTTTTGTTTGATGTTCGATAAATACACATATATATATATATATACACACACTAGTGTTTGTAGGTTTTGCAATATAAAAAAACATTGTTTTCCTGAGATTCAAAAGGACAACAAACACACAAAAAAGTAAAATAAAAAAATAAAGTGAACGCACGCACGTAGAAAATAAAAAAAACTTTGATTTTATTGCTTCGAAAATACCAGATTATAGAGTTCCAGTAAATTTTTTGAATTGCCGACCCTTTTACAGATTATTTGTATGGGTTTTATACCCATCACACTGGAATTATAATGATTTCTTTTGTTGTCTTCTTTTCTTTTTGCAGGTGGTGACGGTGACGTGCACGGGAAGGCTTGCTGGAATTGGAGCAATGAAGGGTGCGTATTGATTGGGGCTCGGGGCGGGTATAGACTTGGGTCGGGTTTTGGTCAGGTCGGGTTTGGCTTGGGGTTGCCCAGTAAAAAAATAGTGCTTACAACTGCCCCTTTTGCTCATTACAGTGAAACGAGAATAAAGCAAAGACAATAAAGTATCATTTTTCATCTTGGTCTCTCCTTGTTAAGCTACGAACTCTTCGCTGGGAATGTCAATTCACATCTTTATGTGAAATCGTTGAGTCCTTACTGTAAATGATGTCATCTTTGCTCCGTTCTCTTGGTTGTGTCTCTATTTTCCGTTCTTCAAGCTATGGGTTCTTCTCATCATGATATTTCCATTGGAAATGTTGGACCATCGAGTGAGGCGTTGCTGATTCGAAGTGTCTTGAATCGAGCAAAGGAATGTGAACAAGCTCTTCATTATGAATTCTCTACTGAAAATGTTAGTCCCTCGAGTGAGGTGTTGCTGATTCAACTCCATATGTGATGAATCGAGTACCGAAAATGTTGAAAACATCCTGCCCGAAGGTCTTATGGATGGCCTGAAGGTCTTATCATCTTGCTCGAAAGACTTATAGATGACCCGAAGGATTTAAGCATCATGCTCGAAAGACTTATTGATGGCCCGAAGGACTTACTCATCAAGAAAACCTTGAAATCAAACTTAGTTTCTTATAAAATCTTTTTTTTCGAGCAAAACTATCTCAAACGACATAAAATATTCTATTTCGAGGAAAACTATCTCAATAGAGATAAAATCTTATGTTTCGAGGGAAACTATCTCAAGCGAGATAAAATATTCTGTTTCGAGGTAAATTATCTCAAGCGAGATAAAATCTTATGTTTTAAAAACAATCTCAAGTAAAAACTGTCTTAAGCGAGACAAAGTCTATTTTAAGAAAAACAATCTTGAGTGAAACGAAATATATTCTTTCGAGTAAAACTGTCTCAAGCGAAACGAAGTCTGTTTTAAGAAAATCAATCTCAAGTGAGATAAATCTTCTGTATTAAATGAGACTTTCTCAAGCGAGACAAAATTTGTTTCGAGGGAAACAATCTCAAGCGAGATAAAATCTTCTGTTTCGAGGGAAACTATCTCAAGCGAGATAAAATCTTATACTTCGAGGGAAACTATCTCAAGTGACATAAAATCTTCTGTTTCAAGGGAAACTATCTCAAGCGAGATAAAATCTTCTATTTCAAGGGAAACTATCTCAAGTGAGACAAAATCTTCTGTTTCGAGGGAAACTATCTCAAGCGAGATAAAATCTTTTGCTTCGAGGGAAACTATCTCAAGCGAGATAAAATCTTTTAATGTACGTAATGTAGGCTATGGTTTATGGTTATGAAAGAAAGGGATAAAAGGCTCAAAACAAGTGTTTAAGGGTTATTGAACCAAAGATCAATTAATTCTGATGTATTCAATCTTGTCTAGCTCGATTTGAATATGCTCATATGAGTCTTTTATTGTCTCTGGATGCTCCATGACCTTCTAGTGAACTGATTCTAAAATGATTGTGCTTGATCAATCTCATGGTTTGAAGCTCGATGTGTCATTTGAGTCGAAGGACTCTTTGCATGTGCTTCTTGTCTTTTTTCCTTTGCTTTTGCTTTTTCTTTTGCTTTTTCTTTTACTTTTTTCTTTGTTTTTTTCCTTTCTTTTAGCTTTCTTTTTCTCTTTGCTTTGATTTAATATTCGCACTTTTTATTTGGTTTACCTTTCAGTATCTCATTTGGATTTATGGTCTTCACTCATGCGAGTAGATTTTCTCCACCTTGTCCCCCATTGTGGGGGTGATCCTTGAATAGGGTTGAATCAGAAGAAAACATAATTTAAGCTCAAAGGAGACACAAGGGATATATTTTCTCCTTTTGTGAAGGGATAAAGAAAGAAAGATGTTCATCATTTCATACACAAAAATACTTGCAAAAAAAGGTATCCCTAGGGGGATAGATTTTCAGGATTAATTTTATTCACTTGAAAACAATGTAATTAATGCATGATAGAATTATTTTGAACTAATTTTTATTTCTTCTTGCTCCCAGCATGTCTTAATTATTCAGGCTCAACTTCAGGTTTTATTGGTAGGAAAAAATGTCGGTTTTGCGACTAAGAAGACGATAATGACTTTATTGGCTCAATGAAAGGTAAGGGTATGATTTCTGTCTTGAAAAAGATAAAAGCAATGTTTCAAAGTCTCAAAGAGATGGAATGTCAAAATTTGGTTCTTTGGTAGTGACCATGAATTATTTTGGGTAAAGAATCAAGAGATTTTATTTTTGGGGTTTTAGACAGGATAAGAAAGGTCTAATCTTGTCATATGTCAAAAATCCATAATTCTTGAAGAATTAAGAGAATCTATAATTCATTTGATTTTCAAAGAACTAAAGATTAAAACTCGTTCAATTATTCAACCTTAGAAGGTAGCATAAGTTCAATCATTAAAAGATTAAGCAAATATGAAACACAGAACAAAAACGATTTCAAACAAAACAATGCTCTCAGTACAAGTGGTAGATGCAATGCCCTCATCCTTATTCGATTGTTTATGCCCCTGAATTCATCAGGTTCTGAATCTTGCGCTTCAGTTCCCCACAATTCTCAACGAGTTGCCTTGATCTTCAGATGACGCTAACATTAAGTCCATAGCTTTCAATTATTTTTTGGTACGGAAGATGTGCCTTCATTTTATCTCAAAATATTTATCACAAAACTCTCCGCGAGTTACTCTTAGAATCCATGATTAGTGCACATGTTGAGATGCAATATATATACCATGTAATGCACAATGTGTATAGGCTTATACAAAGATGCAAAGATGTACATGCAAATTCAAAGACGCAAAAATAGGAGTGCAAAATGCAAAATGCGAATGCAATAAGGAATTGATCCTAAAATAACTGTTCCTAGAACAATTTTTGAAAAACTGACAATGTCTCGGTACACTGGGGAAGTGAAAATCTGGTCCATCTGTAAGTTGCCTAGCTCCTACGAGCATATGGGTACTGCATAATCTTCAAAGCTTCTATATCGTCTCATACTTTCAGAAGTCTTTCGAGCTGGTTCGTGATCTTCCACTGTTGGTTTCGGCGTCGAATTGTCTCGAGTCCAACTTACTACCTCAACAGGAAAAATGCATGGATCGTCTACTTGGTAGATAGACTCTCTCTAGCTCCTACTTCATCTCCTATTCGTGATCTTCAACTATTGGCTTCAGCGTTGAATTGTCTCGAGTCCAACATGTTACCTCAGCAGACAAATGTCTGGATCATCTCCTTGGTAGGTAGACTCCCTCTTGACTCTACTCGATCTACGTAGAGCATCTTTGAATTTATACCGATTCCATATAAAGGCATTGTTGTGGCATTGTTTTTCTAGAACCTTCTAAACGATCAGTTATTTAGGGATCGATACCTTTGAATGATATGTCATGTTTATGCAAGAATACAATAAGAGCAGACAAAAGGAAACCAATGTTAGTAGAAACAAAACAGAAAGAATCAAGTTAGTTGAAATGATTAGTCCAAAAATGTAATCTTAGCAAAAATAAATAAATATGACTCAAAGTTGAGACTGAAAAAAACTTACAAAGAAAATTAATTATCCTAACCGCATGCGTTCTAGTTCTCCCATGCTATCCACGTATCTCTAGCGGGGTAGGCTTACTAAATTCTCTATATGAGGTTGGGTTCTAGCAAAGGTTCCCGAGAAATTTTTACAACATGCTAAGGTTGACCTCGATTCTGGCTCATTACAGACTTGCGAATCAGGTTTGGTTCATGGGATCACACCGCTAAAAGCGTACCTCAGAATTGATATCTGGATAGGCAACTTAGGATGCTTTCCAGAGATACTTTATCAGACCCACACAAGGAAGCCCAATACTCCTCGTGATGTGTGATGTTTCTCCTTACTTAGGTAAACCGGGTTTGAGCTCGGGTTTAGAGCTATGATATGCAACATTCTTAAATAATTCCACAAAAGTGTAAGCATTAACTAGAGAGAAAATCTTTTTTCTTTTGAAATAACATAATAAACCATAAATTAAATAAGATAGAACTCGTAATTTTCTAAATAGTAAATATAGGGTAACCAACTTGTGGCTCGACTCTCAATTTGTTTTAAAAACAAAAGTCTCTAACAGAGTCGCCAAGCTGTCAACACCGTTTTTCGCCCGGGCAGGGAAAACCGATATGGACTCGGGGGTTTTCTCTTTGAAAAATATTTTGAAATGTGAAGAGTCGCCACCAATCATTTAAGGTGTGATTGAGACACCATTAAAATCGAATGATTTTAATAAAATATTTTATTTTTATCAAAATACAGAGTTTTAGGGTATGCAAAAATCTAGAAATCAGTTCCAGAGTCGGTTACGCGTGGGGACGGATTAACACCCCCACAAGCGCCTAAAAATTGGTACCTAGTTGATTACCATATATTTAAAATCGGAAAATTTGAGTTCAATCTTTATTTAATTTAAAAATCATTAAGGATGAAGAGTTTGAAAATGATATTCGTTTATTGAGACCGATATCATTCGCCCCAAGCGTAAATGCGGGAGATCAATTATTATATCTAATAACCAAACATTGCATCGTTTATAGAAAACATGATGCGATTTTGAAGAGGATGTCAACTTATATAGGGAATTACCAGTAGTCACCCCTGAGCATGATTGCGGGAGATATACTATTAATTCCTTAATAAGTGAATAATGCCTTAGATTTATAAAAACAATGCGATCAAGATTGTTTTTCCTTGAAACAGAAGATTTTATCTCATTCAAGATTGGTTTTTCTTGAAACAGAAGATTTTATCTCACTCAAGATTATTTTTCCTTGAAAATGAAGATTTTATCTCACTCAATATTGTTTTTCCTTGAAACAGAAGATTTTATCTCGCTCAAGATTGTTTTTCATTGAAACAGAAGATTTTATCTCGCTTGAGATAGTTTCCCTTGAAATAAATTTTGTCTCTCTTGAGGCAGTTTCCCTCGAAACAAATTTTGTCTCTCTTGAGATAGTTTTCCTTAAAACAAATTTTGTCTCTCATGAGATAGTTTCCCTTGAGACAGTTTCCATTGAAACAAATTTTGTCTCCCTTGATATAGTTTCTCTTGAAACAAGTTTTTGATACAGTTTCTCTTGAAACAAAGTTTTGTCTCCCTTGAGATGGTTTTTCTTAAAACCAAGTTCGTCTCACTTGAGACAGCTTTCCCTTGAAACAAAATGAATCTCACTTGAGATGGTTTTTCTTAAAACCTACTTCGTCTGGCTTGAGACAGTTTTCCTTTGAAACAAAATTTATCTCACTTGAGATGGTTTTTCTTAAAACCTACTTCGTCTTGCTTGAGACAATTTTCCTTCAGAACAAAATTTATCCCACTTGAGAGTGCTTCTCTTAAAATAAGTTTCTTATTAATTTTCATAAGTTTTAAATATCTAACAGGAATTCAAAGAGCCAACAAAGATTTCGTTTCATGATTTCACCAAAGAATCAATCCATATTTTTCACCATTGAAAGAAATGGATCTCAACCAAGATTCGAGAACCTTTGGGTCAATACCTTCGGGTACTTCAAACACAATTATTACTGACAGATGATAATCTTTTGCAGGTCTAAAAATTTTCAAAGAGAAGATAAACAGATCAACATTTCCAGTACAAAGTTCATAATGAGAATAACTCATCCGACAGAGGGAGAACAAGTTCATAATGAGAAGAGCTTGTTCGACCTATCACTCGATTCATAACATTTCGAATTAGTGACACCTCGCTTGAGAGATCGACATTTCTAATGAAGAGTTCATAATGAGAAGAACTTGTTTGACTTATCCTTCGATTCACGACATTTTGAATCAGTGACACCTCGCTTGAGGGATCGACATTTCTAATGAAGAGTTCATAATGAGAAGAACTCGTCTTAAAGGAGAAAGTTCATAATGAGAAAAACTTGTTCCTTTCAAATTCACCAAAGAAGGAGGTGAACCAATATTTCCAGAAGAGTTCATAATGAGAAGAACTCGTCCTAAAGGAGAAAATTCATAATGAGAAGAACTTGTTCCTTTCAAGTCCACCGCAGAAGGAGGTGAACCAACATTTCCAGAAGAGTTCATAATGAGAAGAACTCATCCAATGAGGAAGAAGAAGTTCATAATGAGAAGAACTTGTTCAACCTTGGTTTGATTCCATCAAAGAAAGAGATAGATCGACATTTTCAGTGAAAAGTTCATAATGAGAATAACTCATCCAATGAGGAAGAAGAAGTTCATAATGATAAGAACTTGTTCAACCTTGGTTCGATTCTATCACAGAATGAGGTGGATCAACATTTCCAGTGAAGAGTTCATAATGAGAAGAACTCATCTAACGAGGAAGAAGAAGTTCATAATAAGAATAACTTGTTCAACCTTGCATTAACATTTCTAGTGGAGAGTTTATAATGAGAAGAACTCATCCAACAAGAGAGAAGAAATTCATAATGAGAAGAACTTGTTCAATTCAACACTTCAAAATGAAAGTTATCAAACTCAAAGCTCAACTTCACGACGAAAGAGCCACTTACGATTTCAACTTCACGAAGAAGAATATTGTGCCCCAATGGATCGACTTAGTGTCACAACAATTTGTCATCCACCGACCTGATTTCTTCATCACGTAGGAACCGTGTCAACCCTAGATAGCCAGTCGTTCTCATCACGTAAGAACCATGTTATCACCTATAGATGTCATGCCGTCCTCATCACGTAGGAGCCGTGTCATCATCTGACTTAATCTCCTCATTATGTAAGAGTCGTGTCAATCCTTGATAACTAGAACTCTTCAGCACGTATGAGCCGTGTTATCACCTTTCCTAAAGATGTCAAAGAACTCTTCATCACGTATGAGCAGTGTCATCCCATGACTAAATCTCCTCATTATGTAGGAGTCTTGTCACCCTTAGACGACCAGAACTCTTCAACACGTATGAGTCGTGTCGTCTCCCAAATCAAACAACAAATCTCAAAACCAAAAAAGAGAACCAGATAAAAATTGGTTATTTTTTTTCGTCTTTGTCCTATTCTTATTAACACAAGAATGTACAAATAGGAACAGCTGTAAACACCCATTTTTGTTCGAGTCTCGAAAGAAAAACGTTATTAATTATATTAATATTTTATTATCTATATTATTATTATTATTATTAATCTTATTACTAATTAATTACATTTTTTCAGGCCTAAGTTACAAAAAGTTACCCAAAGACCCAGTTTCAAAATCTAGCAGCCCAACAGACCCAGATCAGCAATAATACCAAACCTCTCCCCTACGAGTCATCAAGACGAGTCACCTCCGAGCAAGTTGAAATGTCATAATCAATTATGTCAGCCAACCGAACAACAAAACTAATCAAAATTGTATCAAAGTCAAAAGTAAATACATAAATCATAACTAAATCTGTCACGATCTTACCAAATGCAAAGAAAATACAGATGTATCCAAAGAGATTCGATGAAGATTTTAACAAAAAAATCAAAGAGAAATCGAGAGCAAAGAGGGAGCATAACCGAAAAAGAAAAAGGAAGAAAAAATAACCCACATCAAAAACAAAAAGAAAATATAGAGAAAAGCTTGAAACAAAGAGAAATAGAGTGAGGGTTTACCTTAGATTCAATCCGGCCGTTGATTGCTTCACCGGACCATAGGATCTTGTTGTCAAAGGGACTGCTCCACGCCATCAGCAAAGTGCGGTGTAATCCAAGACCTTTATTAGTGCAACTCATCGCCCTGTTTATCTATTCTAATATCAAATCCAGTGTTGTGTAAGTCTGTACTGAGAGAGGTAAAGGTTGTAAATTAATATTTGAAATCAAACACATTTCATGATCCTTGGTTCTCCACGTATAACCTTCTGTAAAAATTATTGAAGCTTGGTATTGGTTGCGTGTCAATGTATCTCTTTGAGAGGTTATGACAATTGAAATGATGTAGTAATATTTTACTAGTTTGGTTTAGAAAAAAAAAGAGAAATGAAGGTTAAGATCCAATTTGGCCGTGTATTTTATTCAGATATTGGGTAATTAAAAACGGTGACGTGTGGGAGATTTAAGAACCCATGTTTTCAACTCATGGGTAAATGTCATTCAAGGTCCCTTTAGTTTTACGACATGCATAACATTCTAATTCTCTTTTGTTTTGATCTCTTTATTTGTATTTATTTTATTTTTATCCTTATTTCGTAGTAAATTTATTTATGTTTATATTCTTGATTTGGCCATTTTATTTTAATTTTTTAGGTTTGGGAAGTATAGATTATATTAAGCTCGTTTTAGTCACTGTTTTGTGTTTTTGTGTTATTGGTTAAATTAATAGTAGTAGCTTGATGTTTTATTTTTTTTATTTTAGTCACACATGTTACTTTGAATTTATTTCTGTTTAGTACTCATGTTATGTGAAATTTGTACATTAGTTATGATTTGTTATATTATTAGTGTCATAGCTCTAAAGTTATTGTTGTTGCTATTTAGTACGTATTTACTAGGTATAATTAGATTCTTATCCGTATTCTAGTTTATCAAGTTTGTAAATGTACATTTTAATACAAATTTGTAACTTTGTTTTTTATTTATGTTTGTATAAATTATGTACTTGTTGAAAGCGTTCTTTGTAGGAAATTTTATTTCCACTTTGTTTATGAATTATTATTATTTTAATATTATAAAAATGAAAAAAACTTCATTGTGAGGAAAAATTACGAGACATCTCCCAATTAAAGAGAAGGTATCCTATCGAGTATTTTCTCACAAATATTTTTATTCAATAGTTATCATCTATTTCACTTTTATTTTATTTTATTTCATTTTAGTTTATTTTATCGTTATGAAAATTGAGAAATAATATCTGTTGTGAGGTGAATTTATGGGAAAGTCTCCTAAAAATAAAGGAAGTACGTTCTCGAAGATTGTTTACATTTTTTAATAAATTCGAATGAATAAAAAGATCGTAATTTAAATATATTTTTGAGTTTGTAATTCCCAATATTTAAAACATTGTTTAATCGTTTAGGTACCAAAATTTGGGTGTTGTGGGGGTGCTAATCCTTCCCCATGCGTAATCGACTCCCGAATCTATTTAATCGAATCTTTGGTGAAGCAGACTAGTTTTTTTGTCTTAAAAATGATTTTTTTTCCTTAAAATTATTTTTTAAAGACATTTTTAGGTATTCGACCTACCTAATCTAAAGGTCGATGGCGACTCCTTTCAATTTAATTCCAAATTAATTCAAAATTACCAATTTTTCCAGAATTAAAGTCATAATCGCTTTTAAAACAATAAACAATTTTTCCACCTAAAAATGGTTATGACAAAACTAAATTAAAATAGGGTAAATTACACAAATGGTCCCCCGGCTACACAATACTCCTTTGTTGAGTTCATGGACTATTAAAAGTTATAAAATAGTCTTCTGGTTATAGGGCGTTGTTTTGTTGAGTCACTCGATTATTAAAAGTTATAAAATGACAATCCAACTACTCATTATTTCCAAACCCATCATTTTCCGTTAAAAAATTAAAGATAGTTTGAACTGGATGTTAACATGCTGACTGAAATATGATAATCGTTTGAGATTATGATATCATATTTTATCATATCTCAGTTAGCAAGTAAATGTCTAGTTTAGACTGTCGTCAATTTTTTAACGCAAAAGAACCATTTTGGAACATAATAAATACTTGAATGACCATTTTGTAACTTTTAATAGTCAATGGACTTAACAAAACAACATCTTATTGTAGGATGATCATTTTTTAACTTTTAATAATCGACAAACTCAATAAAATAATATCTTATTGTCGGGGACCATTTTGTGTACTTTACCCATTAAAATAAACAGTTGAATATATATCAGTATAGGCCGAGGGGAAGCGACCATTTTATTAGCAGCCCAGATCCATAATTCAAGTGTAGTGAAAATTGAAAAAGAAAACGATTCCCAAAAAAAAAAAAAAGCTGAGTGAACAACTAATTATTGAAGGAGAAATGGAAGACTCAACTTCAGCAGTAGATCAGAGAGATGAATCTACTGAAGAGGAAGTTACGATCAGAAAACAGAATACGGATCAACCGTCAACGTGTTCCGAGACTGAACGGGAAGCATTTGGACTCGACGGCAGCGCATCGGAGACGACATGGAACAAAAGCGACATCTTGAAAGCCGTCGAAGTGGTTGAGAGTGACTCTCGGGCTATTGCCGATAGCTTCTCCTCCCTCTTTGATTCGCTTCGATTCGCTCTCTCTGAGGTCTGATATTATGATTTCACCTTATTTACTTATTTAATTTTTTTTATTTTACATTTTATTACTCTTTAATTCATAAAATAGTACTCTTTAATTGTTGTTAACATTCTGAAAAAAAATCTAGGCAATTACTATTTTGATCAATTACGGAATACGGTGGTGTTTATTTTCTTTTCTTTTCCTGAACTTTAGGGTTTTGAATTTCGAAATTATGCATTAGGAAGTATTGAATGTGATAGTATCTTCCTTTATTAGATCATTGGCAATGAATTGGAGCATCGTTGAGTTTACTTTCCTTAACCTGACTAATTTGGATATAGTTATTCCTAACGTGTGGTGCAATTTCGATTTATAATAAGCGTATGATGTGGAATCTACTTCCATTATCCATTGTAGGTCACTAGTGGCTCGGTTGATCATATGCGATGCTTCGGTGATGCTGTTGGGCGTCTTCAAGAATCTGGTAATGAAATGCTAAACATTATACTCACTTCATTGTTGCAGAATTTTGTTTGTTTTTATGGTTATTTGCTCTTGTCATTTTTGTAAAATATATTAACATATGTGGGTTGTCCCTGGCCCCCTAAAAACCAGGTAACTATTTACGGGTACTTTTATGTTTTCAAGATCATTAGCATGGCTTAGCTCCAAAGTTCTAGCAATTGGTCAACCTTAAAGTTTTTTTGTTCTTATCCTAAATTAATCTGACTAATCTTCACTGGAAGTAGTTTTGAAAATTGTGCTAAAATGCAGTTCAAGTGGACTGAGGACCTGTTTGTGAAATATATGCTTTAATATATAACTGTTGTGCTACTTATTATAGAACATATTGCTCATCTGGAGTCTGATGAATTTTATTTTGTGGATTATTTTCCCTCCTGAAATCTTACAATGTGTCAAATTGATTGTCTGATTCTGATGCATAATGTGAACTTGTTCTTTGGATTTGCAGCACTTGATGCGGCAACAAAGGGAAACCGGTATATAAATTCATGTCTCAGGTAGTATCCCTGTGCTCTGTTTGATGGCCGGCCTGTTTACGCCATCTAAATATCTAGCATCTAGTCTAGTTATTATTTTATGCAGTAAAATAAATGGTGTAGTAATAAAACAATCTATGCTAGTATTTTTATTGAGATTGCTGTAGCTGGTGGTAGGAAAAGGGAAATTTATGGTCTCGTAGTATGCATTGTTACTATTTCAACTAGAAAATGGATGATCATCGCATTTTCGAGTTACTTGTTATTTACAAATAAATTAACAAGTTCTATGGTAGAACCAAATGAAGGTTTCTATCTCTCTCAAAACATTTCTTTCCTAGATTTGATGGTAGAATTCGTTTTGGGTAAATGTGCATGATAAGATCTTGCTTTTCTATATTGATTTGCCTTACCTAATACATTTTTTTTTGCTTATTTGCAGATTGAATGAGGAAATGAAGGGCATGGACAGTCTAGCTACTCAGCTGTATCCTTTTTTCATTGCCTTGGTGTATTTTTGCTTTGTGATATACTGATATTAGATTGTAGCCTCTTCCTCGAAGTAGGTAGGTTATGGTGGACCTCTGAACCCTAGTTTTTACGAATGAAGCAAACTGGGTTGGGAGGGTCACCCTCATAATGGGCTTCTGCAAAATCTGATCTGGATTAGTCGGTCAATAGATCAGATGTCAGTGATTAATTCAAAAAAAGTATATTTGTCTGACAATTATATCAAACATTCATCCAAATACATGAAAGAGATTAACCATGGTTGTCTCAGATGCATAATGTCACCCATTGATATGATTCCTTAATGTTTGTGAAGGAAAATTCTGAGGAGGAATGTAGATGCCCTAGACGTGGCTGTGAACAAGCTCGTGCGACTTCCATGAGGATGAGGGGCAGCAGCTCAAATTTAGGAAAAGTAAATAATGACTGGCTTTTGTTGTCTCCTGCACATTTGTATAATGCACAAAATAAAATTTTAGGACTTTTACATTCATACTTTTGTCTCTTTTTATGAAGAACAGATGAATGTTCCAGTGATAGAATTCTTAGGAAGTTACTACAAATAACAGTAGCGGTTCATAATGGTATTTCGGAACCTTTCCGTTTCACCAAGTCTGGTATATTACTCTCATTTATTTTTTTCGAAGATGATATGATGCTTTATGCAAAAGTTGATATGGCTAATGCAGATGTGAAGACGTGATTATGTCCATTTTATCGGAGTTTGGACGCCATTCAGGCTATAGTTAATTCAAGTAAGACCCAACTCTCTCCCCCCCCCTCCGCCCCGAATACTAACCCCATCATGCGTGCTGCAATATGCGATAGACTGGGATTTGGTGTAGTGGATAATCTGGGCAAATATCTCGGTATGTAAATTTGTATAGAAGACTTCTTTGCACCGATTATCAGTTCTCGGGTCCTTTCAACTGTTGGTCGCAATACCTTAGCTTGATTGGTTCTTATGTCAATTCCGATCTATTTCACGCAAACATCGAAACTCTCTACAAGGATTTGCACTGAAATTGACCGCCTAGTTTGCCATTTCATCTGGGGATCGACTGCTCAAAATTTTAAACCCTCTATGATGAAGTGGAACACGCTTTGCATCCCTCTTGACAGAGGTGGCATAGGCCTGCACTGTTTACGTCAACACAACAACGCTCTTTGGAGAAAATATACTTCGCGATAGTCTGCTCACCCCACTCGCTTTAGATTCAGTTCCTTCGAAATAAATACAAAGTGAAAGATCGCCTCCCTACCTCAATTCATTTCCACTTATGCTCCCCACTTTGGCGCTTTTTGACAAAAATTTGGCACACTTTCATACAAAATATTGCTTGGACAGTGGGGAATGGGTCTAATATCCATGTGTGGGATGACGTTTGGGTTCCGACCATAGGCTTGTTGCCTGATCAACTTACAACTCCAGTGGGTACCCTTATTAAGTGATTTTATCGATAATAATGGAGAATGGAAGATCGGGAATTTCCAAGCTATCCTCCCAACAACCGTTGTGACCCACTATGAAGCACGAGAACAACAAAGGAACCCCATTTCAAATACTTAATACGTCACCGACACAATAACGATTGAGGTACGTACCGGAAACGTACCACGATGGCGGGGTATGGTTGAATGAACTTGGGAACGTTTTGGGATGGCATGTGACTATCATATGCGTCCCCGGGGTAATTTTGACATTTTTTATTAAAAAATTTTTAAAAAAAATCTCGGATAAAAAGAGGGTATTCTACCTGCTACCCAAAATGAAGCTGGGTATGTCGGAAGAATGTAGACCTGCTACTCGAAACCAAGAAGTGTGAAGATATCTAAAGGGGAGACTCTAATTCTAGAGTCAAAGGACAGTAGTATCCAACAACATACTGGAGTTATGGGATTATTCTCTCTCTTGGTTGCCGATAAATTGGCTTAGTCACAGGAGAAGATGGCGTTGAAGCAATTGTGCTGTGTGTTTGTACTAATTTAGGTGTAGTTTCTACTGTTAGCTTTATTTTGTGGTATTCTTGTTGTTTTGTTTCATATTATTATCATTCAATGTTGTCTATAATAGAATAATTATTTTAGTTTTAAATCCTAATGCGTGATTAAATAATTACTTTAATCCTTATTTTTTAAAAATATTTTATCCCTTCAATGTTTAATTTAAGATAAAAAGGGTCATATGCAGATTTAAACCGTTAGATAACAAACAATTAACAAATTAAAATAAGGGTCTTGAGATTTGATACTATAATGTCTGATTTACTTATAGATTTTATTTTCTAATTTTCTATGAAATATTAACTTTATTTATGATTTTTTTACATCTATTTATAATTTCAATTTTTTTTATATGTCGTATTCTTATCATCCTTGTACTCTGTAATTTTAGAAACTTTTGTTTCCTATCCCGTATTTGTATCAGTGCAACATAGGTATCTCATATCATGGGTATTAAACCTCTACCAAATCGTGAAGATGACGACTCTCCTATTTGGAGATGGGGACCAAAACATGAATTTAGTGTCCAATCGGCTTATAAAATCTTGTCCTAAGGATTCATGGCCAAATTGTGATCCAAAATGGAGCACTATCTAGAACCTATAAGTGCTACAACGAATCAGGTTATTCTTTTGGACGATAGTTCATCGACACCTTATGACGAATTCTGAAAGATGTAGACGCAACCTCTTCAATGATCCATCTGTCATCTCTGTGGAGCAAGTCAAGAAACAATCTTACATGTTTTACGCGACTGTTCTTACGTTCAACATCTCTGGCTGCATATATATAATCTTGGCATGCCAGCTCTTTTTTTTTTTCTATCTCGACTTGGATGACTGGATTTTCGACATCATAAAGGCTGGAAGTCGTCAGTCTAACACTCATTCTCCATGGCATCTCATTTTCTCTTCTATTATTTGGCAGATTTGGAAGAGAAGAAATGATTTCGTCTTCAACCACAACTGTCGAGCAGCCGTAGAGGTTCTTCGAATAAGCATAGCTTCTACTCACCAGTTCAACAACTGCATTGCATCAAACAGCAGTAAGAAATTCCTCATTCATTTTAAGTCAAATTTTCACCAAATTGGAACCACATACTCCTATACCAGCATAGAATACATATGTATTTTCAATTCCACTTCTAATAACAATTTTTTTATTTTTCAATTTAGTCATTCAATTTTACACAATTTTCATATTTCTTCAATCTATTCTCCATTTTAAGTATGTTTTTTTACCAAATTTAAACCACATGCTCCCTTACCATTATAGAATACCTATGCAACTTTAATTCTTATTTTTTTTACTGAAATATACTCCATTGTTTGAATTTAATCCTTTAATTTTACATTTTACTTAATTTAATCTTTTTGACTACAATTGTTTACAAATTATGTACAAAGAGACCCGCCAACTGTTAAGTAAATAGTGAACCTATGAGAGACGCTTATAATTAGTTTCTTTCTCTTCTATCTCTCTTCTATCTCTCATCTATCTATTATTTTTTATCTATCTATTTTTTCTTTAATTATTCACTAGAGCAATTATGATATGAAAGTCGATCCGGGGCAAGTGTTCGGATCTATTATGACATATCCATGAGGCATTCAACGGACCTTTTTAATCTTATAAAACCTTTTTTGGACTTTCCTTTTACATTGGTATTGGTGCAAAAACAATTTTTTTGTGCAACCAGTGTATTGTATTCATATCAATTCTTTAACTCCTTTATATTTTCATTAATCTTTTATCCTCAAGATACCTTCTATAAAATATAACATGGTAGATATATTTTTATAATTTTAGATTGTATGTGATATAACATTGTAATGTGAAAATAATATGAAGAGATAGATATATATATTATGTGATTAGAGAAAGTCAAAAAATTGGAATAAATGCATACAAAAATACTATAAATAATTACAATTAGATTTGTATAGAAATTCGAACAACTCATAATTACAATTAGATTTGTATAGAAATTCGAACAACTCAGCAGAAGGGATTATTTAATTAGGTGTATATTGATTAGGATAACTATGTTTTTTTTTTGTTTTTTTTACTCAAGCCAATATTTTTCTTACTATTCAATCCCTCTTAGTTGAGATGAAAACATGAAAACAATTTCAATCACCACAAACCTTTCAAAGTTGGGCCATCAAACGACCTCAATTGTTCTCCCTAAAAGTCTCGAATTCAAGCAACTCTATCTATAAGGTGTGTATTAAAAGTTATGTGTTGCAAAAAGTGCACGTTGTCAATGGTTAAGAAAATTTATAAACAATACTACCCTTATAATCACCACATACTTAAAAAGAATATATGTTGGGATAGAAGCATCCATCACCTACGCTAGGAAAATATAATTACAACTACCAACAGAAATATAATGTTAAATAGTAAAGAAAATTGGTTGCACCAAGTGTATAAGAACAACCCCATTGACAAATAGGATAATGCAGATATACCTTGCACATCTAAAGATAAGAGATCAATGCTTGACTAAGATAAGGGACACTGATGAATATATCATTCCCACTCGATTGTCGATGGGGGCTTCGATGTAATGTCTAATGTAACACGGTTCACGCCTCGAACATTGTTGCAAATCTTTTGAGAAACATCTTTAAGGAAACTATTCTCAAAACAGTACCTGCAATTTCGAAAGAGTTACGGAGAAAGCTCAAGGGTTTTTTTTTAACCAGACGAGCAAATACAGCTTCCTAGGTGTTGAGACACCTTGTAGCATGTAACGATGATAACTTTTGAAGCTGTCCCGTGTTAAGCATCGATGCTGTAACAATTCTGCTAGTTGGGAAAACCATATCGTTTACCTAAATCATGAATCCCCCCCTTGTTGCAAACAGCCATATCATGTGCATAAAATTAATTTGAACTCAATCCATATTTAGAGACACGTTTGAGCTTAAGGCTTTATGCTTATACTATTAACTTATGGCTTATGCTGAGCATTTACATATTTGCAACAACCATAGAAAGCAAAGCACTGCAGAACGAAAAAAAACTTACCAATCTGCTGTCATTCCATCTTGACTTGTAACAGCTCGGAGTGTAACAACATAAGAATGTGTCCTTTGATCGCCTTGAACCCCAACAGATTTTATCGGCAGAAAGACAGCAAAAGCTTGCCAAATTGAGTCATAAATACCAGCATCTTTGATGGATTGAATGAAAATTTCATCAACCTGGGGAAACAAGTTCATGATTGAGAAAGACGCTAAAAGGTTTTATAAACATGATCCTACTTGCTTAATGAACACATCTTACCTGCCGCACAATATCCAAGGCATTGCCTTCAGTTACATCACCCAAGACTCGAACTGCAAGGCCGGGCCCAGGGAATGGATGGCGCTTTAAAAACCCCTCAGGAACCTTCAATATCTTCCCAAGTTCTCGAACCTTTCAAAATTACACACAAGAGAATAAATACATTAGAAGAGGAAAGAGACAACTATACAAGAAAATGCCACAGGAAACAATATCAAAACCTCATCCTTGAAGAGAAGTTTAAGCGGCTCAATGAGTTTTAATTTCATATCTTTGGGAAGCCCTCCAACATTATGATGACTTTTTATGGTGTGAGAGTGAGTTCTTCCAGAACCTGGTGGAGGACAAGATTCGATAACATCGGGGTACAAGGTTCCTTGAACAAGAAAAGCTGGCTTCTTCTTTAATTTTTGCTCCAGCTCTTGGGCAAAAGCATCAAAGATGAAGATAAATTCTTTGCCTATTATCTTCCTTTTCATCTCGGGGTCTACCACTCCTTTAAGTTTACTAAGAAATTGATCACTTGCGTTGACGCAAGTAACAGGTAGATGAAGATCACTTTTAAAGGTTTCCATCACTCGTTCTCTTTCTTTATACCTACAAAGAAATCAAACAATGAATTATGGAAGCAAGACCTTATTACCAAATTGTATATTCCACAACTATACCTTAATAAACCATTGTCGACAAAAATACAGTGAAGTCGATCCCCAATTGCCTTGTGAACAAGGGTTGCAGCAACTGTGGAATCAACACCTCCAGATAAAGCACATATAACATGATCATCAGGTGCCACAGTGTTGTTGATCACTTTAAGTTCTTCATCCATCACATCTTCCATTTTCCAACCAGCATTCACTCCACAAACATTAAACAAGAAATATCTCAGTGTTTCCATCCCTTCCGGCGAATGCGTAACCTTAACAAACACAAGTTAAAACATAAACATCATTTGATTCTGTTTTGTTTGTTACTGAGATGCCAAGAACTGAATGCAGCTTACAAAAATAAATGTAATTCTTCTTTTAAAAAAAGCTAACTTTTTGAAGAAAAATGTAAAATTCACTTTTAGACTGAAAATATCGCTTTCTAATTGGTGTTATATCTAAGAAATTTGTTTATTACTATTCATTATGTAAAAACAATAACAATAGAAGTGAACTTCATAAACACAAAACAAAACCTAAAAGTACCTCAGGATGATACTGCAATCCATAAAACCTCCGGTTTATGTCCTCAACGGCGGCGACAGCTCCCTGTTCACTCCTAGCCACCACTTCAAACCCAACAGGCAACCTAGCAGCCTCGTCCCCATGACTCATCCAAACAACCTGGTTATCCCCAACGTCCTTATAACCAAAAATACCACAACTTTTCACAACCTCAATCTCCATCCTTCCATACTCCTGCTTCTTCCCCATCCTGACTTCACCGCCGAGTCGCTGAACAATCAACTGAAGCCCATAGCAGATACCCAGAACAAAAACCCCATTGGACAGTGCCCAATCAACGAACCCATCTGGAAACGAAGGCGAATCGTCGGAATGGACCGAGTGAGGTCCGCCAGAAAGTATAACAACCTTCGGATTGAGCGATGTGATGGAGGAAAGAGATGAAGTGCCTGAGATGCAAAGGGAGAAGACGGACAGAGCGCGAATGCGGCGAGTGATGAGATGGGTGTATTGAGAACCGAAGTCTAGGATAAGGACTAAGTCAGATTTCATGGCTATTGAATTCTTTTTAGGTTTAGGTTTTAGGGAATGGGTGGTGGTGATGGAAACGGCTGAGAGGTTTAAGAAGGAAGAGGATGAGAATTGGGGTTTTCAGAGAGGCTGAAAGGTTTAAGAAGGAAGAGGATGGGAATTAGGGTTTTAATAAAAGTTTATCTTTTGTTGAGTAAATAATAATTCAATAATAACTTTTTTTAAAACATTTCAATAATACTTTTTATCAATTTTATCAATTTTATTTATTTATTTTTATTTTCATCCTAAATAATAATTTTATCTAGGGTTAATGTGCATTTGTTTTTTTTAAATTTTAAACATTTTACGATAATTTTATTTGATTAACTTCAATTCTTTACTTTTTTCATTTTCATTTTAATTTAAGTTTTAGTTTTTTTAATTTATTTTCAGAAAAATAGTTCTAATTATTGATTATTTTTTATTTAACAAAAATTAATTATTTCGAAAAATATTTATATATATATTTTTTAAAATTTTATCTCATAATGTTTATAAACATAAACTAAAGCTATTTTTATTAAAATAAGATTAAAAAAATTAAACCTAAAATCAAAATAAAAAACAAGAAATAAATTTAACTGAACTGAATAATCATAAACCAAGTGTGAGTGTAATTTTGATTTCTCTTGAGGAGAAAAAGTAGATTTACATTTTAGGAGAGTTTTTTTTTTCCATTCAAAATCCCTCATTCAATTTCAATGCATAAAATGAGACCTGGATAGTTAGGGTTCATGATGATGGAGATTGAATAGTCAAATGGATATTAGATAGGATCATGATGGTATCCAAGTTTAAACAAAGAGAGTAAATCATTCCGAAGTTCTTTTTAATAAACTCTAGTGTTTTGAAAACCTATATGTATAGAGAAATAACCATCATATTGGTTTAGCAGGGGTTGGTTTAAAAATATTTTTAAGGATAATTACATAAATGTTAAGGATACAAAATTTTTAAATAGGGTGAGAAGAAATAAAATACCAATAATAAAGTAGATGATTAATAAAAAAAAATCCAGATTTCAATACCCACATTTAATCCTTAATGGATCTGCCACTTAGTGAACCTCAAAAGGATTGTAGGGATATGTGGAGGGTAGATCCACCGAGATATGGGATACAGAAGGTAGATCAAGTTTTAGTGAGCTTAGTGGTGTCGAGTCAACTATAAGAGGTAAGTGCATTTAATTAAGTTTTTGGTATGTCAACTTGTGTGTGGAGCCTACAATATAAGCCCTTAAGCAAATATTATAATAAGGGAAGTTTGGTTTAAAGAATGTGGAATTTTCATTCTAATGAAATTTATATTTTTATGTTTAATTGTTCGAGAATATTATTTTCGGTAATGTTTTATTATTAATAATATTTTTTGGGTATATTACCATGAATGATATTATTTTACTCTCTTTAGATATTGTTGGATTACCGGTGTTTTAGACTAAAATGTCCTTAATTTTTTTAAATATTATTCTTCTGTTATTGAATAATAAAAATTCTACGAAGGTTAAATTATAAATTTATCCTTAAACTATTTTAGATTTACAAAAAAAAATCTATAATTAAAATTTTATATGAAGTTCAGGGGTTAAAATAAAATTTTATGAATTTAAATTCTTTAAAGAAAATATATAAATATTTTTCAACTTGTTAAAAAAATAAATACATAATAAGGATAATTTGTTCAAATATACATTATAATAATCTTTTATTTCTTTAACCAAACACGGTAATCTTACATTCCTGCTAAACTAACCAAACACAAAATACAATATTCTCAGTAATCCTATTCTCTGATAATCTTACATTCTCATTGATAATATTATATTACATGAACCAAACGCATCTAAAGTGAAACTAAGGTATGTGACTTTCGTTCGTATTGTTTGTAACATCCTTAATTCGACTGAGTCTTAAATCAGATTAAAAAATCACATCAATCGATTAAAATATAAATTTTTTCAAAATTAAAGTTAAATCAAACATTTAATCACACCTGATATCTCAGAGAACAAATCCGATATTTGTTTCCGAATCCAAGATAGACATACGAATTATTTTCTTTGGTTTATCTAAGTTAGACAGATTATAGAGGACTGATGAAAGTGGTAAGTGTAAACCTTCGATATTTTTAGTATTATTTTTATTAATTATTGTATTTCTGTTTCAAGTTTTAGTTTATTAAATTTTCGTCGTTTTTCAAAAAATATTTTACAGAGTATATAATTTATTTTACAAAAAAATATTTTCTTAAAAATATTTTCAGCGAGTAGTGTCTAGATGGTTAAAGATTTTGGATTGGAACCATAGTAGTTCCAATCAATGGTGGAACCAGTAATTTATTAAGGTGGGAGTTAAACTATTTTTATTTTTTATAAATATAATTTTTTTAATTAAGGAGTTGGATACATTTTTCTTCATTTACTTTCTAAAAAATGTATTTTTTTAATATTAATTAATATTTTAAAAGAAATTAACGGGGACGAGGCTCATCTTAGCGCTCGTGAAATTCTGCCACTGCTTCCAATTGAGAATATTGTACTCATTCTAAAATTTGAATTTTCTTTAATTGATTACGTCTATCTTTAAGTTTGAGCCTTGACTCTCATGAAATTCTGCCCATGCTTCCAATTGAGAATATTGTACTCATTCTAAAATTTGAATTTTCTTTGATTTATTACGTCTATCTTTAAGTTTTATATATATTGGACGAATCAAACAATTTTGGTGGTCAAAATATTATTATTATTATTTGAGATTCTGAATTCAAACATCATAAATAATAAGAATATAAGAATTCAATGTACTTACTCTAAATTAATAAAAAATATTTATGTTTATTTCATACAATATTTTTATATTATTAATATATATATATACCTTAAAAATATTATTATGTCCTTCACTTATGTCCTTCACTACGTGAATGTTCATCCGGACGGAGTTAGTTTTGGGTATTTAATACTACCAGTGAACTTAAAACCTTTATCCGACTCATTTAAACCTTATCCAGTGGTTCTGGTAACAAATAAATATATATCCCTTTTAAATAATTTGAATTTAGTAATATTTTATCTATTCTAAAAATAAAAGGATAAGCTACATATTTGGTCACCTACTTGTTACTTAATTTTTATTTTGGTTAATCAATTATTATTATTTTAAAAAAATTATATTTAATGTTATATTTTGATTGTTTTAGTCACTTATCATTAAAAATTAAGAGTGATACTGATGTAATATTTTTTATTTTTGAATAATAAAATGGAATAATCGGTATTGTTATTATTTTATTAAATAAATAATTAAAAAATAATTTAATGATTAAAACATAAATTAAATAATAGGTGAGTAGTAAATAGGTAGTTTACCCAAATTATAATGAGACCGCATTAAACTTCACTGCAACTGTAATTAAAGTGAAATCAGAGTTGACACCCACCCCAAGCTTTCTTCTACCTCATTGCATCTGCAGTTTTTCAACTTTCCCTTTCTCTGCAATGGCTGCTTTCAGTTTCACCCTTTTCTCCCCTACCTTTCTTTCTCCTCGTTACAGATTCATCTCTCCAAAAACGCGCCATTCCCACCGTCACCATCATATCCCTTTCAAGCTTCTTGCCATCACTCCCAACAGAAAGTATTACCTCAACACTTTCGACGATGACGGCATAGAAAGATTTCAGCAAATCCTTTGCCAAGCCACCCGGGATGGAAAACTCTTACACCAAGACTTCAAGAGGAAACGGGGAGTTTTGACGGGGAGAGTGAAGTCAAAATTTTGGAACCCAAGTTCAAAATGAGTTTAGCTGAGCTTTTAGACGAAAGTTAAGTGGTGCCACTTTCTGTTTATGGACATTTAGAGCTTGAAATAACAGGTACACAGCAAGATTCTAGGGAGGTTAAAGCTGGGGATTTGTTTGTTTGTTGTGTTGGATCGAGTTTTGATGCACGCCGGCATCTGACTGAAGCTCATAGGAGAGGAGCTGTTTCTGTCATAGCAAGTAAAGGGAATGGAATTGAGGAAACCTCGGGATACAAGACATTGGTCATTGTTGAGGATGCTAATTCAGTTCTGGCTACACTAGCTGCCTCTTTTTATGGGTACCCTTCAAAGAGTATGACTGTTATTGCCATCAACGGGACCAATGGTAAAACAACCACCACTTATTTGGTAAAGGGTTTGTATGAGGCATTGGGTGTGTGGATTGGGTTGCTAGGCACCATTGGTTATTATATTCATGGGGACAATAAGTTGGGGCTGGAATCACCACTTACTACCCCAGATGCTAATGTGGTTCAGATTTTGATGGCTAAGATGTTCCATAATGGGTCTAAGGCAGTTGTTATGGAGGCTTCTTCCTGTAGACACTAAATTTTTACCCGAGCAGCCCCCTCCATCCAGCAGCCCCTCCACACATCATTTCCAGCAGCTTCCAGCGAGCAGCCCCTCCACGCATCAGTTGCAACAGCTTCTAGCACTGCCAGGTGATCCAACGCCCTGCTGCCACGCTGAAGCCTCCAGAAGCCAACTGCCTTGTCCACGTTACTACCCTATAGTGAGTCACCACCATAGTTCGGTGACTCACCGAGGGCCATTCCTTTAACTGGTCCGAAGAAGACACCGACGAGGCCTATAAATGGCCATCTCCTGCAGAGAAGAAAAGGGGAGGAAAAAAGAGAAGAGACATAGAGCAAGAACGAGAGAAGACAACAAAAAAAAGAGATAGAAAAGCATCTAAACCAACGATCCCAGACAACATCAAAACGAAGAACAAAAGGAGAAGAAGTCGAGAGCCTTACCACCAGCTTTAGAATCTTCAAAAGCTGCCGGAGATCCAGATTTAACCGAAGGTAATCACTTCGGTTTATTTAGATCTAGGGTAAAATAGAGGTTTTTAGAAAAAAAGAATGCTAGATTCGGGTTAAAGGTTTAAAAGCGAATCGTTTGGGTTAATTTGTAATTTTCGGCCACCGGTGACGGTGGCCGGCGGCAGCGAGCGATGGCGGCCGGTCGGAGACCGGTTTCCACCCGGTGAAGGAATTTAGAGAGGGAACAGAGAAAAATTCTCATCTCTCTCAAATAGAGAGAGAATGAGAAATGAGAAATGAACAAGAATGGCCTTAAGGCCGATTGGAATAGGGTTTAAATACCTTCACCAAAACGACGTAGTTTTGGTGAGGGCTTCTAGGTAATTTCACGTATGGTTAAATATGCATCGTAATGTCTGTAATTTTGTAAATTTACATTTTAGTCACTTAAATCAAACTTCGAACCTTTTAATTCAGACTCTTAATTTTATTTTATTATATTATAGTCCCTACTATATTTATTAAATATTTAGGATAATACCATATATAGTCCTTTTAATTTTAAATATTTATATTTTAATTACCAGTTAATAATTAAAGCTAAATTATACTATATGTACCTATATTATATAATATTTCAAGTTATGTCTATTAACTTTAATATTTTTATAATTTAATCATTAAAAGCATATTTCTGTTTATTTTAGTTTGACATCTATATTTTATTTCCTTTTAGTCATTTATATATATATTTTAGAGTAAAAAATGATAAAGATGGTATATATTTTTTTCTTCAGACAAGTAATGATCATATTAACCTAATTGTAGCATGATTTTGTTATATAATTTATCAATATGATTAATTTTATGTTTAGGTAGTGTTAATAATTTGTTTGATAAATTTATATAATATGTATGTAGGGTATATAATTAAATCATTACTATTTGCACGTGATATTTATATTAAATCACCATGATCCCAGTTTCTTTAATTTAACAAAATCTTCAAGAAAGATACCTATGTCTAGGTGTATCAATAAATTGATTTTTTTTAGAATTTAGTATTTAAATTTTATTTATATTAGTACATGTATACTATATTTTTAATTTCTCTTATTTTAATCATTATTTATTTATAATATTATTTTATCATTACTTTTATATTTTAATTATTGCTTTAATTATTATTATTTTATTATTTTTATCTTATTCATATAAGTATCTATATATATGTTTGTTTAAATAATAATATTTATTTATTTTTAGTATCAAAGAAAATGGTAGTCTTAAAGCAACTAGATATCCTATTCTATTATTTTAAATAAATAAATATCTTACTTATAAAAATCAAAAAACACATATTGTTGTGAAAGATTTGAAAAAATTATTATTTTTAATATTTAAATATTAAGAAATGGCAGTCTTAAAGCAACTGGATGTCCATTTTCTGATATTTTAAATAATATATTACTTTTATAAATTATATCTATTTTAATAAATGCTTTAATATTTATCTATTTTTTTATTAAGAAAAGAGATGTCTTAAAGCACCTAGAAGCCCTTTTCTGATATTTCTAAATAAATAAATATTTTATTTATATTTAAATTAATATGTTTTCATAAAATTATAAATTTGAAATAATAATCTTATAAATTAAATATATCTTTGAATTTTTAAATTTCCAATAATAGAGATAAATTATAATTAATGAGTACCAATTTTGGGCGTTATAGGGGTGCTAATCCTTCCCTAAACGTAACCGACCACGAATCCTTTTTATTAAAAATTTTTGGTTATACGCAGATCAATTTATCTTTTAAATTATGTTTTATTAAAAACTATTTTAAAAGATTGTTTTTAGGTATTTGATCTACCTAACCCAAAAAGGTCAATGGCGACTCCCAAAATATTTTTTAAATCAAAATCATTTATTTATTCGTTTTATTATTCCCGCCAAGAAAAATTTCGTACCCGGGCAAAAATCGGTTACGACAGCTTGGCGACTCCGCTGGGGACCTGGTCAAACTTTAAAATCAATTATGAATTGTCTCTATTAATTAAAAAATTTAAAATTAAAAATTCATATATTTAATTTTTTCTTTTCAAAATTTTTATATATACCTATTATTTTCATAATATTTATATGTATATTATTTTATTAATGTTTCATTTTATTTTTCAAGTATTTTATTTCATTATTTATCTGCCAGAGGTTTGAACATTTATCCTCACACACAACACATGCATTGCATAAACATAATATCTATAACTGGGATTTGTCCCTTTTAAGTGGGAGTGAAAACGACGTCTTCGTGAGAATTTATTCTCCGTGTCAGACCTAGCAAGTAGCTTTCGGGGTTCATATGCTCTATGTCTTCGTGAGAATTTATTCTCCGTGTCAGGCATAAAGAAATGTGTCCCCTCGAATTGAACTCGGTCTGCTTAAGTCTGTAGTGGACTAGGATTGAGGGTTGGCAGCCCAAGGGGGCATCAACAAGGACAATTCGAGTACCTTTACTCCTAGAACTGAAACTCTGCATATAATAAACCCTAGAAATTCACCTGATCTAAGACAGTACTGAACCTCTGTTCATAGGTGTACACAAAGGAGAAATAAGTTCTAACTTTTTGTCTTTTGATTTATTTAATTTTTTCCTTTTTCTGAATAAATGCCTGCGAACTAGAAATCATGCGGTTAGGTTAATTTTTCCAAACAAAGCATGAAACTAGAAAGCATGAGGTTAGGATTTATACCTTGATAGATATAAATTTTTTCTTTCCATTAGTTGGTACTAACTATTCTATTTTTTCTTATTTTTTTTTCATGCATGTTATATTGCTTTAAACTTGTTTATATTGATTTCTTTTGTTTGCATTGCATGATCATGACATAATCAAAAGGTGTTGACTTGAAATACTGTTCATCATATTGGAAAGAAATCGTAAATGGACAAAAAATTTTATGATCAAACAAAATATGATGCGGCCAAGAAAAGGCATCCTGAGGGAACTCCGAGGATAGATGAGAGCTATGCACCCAAAGATCGTATGCTCATTAAAGAGCAAAAGGAGATACGACAAATAAGAGAGCAGATGTCCAAAATGATGGAAAGAATATCTGGTTTGACCAAAGGAAAAGAGATTCATGCACAAAAAGATATAGAGATCAATGAACATAATCTTGCAATTTCAGATATGCAAGGGACTTCTGATCCTAATCAATTGGAGAAGTTACAGACAATCATCATTCGTATTCACAAGTCATCTGGAGATACCAAAGAAATGATGACAACTGTAAAAGCTCCCAGAGAAGAGAAGAAATCATGTAACCTGAAATCATCGAAGTTTAGTATGTTCCCGGCATCTAAAACTCAGGTTCAATCCAAGACAAAAGGCGGTTCTCATGTTGATGCTATACCTATATCATATAAAGAGTTGTATGAAAAGTTACTTGAAGCACAAGAAGTGGCTCCATATTACATAAAACCATTCCAACCTCCGTATCCAAATTGGTATGACATCAACGTTCATTGTGAATATCATGCTGGAGCTCAAGGATATACCATCGAGAATTATCTTGCCTTCAAACGTTGAGTCCAAAGTCTTTTGGATCATGGAACCTTACAATTTATGGTAAATGATCGACCTAGTTTGGTAACCAAAGGTCTTGCTAGATTAATACCAAAAGTCTTCAAAGGTAAGAGTATCAATAGGGGCGCCCAGAAATAAGAAGATTTACTGAGGTTCGAGGCTCAAATACATCATTTAAAGATGGAAAACAATAAATTGAGCACCAAAATGGAAACCATGCAGGAAGATTTCCAGAAGATCAATCAAGCTTTTCAAAATGCTGGCATAGGAAACACCCCAGAAGAGTGGATAACAGGGGTCACCAAACTGAAAAAGAGTTGCAACATACATGAAGATCTTGTCCAAAAACTTTTTGAACACAAATGTTCTCTCACAAGGGAAAATAAGCAACTCCGAGAATTGACACAGGAGATGAAAGAACACCAGAATGTCATGGAAGAAGTTGCAGTCCAGACAAGCAATATGGCCCATATGCTGATAAACTAACTTGGTTTTAGAGAAGAAAATGGGAAAGTTATTCCCTATATGTAAAGTTTTGTTGAAGTTAGGACTGAAAGTTGTCCCCTACATGTAAAAGTTTTGTTTAATGCACGGAAACTTTTGTGTTCAATGAAATCTGTTCTAAGATGCATTTTTTTATTTTTTACGTTTGTATTTACATTTTCATCATGCATTAAAACATATTTAAATGTTTATTTATTTTCAATATCAAAGAAAATGACAGTCTTAATATAACTGGATGTCCTATTATGGTATTTTAAATAATTTACATTTTTGCATTTATGCATTTTGCATTTACATTTTTTATTTGTTAAAGTATTGGTATATACATTAATTATAAAAACATAAATAATTCATGAAGGGTTCTGTAACAGTAAAATCGAGACTATTCATTCATACTGTACCATCATCATGAAAGCAATGGAGCAATCTTATGAGGGACTACAAGATCAGGGGCCAGAACAATTGTAGGGTTACCTCAGGATATAAGGAAAGAAGCATCAGATTCAGTACCAGATGAATCAAATCAAATTATTCAGGGAATAGAATCTGATAAAGAAGAGATAAATGCTAAAGAGAAATCGTGCTATCGGATTGAAGAGTCGAGAAAAATAATATACCCTAGGTCATCCCACTCAAACCTAAAGAATAGCCTCATTAATTATTCATAATATGAGGAGAGAGTTAAGAGGGCGGAGAAAGCAATCAGAAACATGAAAGATGTTAGTGCCCACCACAAAGAATTAGAAGCACGAGAGTTCAGCTTGGTTCCATATTTGGTTATTCCCCATGATTTCAAAATGCCTGATTTTGAGAAATATGATGGCACCAGTTGTCCCTTAATCCATTTGAGAATGTTTTGCAGAAAAATGGAAGGATATTTAAGTTCTGATGATCTGTTAATTCACTCTTTCCATGATAGCTTGTTGGCCCAGCAGTAGTCTGGTACATCAGTTGACACAAGAACAAATCAAGAGATGGGTTGATTTAGCTGATGCATTTTTGGAACAATATCGGTATGTTAAAGGCCTAGCTCCAACACGTATGAATCTTCGAAGAATAAAGAAGAAAGCCAATGAAAGATTTCAAGAATATGCCTTAAGATGGAGAGGAGTGGCAGCACAAGTTCAACCTCCTATGTTAGAAGAAGAGATATCACGTATGTTTCGTGATTCCCTTCCAGCGCCTTTGTTCGAGTTAATGCAGGCAAATCCTACGAAAGAATTCGAGAATCTTGTGACAAGTGGATATTTAATTGAGAATGTAATCAGTGAAGAAAACTCAAAAGTCACATCCAAGAGCCCGACGGATCAAAAAGCGAAAGCTGATGATGTAAATGAGTGTTGTATCCAGAGTTCCCGCAATTGCAAAAGAAAAAGAGCAAGTAATTATTCGGATCGACCAAAGAAAGTCACACGATCAAGAAAAACTTTGGAAGTGTTTCAAACTTCCATTTCAGACTTATACCCTCATTTGGTTCAAGGTCAGTACATTACACCAAAACCAATGAAAATGTCACCAAACCCTTCTGCTCATAGCTATGATCAAAGTAGTGTTTGTGATTTCCACTTGGGAGTATTTGGGCATTCCACGGGCAATTGTAGGCAACTGTTAAAAGAAATAGAGATGCTTGTTGGCAAAAGAGTCTTGACAAAAGAAATGATCAAGAAATGGGGGGCAAATAAGGATGAAAACCCTGATCCGATTACACAGCCAACATTATAGAAGTGATGTGGCATGATAAATAAACAAGTGGAAGTTGTTATCTACCACTGTAGTACTTTTCTATTTTCAGCATCCTGTTTAAACTTGTTTTTGTTCCTTTCTCCACCTTTTGTGCAATAAATAAATTTGTGTTGCTTAATAAGGTTATGAGCATTGAGTTAATTTTGCAATCTTGCAGTTCTTTGAATATCAACTGGATTAAAAAGCTCTTCATGATTAGAGTTATAATCTTTGACAGAATATCATGATTGAAAACCAGATAAACAAGGACCATTGACCTTACCTCAGAATAAATACACCCAAACACTATCCTATTACAAATATGAGATAGCCTACTCCTATTGAAAGAAATTACAAAAAGGCTTGGTATTTATATATAGGAGCGTACAACATGGGGCATCGTTTGTGTATTACATTACAAAACCGATTAGAATATTTTTCTATTAATGACGTTCGATGATGAACATAATTTTTACAAATAGGTAAATCTAGTTTAAGTCAGTTGCTTGGGAATTGAACTCTAACGAAGAGATTTTCTGAATTCCACCAAAACACCTAGACTATAACAGGTTCTTCTTAATAAGCTTAAGAAATTGGATTTGGATACCCATGTTATATTATTATAAACAATAAAGCTTGAGTTGTCCCACTAGAGCAAATGGTTAATCACCCCGGCTTTATGGATAATATTCAGCCAACCCATTATATTATTATATGTAATAAAGTTGTCCCTCTAGAGCAATTGGTTAATAGCCCCGGCTTTATGGATAAGTTTCAATTAACCTGATAAAGGTGATTATACTATCATATACAATAAAGCTGAATTCAGCTAGCCAAAATGGCAAATGTGTTAACAAATGGACTAAGGGAGTTACGAAACACCTGTTATAGTCAACTTCACACAAGTACTCAGAAATTTCATTTTTAGACCGATATTTTCTCACTACTTTGATTAGATGAGTCTAAATGAAAGTTTCCAGAGAATTGAAATGGAAAGACTCTAGAAGGTCTAGTAATTGGCAATCCTAATTGCGTCATTTTGTACGTATCCGATTAAAATACCAAGTCCCCAAAGTGAGGCATATGACAAAGTTCACAAAGAACGATAGATGAGTGACATCTTAAATAGATGTAACCATAGAAAATAGGAAAGCCATCCTGAAACCAAACCAAATCTTGATACTTGTCAAAGAACTATAATTCTCAAACATTAAAGAATTGTTGATTCTTTTGATATTCTTTGAATTCATGCTTATGATTTGATTTTATTGTGAACCTGTGATAGGCAACATTTTACAAAATTCTTTCATTCTTCGATAAAGAAAGAAGGAAAAACATTTTCAAACAGGACAGTCTCAAATAAGGAAGGTCCTTGAAGCAAGTTGTTGTTTATTTTTCCTCTATTGTAGAAAAAACGAGACTAGAATGATGAAGCATCGCACTTTCTTGAAAACAAGTGGTCCAAAAAGCCCGAAAGTCTGGAGAATTGAACTTGTAACACTCTCTTGTGACATCATTAGCAATCCATCAAGAAAATTATCACTTATCTCATGCTGAAGACGATAAGCATCACCAGACAAATTATTTTCCCCAGCCATCAATCCATGTCTCTAGCAGATTCTCCAATCACAGAGTCATAAGTCCCATTAAGTGTATTATGGGAATGAACAAGTCATCACTTTCACTCCAGTTATACCGTGATACTGGCTCAAGTCTTGGTACATCATTGCTACTTCTTCTATGTCGATCATTTTCCTTGTTAGGATTATATCCATTATGTCATTCAGAAGATTGTTGAACTTAAATAAGATTGGAATAGATTCTACACTTGTATGCCTTTCATATTGGGTAACATTAGTTACAGGATTCCAAAAGTAAAGATAACCAGTTTTACTGTCAACTAAACCTTTCCATGGTTCAGGAAGAGTGAGATATAACAGTGAGTATCTTGAAACGACAGAAGAGACAGTCACTATAGCAGTCATTCCAAGAAAATGCACCAACAAAAATCTTCTAGTTCGCCCCGATAATGTTTATTTCTTCCAGTAAGGTTGTTACAATGGATGCCACTGACAACCAGGTCGAATCCGCCAAATCTACTCATCAATTGCTCTAATCAATCACCATTCAGTTCTTGCACATCTGTTTTCAAAAGTATGCCAAGACAGGTAGAAGGCAACCTCTGCACCATTGATCCCAGAGAAAAGAGACAGGACATTGATACCACCAGGGAACATGTCTCTATACAGATCCTCATGTATGGTTTTTAGGGAAACCTATAAGCATTTATTCCTCATCAGGTTCAAGTAGATCAACTTTATTTCTTCCAACCCATACCAGATTCCATTTTCGGCACTCATCAAGAACATATTTCTGGACACTCGAAAGTGGCTAATCTTCATAAGTTTCAAGAGCCTTACGGATCATTTATGTCAATCTGGCACTTCTTGTACATGTTTGTAAACAGTTCAACTTTGTTCTTGGATCCCAGGAAGGTCACCAGTTTGTTGTCAATGGAAAAGCATCATGTATGGTGCATGGAGGAAGCAAAATAAGAGGAAATCTGTTCTCAACTGGCAGATTATGAATGTAGGCCTTTTCCGTGTAGCAGTACAAAAATAATTTGAATCTACAAAGTCTGGCTCTACATCGTATAAGTACCGTGACATTTTGGTCCAAACACCAACTGGAGAAAGCGCCACATTCTCATAGTAGAAATAAGGAGGCCCAATAGCATCTTCTGGAAGTGTTCTTTGAGTTATCTGATCTGGTATGGTAAGAACCCCAAAACCAATCATTGGATTTAGAAGATGAACAACATGATCGTCTTCATTAATAAGCTTCTTTTCAAGCTTCCTCTGTTTCTTCCTTTTCCAAAAAAATCATAGCCCGAGTTTCGCCTTTTATTGTAATTGGTGTCACTGCATAATGGCTTTCTATCTTCTACCGGAAGAAGTGCGTCAGCGGCTTTAGCCATTTGAGCAGCACATATAAAATCTTTCAACTCTGCAATTGATGAATCCAGACCACATCTCTCCATGACTATTAAGGCCTCAGCCTCTGAGTACCCCATTTTTGTCAAGTATAACAGTTTATTCCCCTCATCAGAATTAGAATTCAGGATTTCCTCAGTATCAGAAGAACTATCAATATCTGTGAAATCATCCTGAAAGATCGCTTCATAATCAGATGAGTAGTTATCAGAATCAACATGTTGCGTGGATGCGGACTTTTCAAGAGGCTTCACTGAAAACAAGGTTCACTGTGTCGGTCTGGAATGAATTACCAAGCGATTTATACCACTCTGTCCGACTAGGTTCCTTCAGATCCAAAAAAATGGGCAATTTATTCATAAGAGGCACATATCTCAGACATTTTCGTCAGAATGATTGATTACTTCTTAAACAACATGAAAAGAATTCCTCAGGTTATATGACAAAATATTGTTTAGTGACACCATAATGAGAAAATAGATTTGGGGCACGAATAAAGCCACAAGTACCCACCATAATACATTGTCAAAATTGGACCTCGTGAGGATCATGATATTAAAATCAAACAAACATTGAAAGTAAGCCTTACAGTTTTGAAGGCCCAAGTCAGACAGATCCATGTGGGACATCTTGAGGGCCAATTTCAACCAAAAATAGAATATTGGGGCATTTTGAAGGCTCACAACAATATGAATATTTGGGCATTCTTGGAGGCTCATCTCAACAAGAAATAATGTTGAGCACACTTTTAACATCTGTATCAGCAAATGTTGGGGCATTTTAAAGGTTCTTTCAGACAGATCCATGTGGGGCATTTTGAAGGCTCAAATTAACAAGAAGCGAATGTTGTGGCATGCTGAAAACCCCTTTCAATCAGAATCAGGAATATTGAAATATTTTGAATATTTATATCAGCAAAATGCTGGGGCATGCTGAAAGCCCCTTTCAATCAGAATCAGGACTGTTGATGCATTTTGAACACTTGTATTAGCCAATGTTGGGGCATGCTGAAGGCCCATATCATCCTGTGTCAAGATCATTGACTTGAACAAATATTTCTAATGAGACATAAAGATATGAAGAATGAAAATGGTAAAACAGTAACAGTCGAGCTGAGTATACATAATTGCTTTGTTTATCAGGCAGTTGCATTAGGGTCCTGTTGTTGAACAAATATCTACTCAACAAGTATGGTTTCAAATACCCAATCCTCTTAACCATGTGTCACATGACAGTGTGTTCTTTATTAAGCTACACCATGGTTGCATGGATAAAGATGGTCCCCATGTAGACCATTCGATCCAAGGTTCAGTTCTTTAAAATCTCGGCTTTGAATTTTGCATTCTCTGTATCAGTGATGATTGAAAATATTTTTTTGAGATTCCTGGCAGTTAGTTTCAACCATACTATTGAGGTTATGTAGCTGTTTTTCACATCAGTTTTTGTTTACTTGATGACATTTAATAAAGAGGCTCGGCTTATGTATATTGCTCTTTCCCGATGTTACTGGGTTATCATTGCCAGCCAGGCTGAACTGAAGTTTTCATCTATTTTGGTTTTATCATGTGCGATTCATACCCAACAGCAAGAATTCCATGAACTTCCTTCTATACATGGCTCCTATAGTTGATGAGTTTTTATTTCCTACAACGCTCAGTTATAAAAGAAAACGTGATCGGTATCACACTTGCTCTTACTCGAAATGATATCAAGATCCAGTTGGTATCTCCTATTCAATTTGGCACTAGCATATTTTGTAAATTTGACCAATTTTTTGGTCAGGAAACACACCAGCATCTCACTTGTATTCCCATTGAGTTTTGTTCTCAAGTGGTCTTGTAACGTTATACAAAAAAATTTTGAACACTATGCAAAGAGCTTCATTGACCAGAAATTCGGGCAGAAGCCACAAGAAAGGATGAATGTGTTATCAAATGTTTTATGAACCAACGATTATGGTGCTGAACCAATGTTGCGATCATACGATTTTCATTTATTGATCCAAGATGAAGTCTGTCTTCTTCAACCCCAAGATTAGAAGTGAGATATGATGAATATTTCTTTCACAGAAGGAGAGTTGAAATTTTAACAACAAGAAACTATTGGAGCCAACTAAGATCAAACAATAGATTGTTGTTAAACATCTTTACATGTATGGTTTGAGTTGCTTTGTTCGAGATCCAATTAGATGTGGAGACATGAAAGGAATTAGGATAAATCTTCCTTATGATCTATTTCAAGAGTCAAATCAGAACAGACTCTACTCTCCTAATTAATCTCTGCTGAGTCAGACATATCTACATCTACATTCTTCAAAGATGATATATTCTCTTTTTAAAGATGATAGATTCTCTTTTCAAAGATGAAAGCTTTATCGGATTTCTGCATAAGTCCAAGCAAAAAGAGTTGGTTTTATCCAAGACAAAATGGGGCATCAAAGTCATAGTTCTGACTACGGCAAGAGTTCTACAAATGAAACATTTCTTCTGAGACTTAGATGAAGCAAAGAAGACACCAAAATACAGATCGATCAGATGATTCTGCAGAAATGCAAGCTTGATAACATAAGTTGATACACTAATATCCAGAGGTGACCCTGGAAATAAATGATGAAGTGAAGGAAGACCTAGTTCACCACTTTGAAGTCAAATGAAGATTGCACAAACATTCATGCATTCATAAGAACATTATTTGCATAACAGAAAATGCATTACATTGCTACATTTAATTGCATTCAAACATAAGGTTTTGCAGATTTTCATATGAAAAAGAAGATTCATGGTGAAAAATACCTTACAATAAGAAGGTATTCAAAACCGCAAATGCAGGAATCACGCAAACATATGAAGAATAGATGGACGTAATCCACAAGAATGAACATTATCTTTATTTTGGGGCATGTTACCCAATCAACAAATTATTTCAATGAGAAAACGCTTTCCAAAGTTTCTCATTTAATCTTTTCTAAAATGAAATTGTTGAAAAGTAAAAAAACTATTTCTATAGTTTTTTACTTAGTAAACTATTTCCACCTTCGGGAGCTTTTTGATGTTTTCAAAACCCTCAGGGTCATCTGTAAGACCTACAGTGCATGATGTTTTCAAAAAGCCTTCGGGAGCTTTTTGATCTTAAAACCTCAGGGTCATCTGTAAGACCTACAGTGCATGATGTTCTCAAAAAGCCTTCAGAAGCTTTTTGATCTTATAGCCTCAGGGTCATCTGTAAGACCTACAGTGCATGATGTTTTCAAAAAGCCTTCGGGAGCTTTTTGATCTTAAAGCCTCAGGGTCATCTGTAAGCCCTACAGTGCAAGATGATAAGACCTTAGGGCCATTCATAAGGCCTCTGGGCAGAATGTTTTCAATATTTCCAGAAGAGTTCATAATGAGAAGAACTCATCTAAAGAGGAAGGAAAAGTTCATAATGAGAAGAACTTGTTCAACCTTTTGCTCAAATTCATCACCCGATGGATCAGCATTGCCAGAGAAAGTTCATAATGAGAAGAATTTATCTGAAGAGGAAGAAAAAGTTCATAATTAGAAGAGCTTGTTCAACCTTTTGCATGAATCTATCACAGAAGGAGATAGATCAACACCAACTTTTCCAGAGAAAGTTCATAATGAGAAGAGCTTATCTGAAGAGGAAGAGGAAGTTCATAATGAGAAGAACTTGTTCAACCTTTTCCTTGACTCCATTTCCAAAAAGAGATAGAGCAGCAGAGCTATTTCTAGGTGAAGTTCATAATGAGAAGAACTCATCTGAAGAGGAAGAAAAAGTTCATAATGAGAAGAACTTGTTCAACCTTGCATTGATTCATCTCCTATGGAATTGAATGAAAGAAGAACCTCATTTGAGGATCAATATTTTCAGAGGAAGTTCATAATGAGAAGAACTCATCTGAAGAGGAAGAAGAAGTTCATAATAAGCAGAATTTATTCAACCTTACCTTAATTCATCACATATGGAGTTGAATCAACAAATCCCTCTTTTGAAGATCAACATTTCCAGAAGGAGTTCATAATGAGAAGAACTCATCTGAAAAAGAAGAAGAAGTTCATAATGAGAAGAATTTGTTCAACTTTTTGCTAGATTTCATCATGGAAGAAGATAAATTGTCATCCCCAGTGGAAGAATGGAAGAGTTCATAATGAGAAGAACTAATCCAAACAAAGAACAATTTGTTCAACATTTCCATCTTAATCAAAAGAAGTCAAATGAACACAAATTTATTGTCTTTTCGTCTTTTCCCTATTCTTGTTAACACAAGAATGAGCAAAGAGGGGCAGCTGTAGACACTAAATTTTTACCCGAGCAGCCCCTTCATCCAGCAGCCCCTCCACACATCATTTCCAGCAGCTTCCAGCGAGCAGCCCCTCCACGCATCAGTTGCAACAGCTTCCAGCACTGCCAGGTGATCCAACGCCCTGCTGCCACGCTGAAGCCTCCAGAAGCCAGCTGCCTTGTCCACGTTGCTACCCTATAGTGAGTCACCACCATAGTTCGGTGACTCACCGAGGGCCATTCCTTTAACTGGTCCGAAGAAGACACCGACGAGGCCTATAAATGGCCATCTCCTGCAGAGAAGAAAAGGGGAGGAAAAAAGAGAAGAGACACAGAGCAAGAACGAGAGAAGACAACAAAAAAAGAGATAGAAAAGCATCTAAACCAACAATCCCAGACAACATCAAAACGAAGAACAAAAGGAGAAGAAGTCGAGAGCCTTACCACCAGCTTTAGAATCTTCAAAAGCCGCCGGAGATCCAGATTTAACCGAAGGTAATCACTTCGGTTTATTTAGATCTAGGGTAAAATAGAGGTTTTTAGAAAAAAAGAATGCTAGATTCGGGTTAAAGGTTTAAAAGCGAATCGTTTGGGTTAATTTGTAATTTCCGGCCACCGGAGACGGTGGCCGGCGGCAGCGAGCGATGGCGGCCGGTCGGAGACCGGTTTCCACCCGGTGAAGGAATTTAGAGAGGGAACAGAGAAAATTCTCATCTCTCTCAAATAGAGAGAGAATGAGAAATGAGAAATGAACAAGAATGGCCTTAAGGCCGATTGGAATAGGGTTTAAATACCTTCACCAAAATGACGTAGTTTTGGTGAGGGCTTCTAGGTAATTTCACGTATGGTTAAATATGCCTCGTAATGTCTGTAATTTTGTAAATTTACATTTTAGTCACTTAAATCAAACTTCGAACCTTTTAATTCAGACTCTTAATTTTATTTTATTATATTATAGTCCCTACTATATTTATTAAATATTTAGGATAATACCAAATTTAGTCCTTTTAATTTTAAATATTTATATTTTAATTACCAGTTAATAATTAAAGCTAAATTATACTATATGTACCTATATTATATAATATTTCAAGTTATTTCTATTAACTTTAATATTTTTATAATTTAATCATTAAAAGCATATTTCTGTTTATTTTAGTTTGACATCTATATTTTATTTCCTTTTAGTCATTTATATATATATATTAGAGTAAAAATGATAAAGATGGTATATATTTTTTTCTTCAGACAAGTAATGATCATATTAACCTAATTGTAGCATGATTTTGTTATATAATTTATCAATATGATTAATTTTATGTTTAGGTAGTGTTAATAATTTGTTTGATAAATTTATATAATATGTATGTAGGGTATATAATTAAATCATTACTATTTGCACGTGATATTTATATTAAATCACCATGATCCCAGTTTCTTTAATTTAACAAAATCTTCAAGAAAGATACCTATGTCTAGGTGTATCAATAAATTGATTTTTTTTAGAATTTAGTATTTAAATTTTATTATATTAGTACATGTATACTATATTTTTAATTTCTCTTATTTTAATCATTATTTATTTATAATATTATTTTATCATTACTTTTATATTTTAATTATTGCTTTAATTATTATTATTTTATTATTTTTATCTTATTCATATAAGTATCTATATATATATTTGTTTAAATAATATTATTTATTTATTTTTAATATCAAAGAAAATGGTAGTCTTAAAGCAACTAGATATCATATTCTATTATTTTAAATAAATAAATATCTTACTTATAAAAATCAGAAAACACATATTGTTGTGAAAGATTTGAAAAAATTATTATTTTTAATATTTAAATATTAAGAAATGGCAGTCTTAAAGCAACTGGATGTCCATTTTTTGATATTTTGAATAATATATTACTTTTATAAATTATATCTATTTTAATAAATGCTTTAATATTTATCTATTTTTTATTAAGAAAAGAGCTATCTTAAAGCACTTAGAAACCCTTTTATGATATTTCTAAATAAATAAATATATTATTTATATTTAAATTAATATATTTTCATAAAATTATAAATTTGAAATAATAATCTTATAAATTAAATATATCTTTGAATTTTTAAATTTCCAATAATAGAGATAAATTATAATTAATGAGTACCAATTTTGGGCGTTATAGGGTGCTAATCCTTCCCTAAACGTAACCGACCACGAATCCTTTTTATTAAAATTTTTTGGTTATACGCAGATCAGTTTATATTTTAAATTATGTTTTATTAAAAACTATTTTAAAAGATTGTTTTTAGGTATTTGATCTACCTAACCCAAAAAGGTCAATGGCGACTCCCAAAATATTTTTTAAATCAAAATGATTTATTTATTCGTTTTATTATTCCCGCCAAGAAAAATTTCGTACCCGGGCAAAAATCGGTTACGACACTTCCGAAGGACTGTCAGTAGGGAGATGTATGGAGGCTGATTTCAACATTGCAGTGCTTACTAATTTTACCAGGGATCATTTAGATTTTCATGGCACTATGGACGAGTACAAGAAAGCTAAAGCAAAGTTGTTTCAGAGAATGGTGGATCCTGAGAGCACAGAAAAGTCATTAACATCGACGATCTGAATGCACATTTCTTTATCGCCCAAGGCAATCCTGAAGTTCCTTTGGTTACTTTTGCAATCGATAACAAGAATGGTGATGTTCATGCCCTAAAATATGAGTTGTCCTTGAGTGGGACTCGGATCATGGTTAATACACCACATGGGGTATTGGAGATTTCATCTAGTTTGCTTGGAAGGCATAATGTCTATAATATTCTTGGAACTGTGGCTGTTGGGATTGCACTAGGGGCACCCTTGGAGGACATCGGTAGAGGGATCGAAAAGGTCGATGCTGTTCCCGGCAGGTGCGAGGTAATAGATGAAGGGCAACCATTTGGAGTAATTGTGGACTATGCTCACACTCCTGATGCAGTTTCTAGTCTGCTTGATTTTGTAAGGGAGCTTGCACCGAAGAGGATTATTACTGGTATGCTTCTCACTTTTGATTTTCTTTTTAACTCCTTCAAATGAAATCATTTCATTATCTTTTGTTCTGTTTTTCTAACTTATGTCATTTGGGAGAAGTTAGTTGTGGAGGAATAGGGACAAAGAGAAAAGACCGATTATGGCCAAAATATCAACAGATAAAAGTGAAGTGACGATTCTTACATCTGATAATCCCAGGAATGAAGATCCATGTAAGTAAAAGAAATACAGTAAAAATCATCATTAGTTGCTGAGAAAAACGAGGCTAATTAATTTTTGTATGTTTAATCAGTGGACATCTTGGATGACATGTTAGCCGGTGCGGGACGGACCATGCCGGATTACTTGAAATATGAAGAAAATGATTACCATCCACCTCTACCAAATGGTCATCAACTTTTTGTGCATAAGAATAGGCGGTGGCTATATGTAATGCCATTGCAATGGGTGAAGAAGGCGATATGATTGTAAGTTTTTCTGAAATTTGGATTTTTTTTTTGTAGGAGTTGGTTTGCTTGCTTCTATGTTGTTTTGGAAATACATGGTTTTATGATCCTACAAAGGACCTTCTATAGCTGCAGTCCTCGTGACAAAGGAGTTGCACATTACCTGTATATACCACTAGTTCATGATCCTGCTAATTTCATCCACTGTGTTGCAGGTGATTGCTGGTAAAGGCCATGAAACATATCTAATTCAAGGTGACGAAAAAGAATTTTTCGATGACAGAGGAATGCCGTCATGCATTGAAATATGGTTATTGACTAGGATATGCCAAGCAGGAATAGGCACCAGTAAATCCCATGGCGGTATGTTATTTATTTTTGTTGCTCCCGTTTATAGGGAATTTAAAGGAGAATTCAATTTGGAATTGTCGACGCCGTTTTCCGCCCGGGCGGAGGAAAACTATGTACGACTTGGGGGTTTTCTTTTGAAAATATTTTGAAATGTTTTGAAGTCATCATCGACATTTTGAGTTAGGTAGGTCGAATACCTAAAAATACTTTTAAAAGAGTTTTTAAGAAAACATCATTTTAAAAGATAAACCAGTCTGCGTGTAACCAGAGATTCATTCTTTTTGAAATAAAAAAGGGGCTCGAGGATCGATTACGTGTAGAAAAGGAAAAACACTCTCACAACGCCCAAAATTGATACCCTATCGATTATAAATTATCTCTAATAGTGGAAATCTAAGAATTCGAATATAAATTTAAGTTATGATCCTATTATTCTAGATTCAACCATACTATTTTTATTTAATGGAAAATTCTAAGGAGAAATAAAAAATATTCTAATATTTCTAATCGAAGAGAAAATAATCCCTAAAATATTTTAGGACGAATATTTCTATTTTCAATTGAAATAAAAAGAATATTATAGCTTCTTCCAAGAATTCGAAATTAAACAATTTGATTTGATCAATATAAGAAATTAAGGCAATTAATCCAAATTATATTAATCATGCTAGATAATGATAGTTTAAACTAAAATAGTAAAAGTATAAACACAATAAAAATCAAAGGCCCAAAAATAATTATCACACAAATATAAGTGCTTTAATAAAATAAAATCATAAACATAAGGACCACAATGTAAGGTAGCAAAATAAGGCATTCAAATATGATAAAAATATGAAACATGCATATATATATTCATGGGAGTAAAATACATTAAACAGAAATTAGAGTGCAATAATTAAAGAACTGAAATTAAATTGATGTATAATACGGGACCAAAATATAATAAAACAAAAAAGTAGTAATCAAATCAGAAATAAAAAAGTGACTAAAATAAATAAATTGTAAATATCACATCCACATCATAATAACATAAAAAATAAACTCCAAACAGTGGCTAAAATGAATAAACATAATAAAGGGACTAAATTCGAAAATTAATAAAATTAATATACATATTATAAATAAATAAAAAAGTTAATGACCAGAGTACAAAAGAAATTAAAATATGAGGAGCTTAAAGATGATTTTACCCTGATAGTGACGTAAACGTAAAACATGCTGAAATTGGAGGATCTAGACTGCGGTTTAACCCTGAAACACAAAACAAAAAGAGGCTAGACTCTGGGGACATGGTGAGTGGTTTACTCATTTTCCATACACAAAAAATATTATCCCTTTCACGTAAATTACGCAGAAGCTTGTAAGCTTCACAACCTCACTCGGCCACCACTCAACGGTCCCCCACACGCCAGCCACCAGGCCGGTGACCGACCTACAACCACGGCGACCTTAACCACGGCCAAAGGAAGCCCTAAAGACGGCTTAAACGGCCGAGAACCTTTCCCGTTATCCCCCTCTCCCATTCTTTCTCTTCACAACGCCGAGGGATGTAAAACCGACCCCCAACGCCGGCCACCAAGACCTTGTGACCCCCTCACTCCCTCACGATCATCTTCGACCGGCCGGTGAAGATCTAGACGACATAAACGACCATCACCCCTTGCTCATCACTCACATAACCGAAACCCGAAAACAACCCTCCTACCATAGACCTCTCGGTCGAAACATCCTATCCTTCGCCGACCACCAACAACCGAGTTTCCTAGCCGTGAGAGGGTCTCTATTGCACGCCGACCACCGCTCAACGGTGGTCACTCCCTCTGCCCTTGAACCCCCACGAAAAACCAAAAAGAGAAAGCTAGATAAGAAAGCAGTGAAGGAGAGAAAAAGTTAGAAAAAAAATCTCTTTCATTCCTATTTTTGGGGACAAAGCGTGAATGATTTTACATGGGATGGTTGGGGTATTAGTAATCCCAACCACTACAATATTATAATCTCTCTTTTAATAATAAAATAATACAAGTAAAAAATGGTGATTACAGGAATTAAACTATGATTTACAGGCTTTTATATTGTTAATAGAGGCCAAACATTTCTTATTCTGCCGTTTTGCTAGGGAATTAAGTTTGGAATAAAGTTGATTTAATAAAGGCTTTTAATACTATTTAAATTAAGGAACAAATATATAGCAAATAGAGGAATTAGGGGATGTTTACCGTCTTATTTTCATCCTGAAAAAAAAATAACAAAGGCAAAGTTTACGTGAATTACAAAGGAGAGAAATTTTTTTTATTGAACCACCTTATGATCAAATCATGGAGATTACACTAGTCACTGAAGTGATCCTTGAAAACATATCAAGTGTTTAAGTTGTCTAAAATTTAAAAAAACATATAATACATGCCATAATTAAATTATTTTGGAAAATCCATAATTTTATACTTAGATTGAAATCGAGACTGCACCTCCGATCTCAGATAATCTAAAAGGAAAAGATAAAAAAAATGAGCTATAAAGCTCAGCCTGTCATCTAAGGCAGACAAGTATCAACAGAAAATCATAAATATATCATACATGACATATAGCATAAACATAGTAGTCGGAAAAATAAATGAACACACCTTTTCATCATCGATACACTATTACAAAAGTTTCTTTTAATCTTACATTTTATTACGACTATACAAGATGTGGACTTTACCCTTTGAAGAGGAATATAGAACCTCCGTAAACGACCCCAAGTCAAGAAACGTGAAACAGGATGGTGATCTTATCCTCCGAAAAAGAATCCGAATTAACCCCGAAGAGGAACTTAAAACAGAAAATAGGAAACATGAACATTACATAATATTATAATGAAAATATGTGTTAACAGTGTGTCTTCTTTGATGATGTGATGATATATTGGTGTGCGACGGTAAGGATGGTATGCTAGGGACATGATAATATACATTGGCGTGCGACGGTAAGGATGATAGGTTAGGGTGTTTTATCAGTAAGGGATTGTAGATGCTCGTTTTGTCTAGGGATCACATTAAGATTTTGTTTGGGTTTATATATTAGTTATTTAGGCGTATTCATATTATTAATTAGGAGAATACACCATTATGATTATATATGTATAAATAAATATATAATAAACAATTAAATTGAATATATATATAATATAATTTAAAATGCACTAATTAAATATTTTATTTTACTGGCCCAAAATAATTACAAATGAATCCAGTAGAGGCCCAAGAAGCAGCAGTCCAACACAGATAGAGATTTTGGTCATTCCCAGCGCCACCCAACATGCACCATTGGATCTCTTGTTAGATCAACGGTCGGATTATGCTTGAGTTAGGGTTTGTTAACCTTAAGATTATTTTCTACTACGCTGCACGGTGCTAACCGTTGGATCCAGTCAGTGATCAAACGGCTAAACTCCACCCGAAGCCTCCACAAGGGCCAGCTGTCCCGTTCTTGCTCAAACCGTTTCGAATGTACTGCAACAACAAAAAACAAAATAAACAAAAGGGATTCCTTGGCCACGTAGAGATGCCAGTAACGCATGTAACGAAAACAGAAAAGGAATCAATACATAAGGGGGGATCCTCTCGGTAAAAAAGAAAGGGGAGCAACATTTGTAAAGGGGGAATAGATTGTAAACAGGGGGCTCCCCCTTCGTTTTTTACAGAGAGCAATACAAAGACTTGGTCATTTTTTTCTTTCCTTTCGAATCACAAAGTATAAAACAACCCATCTTCAAGAGGTATTGAATACAACTATTTTTTTTTTCATTTTTTTCGAATCTAAGATATAAGGAGAGAGTGTGAAAACCATTTACCTTAGTTTGTTGAGCCATCATCGGTGTTAGGGGCATCTGGAATGTCGTTGCCGCCTCCCACCATCCAGACGTCGTTAAGTCACCGAAAGTAAGCATTCTTCTCCTCTGGGATTTTGTCGATAGGTCTTGGGTAGCTTTTGGGGGATCTAGTGGAGAGAGCTAGGTCTAGATATTTGGGGTTTTCGAAAAAGGTTCGGTTGAGGTTTGTTTAACCCCTCATCGGGGTCGATTACAGGCGGCAGCCACGGTGGCTTCCTTTGCCAGATGGTAGGAAGAAAAGAGAAGAGTTCAGGGGAAGCGAGGCGTCGGTTCGGAGAGTGAAACAACCACCGAAACCCGGTGGGCGGCGGCGATCGCGTGGTTCTTGGGACTGGCGGCTGCATTAGAGGAGTGTTAGGGGGATAGAAAATGGCCGTGTGAGAAAGAATAAGAAGTAAAGTGGGGGTTAGGGTTTTTTTCTTTTACCCTAAGGGGGTGTTTGGTTCAAGGAATGTGGGATTCCTATGGGATGGGAATCCCACATTCCCATGTTTGGTTGGCCGAGAATCTCATTCCCGGTAATGTTTTATTACTAATAGTAGATTTTTTGGGTATATTACCGGGAATGTCATTACCTCCCTTCCCTTAAGTATTGTAACATTACCGGCGTTTTGGACTAAAATGCCCTTAAATTTTTATTTTTTTTCAAAAATATCCTTCTTCTGTCATTGAATAATAAAAATTCTACGAATGTTAAATTACAAATTTATCCTTAAATTATTTTAGATTTACAAAAAAAAGTCTATAATTAAAATTTTATATGAAGTTTAGGGGTTAAATTTTTTTTACCCTTTCATTAAACATTTTTTATATTTTTAATTTTGTAAAAAAATTATATAAATATTATGAATTTAATTTTTTAAAGAAAATATATAAATATTTTACAATTTGTAATATTATACAAATATATAATAAGGACAATTTGGTCAAATATACATTTCAATAATCTTTTATTCCTTTGACCAAACACGGTAATCTTACATTCCTGCTAAACCAACCAAACACAAAATACAACATTCCCAGTAATCCTATTCCCTGGTAATCTTTTATTCCCACTGGTAATCTTACATTCCGTGAACCAAACGTACCCTAAATGTTATATATGAACGCTCTAAGACGGCATCGTTTTGGGGAAGTTCTAGGGTCTTCCGTTCACGTATGGTTTATTGGTTCCACGGGCCATTGTAGTTTGTGTGTTGATTCATTTTCTTCCTTAAATCCAACTTTTCTTTCTTTTTCGAATTTATAATTTTGTCTTTATATTTCACACGCATTTCATTCTAGTCCCCAGTATTACTTTCTTTAATTTATGTTGTTTCAGACATTTGGCCTTTAAGTTTTTGCATGCTTCATTTTAGTCCATATAGCTTGTTTAATTGAATTTTGTACTGATTGTGCTCCTGGCCTATTATATTTATTGATGCATGTTTAGACACAAACGTGTGCCATATATTTACTTGTATTCATACACATATGCTCATGTAATGAGAATTTTAGCTTTGGTTCGCGTGCTGCCTAGGTTATGAGAATTTAGTTTTCTTTATATATTAAGTGGCAATATATTTTTCATGAATGCGTGTCATATATAGACATTTGCTTTCTGGATCTTATGTATGTATTATGAATAGTGTGCATATAGTATACGTTTAATGGTATGTAACCACATATTTTGCACCTTGTAAAACGAATTTATGATGTGTAATTACATGCATGAACATGCTATATAATTTTTTTAATAATAAGCAATGGTAGTTCATAATGTCTTATTGTCTTTAATTTACATTTACTTGTTTAATGTATAAAATAGCATGAATTTACTTGTTTGTTAAAACATAGGTATATTTGCACGTATACTTCATTCAATATTGTATAATATCTTCACGAGCATAACTCGACCCATATCAAATAATTGGATTAAGTGTAATACCCTTTCATTTTAAAATCGTTATGAGGTGTTTGTCTTAACTTATTAGAGAGCCACTTCCAATGATTTTAAACTGAAAATGTATCCCAACAATGAACCCAAAGAAAATGATTCCTCACTTAAAATTGGGAATGAGATAATAAGAAATATTCGTTCATTTAAATTCTTCGAGAAATATTGTTAGAACTTATCTAAGGTCCGACATCGACATTTTTAAATAATCGAATATTCTTCTTATTTCTAAAAATGATTGATAATTTTTAATTTAATTTGATTTTGTGCATTTGAATATTACGATGGAACTATAATATATTTTTATTTCGATTGGAGTAAGAATTGATTGCCTCAAGTTATGATGGGTCGTTTCTTCTAGTTAGGAAATAATTAAATATTATTAGGTTTCATTTTAAAATTCATAAAGTGTTATTTTATGGTATCATAGGCCAAATTAAAATTCGAACTTGTAAATTTCAATGCAAAGACAATTAATTAATCGACTAGGTATCGATTTAGGGCACTATGGGGGTGCTAATCATTCCCCACGCGTAATCGACTCCCGAATTCTAATTTTGGTAACGCATACCATAAATTTATCGTTTTAATTAAAATTAATTTTTATTTAAAATGACAAAACATTTTTGGGTGCCCAATCACACCCTAATCAAAGATTGGTGGCGACTCCTCGAACCGTATTTTATTTTATTTAAAGGGAATCCCAAAATTTTCGAAACAAGAGTTTTTAAATCACATTAATTTTTTAATTAAAAAATTAATCATAAAGAGATAATTAAAAAATGTGGTTTGTTTTTAAAATCCCATTTAAAAGAAAAAAATTATTTAGACAGCTTGACGACTCCACTGAGGATATTTTTAGAGAGTCAGACAAATAATTGATTAATTAATTGTCTTTGAAAATGAAAATTATAAGTTCATTCTAATTTGGTTTTTGATCCCTTGTTTAGTTTTAAATTTTTTTTTTGTTTATTTGATTAACTACTAAATAGTTGTACTGACTTGTTTGTTGGTGTTTTCATATTAATTGTGTATTTTAAAAGGAATTTGAGGATTGATTTGAGTGTTGTGTTATTGTTTGTTTTTCGCTTTTCATCACACACCGTACACACGCATTATCATAACATGAGCTAAAACCCCGCTCTGTCTGATTTAAGTATATGCCACCTTGGGCTTTAAATCATATTTCATCGTAAGTGTTTTCCAGTTCTTCGTCTTAATGACTTCTTCAACACTATTGTCTTTATCTTATAGCCCCAAGATGACTACAATATATGAGACCCCTAGAGAAAATGAATAATCACCATATTTAACTCTACATTTTTGTACATTAAATTCCTCTATAAATGATCGACGCAATACCCTCCGAATTGGTCGATCCCTCACTTTGATCAAAGATCTAAACCCTATTTCTTCTAGCACATGAACTTTATTGTTCTCCTTAGGTCTTCAATTATGGAGTTCAGTCTTTTGATGCTACACCTTGTCGACACTTCCTACATTTTTAAAAAAATATATAATGTTAGTGTTCTTATATATCGTTTATCACAGTATTTACAAGTTTAATGATTACCTTCTTTTCATGTGCTTTCCTCCAAGCTTTATATTGTTATCTATCCTTTTTGGACCATGTCACATAGGTTCCTTCTCAGCATCAGTCATCGACTTCCACATCTCCAACACCTCATGTTTCACCTGAAATTAAGCATAAACATTTCTTAATCAATACATTAATGCTAAATAATACTCAATGTCAATTTCATTTTACATACCGAACCGATGTTGTAATTACCAGCTTCCTTCATCCTTTGGATTTCAGTCATACTATCAACATTTAAAATTAGTAATCAATTTAAAGTACTTAAATACTTTAATCCAATTATCATTTCAACAATAATTACACAAATACATTGATACTTACTAGAAGTACATATATCCACCCAGTGGTTGCTTTCGATTTACTTCATTGTTGATACTCTCGGACTCCATTTCAATGTCATCTTCACGAGCAACAATTCCAAGATCCATTAACTTCATTTTTCCTTCATATATCAGTTTTATAAACAGTCAAGCATTAAATTAGCTCAAATCAAATCAAATACAAGTTACATACAATTTATTCAATATACAAGTATCGATAACTAATCTTATAGTAAAACGGTTTCCTTCAAAGGAATGAGAATACTCTTTACTGCAAGTATCTGTACATTTAGGCCTGTAAACGAACCAAACGCACACGAAAGGAGGTATGTTCATGTTCGTTCATTTAATAAATAAACGAACATAAAAAACACGAACATAAACGAACAAATTTTTTTTGTTCATGTTCGTTCATTAAGGAATATAGCTTGTTCATGTTCGTTCATTTAAATGATAAACGAACATAAACGAACATAAACGAACGTTTATAAACAAACATAATAAACAAACACAATAAACGAACAACACAAACACAAAAAACAAACTTATTCAAACACAACAAATGAATGTAAAAAAAGTAAACAACAAGAATAGCAACTTAAAATTCATTAATAAAACCTGTAACTTTAGGGTTAATTTGTTTGAATACGAAAAAAAAACATACATAAATCATAAATAAGCTATATGAACGTAATAAAGTCTTAAAGTTAATTTGTTCAACAAAACAATCTTCTTGAAATCCAAACAACTTCAATAATCTTCGTAACATATTCAACTTGCCCTCTGTTTGAACATAAATGAACGAACATAAACGAACATAAATGAACGAACATATAATCGAATGTTCACGAACGTAAATGAATGAACGAGCCCTTTGTTCGTGTTCGTTCATTTAGTTAAACGAACGCAAAATCTTGTTCATGTTCGTTTATTTATTTATTTAATAAATAAATGAACATAAACGAACTTCCTGCTGCACGGTTCACTGAACGTTCAGTTCATTTACAGACCTATGTACATTTATACAACCTACAATATCATTTTCTACTTATAATATTATATAAAAGTATCGATATTTATTTTCTACTTAGAATATCACTTTCTAACTATAATCGGTTCCAAATTCTTCTTTACTTTGAAAACCCTAAACCCATAAACTCTAATCCCTATTTCTAATTATTGTAATAAAAAAAACTAGGGTTTCCTTTAAAGGAATGTGAATACTCTCTACTACAAGTATCTGGGGTTGTCTCAGGAAAATATCGATACTTTTCTACAACCTACAATATCATTTTCTACCTATAATATTATATAAAAGTATCAATTTTTATTTTCTACCTAGAATATCACTTTCTACCTGTAATTTATCCCAAATGCTTCTTTACTTCGAAAACCCCAAACCCATACATCTATCCCCTATTTTTGATTACTCTAATACTAAAAAACTAGGGTTTTGACAACGTACTTTTCGATTCGACTGCAGCAACAAACAAACAACTACGCTTTCAAAAATGCATTGCTTCTATTTCGCAACAACTAATACTCTTCGATTTTGATTACTACATCAGTCTTCTATCTATTTTCGTAGAAAATGTAGCTATGCCTTTGATATTTTAACCAGATATATTATTTATATTTAATTTATACAATTACCCAAGTCCCGATATGTTTAAGGTATCGATACTTTCGATACGTTTTCATTTTTTTCTTTTCTTTTCAATTCCTGAAGTACCGATACTATGATACATATACTTATAAAGGTATCGATACCTTCAACATATATGATATCACTTTACCGGTTTTGTAATATTGAAACTGATTTTGTCAAATTTTAACATGTTATATTGTCTTGTATCGATACATGTTTCTAAGGTGTCAATACTTTCAAGGCGCTATTATTGCAATTATTTTAAATTCCTAAAGTACTGATACTTTGGTGCATATACTTAGAAAAGTATCGATACAAATTTCAACAATTCTGGTATCTCTATCGGTTTTGTCAAATTGAAACCGGTTTTGTCAAACTTCAACCTATTATATTGTTATGTATCAATACATGTATGTAAGTATCGATGCCTACTGATAAGCTAAATTTACCTTCAATATATCTGGTAGCGCTTTATTGGTTTTGTCACATTGAAATCGATTTTGTCAAATTTAACATGTTATATTGTCATGTATCGATACATGTTTCTAAGGTATCGATAGTTTCTAGGCACTATTATTGCAATTATTTTAAATTCCTAAAGTACCGATACTTTGGTGCATATACTTAGAAAATTATCGATACAAATTTCAACAATTCCGGTATATCTACCGGTTTTGTCAAATTGAAACTAGTTTTGTCAAACTTCAACATGTTATATTGTTATGTATCGATACTTCTATGTAAGGCATCGATACCTATCGATAAGGTAAGTTTGCCAGTTGCCAATTTTTTTAAATATTTCTTCATGTTTTCCACCTACAATATTATTATTACTCAACATTTCCGGTAGCGCTAAACTGACTTTTTTAAGTATCTTATTATGTTTCCTGTAACGTCGTATATTAGTCCGTCTTTCTGAGACAACCCTTAACTTCACCCCTATTTTCTTCCACACCTATTTTTGGTTTATTATTTAATATATCTGAACTTGCCGCCCAATCCTTCTTTCCATTTAGGTGGTGTTTGTTTTTGCAGAGGTAAAAGGTCTACAGTTTGCGGACCACATCTGCAGGCATCTGCAGCAGAAGAGGTGGACCAAAAGTCTGCAGTCTGCAAGAAGAAAACTGTTTGTTTTTTAACGTCTACAGACTGCTAAAATGAACTGAAATATAAATAAACTGATTTTTTAAACTTAAAAGAGTTTTGCAATACTGAGAATTAAATAATTACAATACTGAAATTTAAATAATCCATACAACTAAAATAATAAATTATTTAAAATAAATCAATCCATATTTTAAAATAAATCAATCCATACAACTACAATAATAAATCAATCCATAATTTAAAATAAATCAATCCATACTAATAAATTATTTAAAATAAATCAATCCATATTTTAAAATAAATCAATCCATACTAAAAGATTATTTAAAATAAATCAATCCATACAACTACAATAATAAATCAATCCATATTTTAAAATAAATCAATCTATACTAATAAATTGTTTAAAATAAATCAATCCATAATAAATTATTTAAAATAAATCAATCCATATTTTAAAATAAATCAATCCATACAACTACAATCATAAATCAATCCATATTTTAAAATAAATCAATCTATACTAATAAATTATTTAAAATAAATCAATCCATATTTTAAAATAAATCAATCCATACTAATAAATTATTTAAAATAAATCAATCCATACAACTACAATAATAACTCAATTCATATTTTAAAATAAATCAATCCATACTAATAAATTATTTAAAATAAATCAATTCATATTTTAAAATAAATTAATCCATGCTAATAAATTATTTAAAATAAATCAATCCATATTTTAAAATAAATCAATCCATACTAATAAATTATTTAAAATAAATTATTTTAAAATAAATCAATCCATATTTATAATAAATTATTTTATAATAAGTTATTTTATAATAAATTATTTTATAATAAATAACCTTATTAAATTATTTAAAATTATTTTAATAAATAACCATATTTTATAATTGTTCTTGAAGAGGTTTGAAGACCTTTGAAGAAATAAAACCATGTCTGCACCAAGAATAGCTCGTGCAAGAATAGCTCACGCAGACGTTAGAAGAGCTTCTGTCTTCTAAAAAACAAACGGTCTGCGAAGCCTAATGTCTGCGCGTGGTCTGCGCGACGCAGACATAAGAGGTTTGAAGAGGTTGTACAGTGAAAACAATCTAAGCCTTAGTCTTGCATATATCTGTTCCCCCAAAATGTCCTATTCAAATTCAATTTCTAAAGATTTTGACTGGGCTAAATTAGGTTTTTTAAAACCCATATAATATAAATCTTCTAAAGCCCTATTACTAATAGCTATCATATCCTCCATTGAATCTACATGAGAATCATCTCTGACTCGACTATTAACTAATTTTCCTTCAACAAGCTCTCTTATTCCCCTAAATTTAACCCACTTTCCATGACATCAACCCAAAAAGGGCTCAACTTATCCGTTTGACATTCCTTCTTCTTCTCTTGTTCCATATTATTAATATTTGCCTTAGGAGTTATTTTCGGACTTCTTCTTTATTCAGTCCCAATATCATTGAAACTACAACCTAGTAACTCAATTCATATCAAAGTTAATGGCTGTACAAGGTTTTTCATATTGCTAATTCTTGAATCCTCTTTGCTATTTTTGAGGAGTGACTGCTCCTTGGCTCCACATAAATAAGTTGCCTCTCTATTTTAATTAATTCTCAATTCATCTTCCAACGGTCTTGTTCAGAGAAGTGGCATCGACTGGATTCTTGTTTTATTGTAGGTGTTTCCCTCTATTCTCATTTGGTGGGAAGTTTGAAAAGCTTGATTTCTCTTAGAAAATCACTTTTTTCTACAACTATAGTGTTTTCAATCTCAATGGCTGCACAAGTTATTAGTTTCGATGAAATTTTTAGACCATTGTTATGTAAGTTGATTTTTAATCTAGCTGATGGTTGTATCTATGGTTATAGCTTCTGTTGAATGATGAAGACATTGCTGACGTGTATAGGTAGTTATGCAGTTAGGAAGTTGTTGTATAGCTGTTATGAGTAGTTGATAGAAACCTTAGATTGCTGTGTAATTCTTGTATAAAAGCAATGCTATAGATCAGTAAAGAATATGCCTCTTGATATACATTCTTGAAATGTAATTGCTATTCTAACAGGGTATCAATCGCAATAGATTTTGGAGCTTCTGCATCCTTCGTTGCGTAACTCTAGATGATTGCCTTTGGTTCATCACAGTGTTCCTGTGCAACAGGTGTTGTTCGGTAATTTGGATAGTTTAGTGATACTGGTATGATACTTCTGCTTGTATAAGCTTTCTTCTTGCGATTTCTTGATTGTTGTACTGCTGAGTGTTGTTTCTTCGATGTTTACTAACAAAAAGATCAATGTGGTATTGGATGAAACGAATTTCTTGTTATGGAAACAACAAGTTTTACTTACTGTTCGCAACCATCGTCTTGAGCGTCTTCTTACTGGTGGTATGCAATCTCCACCTGAAATGGTTATTGATAAAGATGACAGTCTTCTTCCCAATGAAGCGTATGATGATTTTGTAGCTCAAGATAGTGCGTTGGTGTAACACCCCCAACCCGTACCCAACCCGGATACGAATCCGAGGTGTCACATTGACTTTTTAAAACATTTACTTCTACAAAATAATGAATAATTTTAAACTTTCACCAAATACAACTGAATAATTTACATAAATTATCTCAAAACAGTTTATAAAACTTATTAGCGCATAAACAATTTAAAACTTTAGTTACATGCCAACACTATTTAATATAAGAAAGAGAACATACTATAAAATTTCTTCTGATCTGATCTCGGATAAAGCTATGTTGTCTCAGATGTCTATCCTTGCTCTTCCAACTTCTTTGATCCTACGTGTGAAACAATCACACGCTAAGTCTTTGACTTAGTGAGGCATATAAAGCATATAATAGAAAGCATAAAACTTTTCATATAACAAAATGCATACATGCACATATGTCATCATAATCAACATCAATATAATTATCATGATCTCTATCATTCTCAACATCAATATCATTATCATGTAATACATTTCACTCAGTAATATACACAGTATCACATATAAATATTGTAATATATTTCATATAACAAAGCATATATATCACATACAATGTATTTATGTTATCTCTTTAATAGTCAATGTAATAGCCCATGTATACTTTTGAGAAATAAAGATATGTGAGTGCATTGAAGTTGTGCACATATGATGTCACCACAGCTCGTATACGATCCTACTAAGGGCATGTAAAATTATCCCGAAGGATCTCGTATATGTCCCGAAGGTCCACTCCTTAAAAATCATATATGTATTCCAAAGGACCAAATATGTGTCCCGAAGAACCACATATATGTTCCAAAGGATTACATATATATCCCAAAGGACCACATAGAACTATATACTCTTGTATGTCCCGAAGGACTTCTTGTATGTCCTGGAGGACTACTCCTTAAGAATCACATATATATTCCAAATAACCAAATATGTGTCCTGAAGAATCGCATGTATGTTCCAAAGGATTACATATATATCCCGAAGGACCACATAAAACCCTTGACTCTTGGCATGCCAATTATACCCTAAGCTCTCATATCACATACTATGGGCTTTACCATTTATTTCTGTTCACATCACTTGTATCATTCTTGTATGATCTCGTAGATCATTGTGTAACATTCTTGAATGATCTCATAGATCCTTGTATAACATTCTTGTCATATAACCCATATCACATAGGTTTATATCATGTAACATATATCACATGTGCATGTAATCACATAGATCGTATCATATAGCTTATATCATTTCTCATGTGTTCATGTAAACACGTATGTCATATCTTGTTCATATATTCATCACATAGCACATAGAATAACATATAAACTTATACATGTAATCATGTAGATCATGTCAAATATAATAACATATGAAACATATACCCATTTTCATGTACTCATGCACACATAAGAGTCACATCAATCACAAATCAAATAACATTTTAGGAGTCACTTCTTACCATAGTAACTCCGTCATTGTCTCATCACAAGCCAATGTTTGTTTGATAACATAAATACAATTAAATTTACACTCACCTTGACACTTTATATATCCAAAAGATGTTCCTCAATATAATCCACAACAATCCTTTTATACTTGACTTGTCTTAGTCACAAATCAATCACAATCTGTACAAATCACAATCTCATAATGATATATATATATGTTAGTATTGTACTAACATAAACACATCCCCAAAACAAAATCCATCATATACTTGAAACTCATTTTCTATCAAAATACTTAACACTTAATAATTCCTTTTAATATTGGCACCAACTTTTCCAATTTACACAAAATGTTCATTCACCATTTTATCACTTAAATTTTAAATACCATAAATTTGAGTACTGAAATTATTACCAACCAAGTACTTTTACAAAGGTACAATTATATTTAAGCACCCCAACTATGTGAATGTTGCATTTAAATCACCAATCTTTTCAAACTTCCAAAATGGTCATATTTCCCATCTAAATGCTCATTTCAATCCTAAAACAACAATTTACAACATAGTACATCAAGTATTAGACAATTATACAACCATTCATAACTTTTCAAAATTACCAAATTGGTCCCCTAACTTTTCAAAAAGTATATAATGGTCCCCAAGATTTCTAAGGCTTGTATAATATTTTCTACATCACTTCCAGACCTTATATAATTTTTCCATAATTTTTCCATAATTTTTCTCACTCAAATACATCATGTCTGAATTTTCAAAGAATAATTTCTAGAAAGACTGAACATGCTTTAACCATAAATCAAGCTTGAAAATGAATCCTATCATGAACACAAACCCTTAAATTTTGGATCTTTGAAATCCAACAAGATTGGAAAGAAATATTGGTACCAAATGATAGCGTTTTTCGCGTTGACCACTTTCCTATTTCACGACATAACTCGAATTCCAAAAGAATTGGCTCAAAAATTGAAAACAAAATGTTTTCTTACCTTTTGGAGAACTCGTGTCTTTTCTGCTGGAAGATGAAGAAATTCATATGATATTTCTTCATCTTTCTTTATTAATAATGAATTAAAAATTCATTAAATGTTAAATTACCACTTTACCCTTGAAATCAAAATATCTATACTACCTTACCCTTAATGAACTTGATATTTACATTAATACCAAGCCACAAAAACCTTATCATCTTCCAAAGTCAAAGTTGAACAAAATATTTTTCCACTTTACCATTTTGCCCTTGAAATTTCCAAAACTTATAAGTCTGTCACTTTAATCCAATAATCCAAATTAAACATGGAATTAAACCATTAAATATTATTTTCCAATATTTTAAAAATATGAAAATAATATATTTATTTTCTTGCTTTCGTGACCAATTTGTAACTTTTTTAAAATTACCATTTTGGTCCTTGAACTTTTCAAAGTTTATACTTTGGTCACCAAACTTTACAAATTTATAATTTGGTCACTCATTAAATCCATTTATGAAATAAAATTATTTTTGGGAAAATTACCTAACTCCTTAAACTTTTCCCAACTTTGCTAAATTACACACAAAGTTTCAAAATATTACAATTTGGTCACTAACATGATTCTTGGGATGTTACAAATCTCTCCCCCTTATGAAAATTCGTCCTCGAATTTTCACTGCACAAAGAGCCGAGGGTATTGTTTACGCATATCCTCTTCACGCTCCCATGTTGCTTCTTCAACTTTGTGATTTCTCCATAACACATTAACCAACAAAATCACTTTATTTCTTAACTGTTTCACTTCATATGTTAAGATTTGCACCGGTTCTTCCTCATAGGTCAAGTCATTTTGAACTTCTATCTCTTTTGGTGCAACAATATGAGAAGGATCAGATCTATATCTTCAAAGCATCGAAACGTGGAAAACATTATGAATCTTTTCTATTTCTGGTGGCAAACTAATTGATATGCCACTGGTCCCACTCTTTTAAAAACCTCATAAGGTCCAATAAACCGGGGACTAAGTTTTCCTTTCCGACCAAAACATAGCACTTTATTCCAAGGAGAAACTTTCAGGAATACTTTATCTCCGACTTGAAATTCAATTTCTTTTCTTTTTAGATCAGCATACGATTTCTGTCTATCGGAGGCCACTTTGAGATTATGTTGAATCTCCCGAACTTTCTCTTCTACATCTTGAATCAAATCCAGACCACAACACTCCGATCTTTGAGTTCATACAAGTTTAATGGAGTACGACATTTCCTTCCGTATAAAGCCTTATATGGAGCCATCCTAATACTGGACTGATAGCTATTGTTGTAAGAGAATTCTGCAAGTGGCAAATGTTTCTCCCAAGATCCTTTGAACTCAATTACACATGCTCTCAGCATATCTTCCAAAATTTGAATAGTTCTCTCAGACTGTCCATCTGTCTGAGGATAAAAGACTGTACTGAAATTCAATCGAGTTCCTAGTGCTCCATGTAAAGATTTCCAAAATCTCGATGTAAATCGAGAATCTCTGTCAGAAACTATCGAAATAGGCACACCATGCAATCAAACAATCTCTCTAATATACAATTCAACATACTTTTCCATAGAAAAATTAGCTCGAACAGTAATGAAATGTGTTGACTTGGTCAATCGATCAATTATCACCCAATTCGAATCTCTTTTATTCAGAATTAGAGGTAACCCCATCACAAAGTCCATCGTCACATTCTCCCATTTCCACTGAGGAATAGAGATTGGTTGCAACAATCCTAAAGGAACGTGATGTTCAGCTTTAACTTGCTGACACGTCAAACATTTAGACACAAATTTTGTAATGTCTCTTTTCATTCCCGGCCACCAATACTGACTCTTAAGATCTATATACGTCTTGTTCCCACCTGGATGCATAGTCATCGGACTACAATGGGCTTCCATTAACAAATACTTTTTCAATTCCTCATCCTCAGGAATCATAAGTCTCCATTTACAATACGAATTTCCATATGGCTTAACCTTAAAATCTTTACTTTCTTTACTATTTACTTGCTCCATTTTCTTCAAACACTTTTCATCTTTGCCCTGCAACTCTTTGTTTTGATCCAAAAACATGGACCTAATCTTTAATTCTGCATATAGAGCTCCATCTCCCTTCAATGACAATTTTGCATCTAAAGCTCGTAAAACTGCAAATGTTTTTTTGACTTAAAGCATCAGCTACCACGTTTGTTTTTCCAGGGTGGAAATCAATTATCACATCATAGTCTTTTAGAAATTTTACCCATATCCTTTGTCTTAAGTTCAACTATTTCTGATTCATCAAATACTTCAAGCTCTTATGATCGGTATATAAATAGCAACGTTCACCATATAAGTAGTGACGCCAAATCTTCAAGGCAAACACTACTGCAGCCAACTCTAGATCGTATATTGGATAGTTCTTTTCATGAGGTTTCAATTGTCTCAAAGAATAAGCCACCACCTTGCCCTCTTACATCAACACACATCCCAAATCCTTATGAGACGCGTCGCTATAAACCATATAGTTCTTGCCAGATTCAGGTTAAACCAATACTGGAGCTTCTGTCAAAATTTTCTTCAACGTTTCAAAACTTTCTTGACATTCAAGAGTCCAAACAAATGATACATCTTTCCTTATCAACTCAGTCAAAGGCAAAGCTATCATCGAAAAGTTATTAACAAACCTTTGATAATAACCCACAAGACCCAGAAAACTCCGCACTTCAGACACATAATTTGGAATTTCCTATTCTAAAATGGCTTTTATCTTTTGGGGATCGAATCGAATTCCCTCTGTAGAAATCACATGCCCAAGAAATGCTACTTTATTTAACCAAAACTTACATTTAGACAATTTGACATATAGCTTCTTATCTTTTAGAGTTTGCAAACCTACCCTCAAATATGCACTATGTTCTTCATTGGATTTTGAATACACCAATATATCATCAATGAAAATGACTATGAACTGATCCAAATAGGGTTGAAATATTCTATTCATGAGATCCATAAACGCAGCAGGTGCATTCGTTACCCCAAACGACATAACAACGAACTCATAATGACCATACTTGTTCTAAAAGCCATTTTTGGGATATCTTTTTCCTGAACCTTCAATTAATGATAACCAGAGCGCAAATCGATCTTGGAAAAGACCGAAGCTCCCTTTAACTGATCAAACAAATCATCAATTCTAGGGAGGGGATACTTGTTCTTGATAGTCACCTTATTGAGTTGCCTATAATCAATGCAGAGACGCATGGAACCATCTTTCTTCTTAACAAATAACACTGGAGCTCCCAAGGGTGATACACTTGGTCTAATAAATCCTTTATCCAACAATTCCTGTAACTGAATCTTTAACTCCTGCAACACTTTTGGAGCCATTCTGTATGGTGCCATTGCAATGGGCACTATTCCAGGCATTATCTCAATCTGAAATTTCACCTCTCTATCTGGAGGTAGACCTGGAAACTCTACAGGAAAAACATCTGGAAACTCTCTGACTATGGAAATTTCTTCAATCTCTTTCTCATTGGTTCTAATATCCAGCACATTAGCAATGAAATCCTGACATCCCTGTAACAATAACTTCTTTGCTGACATAACTGATATTATGTTTACCAATATATTCCATCTTTCACTGAACACTATAACTTCCACTCCGTCAAGACTGATTAATGTTACCCTCTTCAATCTACAATCAATATTAGCATAATAACGATATAGCCAGTCCATTCCCAATATCACTTCAAATTCGTCAAAGGGTAATTCCATTAGATTAGCAGGGAATTCAATTCCTTGAATCTTTATGAGACACCTTTAACACACCCGATTTACCCGAGCACTATGCCCTAAAGGGTTAGTCACTATCACCTCATTGCTTGTCGCTTCTAATTGGATTCCCAAATCTTTCACTAACTTGCTACTAATATATGAATAAGTGAAACCTAGATCAATCAATACCAAAACACATTTATCATACAATTGGAAAGTACCTGTAATTATCTCCAGTTCATTACGTTAATCGCTTGTCTTTATGTTGTACACTCGAGCAGTTGAGCGTACTTCCTGTTGGGTGGAGGACTCAGACTGATTTCTTCCACTTTGAGATACTGAAGCAAGTCATTTCGCCTGTGCAGATTCTCCAGGCTTCAATGGATAATCTCGGATAAAATGTCCAGTGTCCCCACATCGAAAACAAGTTCTGGAGCTTAATTGACATACTCATGTATGGCTCTTTCCATAAAGCTAGCACTGTCTTGACTGACCCTGATTCGATCTCTTAATACTAGACCCTACAGATTGAGTCTGCCCAACTCTCCCCTGATTTGGTCCTCTAGCAAATGATGCAGCTGACTTTGACCTTGCCTGATATCGAAAACCAGAATCTCTACCCCTTTCTTAACAAAGCACCAACTCTCTTAGACATCTGAGCTTTCTGCTCTCCAAACCTCTCATTCCGAGCTCTCTCTAGAGCTTTAGCATAATTGACTACCTCTTGAAACGATGATAGGTTCAACATGATCAATATTTCTTTTAGCATTGGACGCAAGCCCTCAACAAACCATTCACAAGTATCATTTTTCGTTGGAATAAACTCAGCAACAAAATGACTCAACTTATTAAACTCACACTCATATTCATATACGATGCGATTCAACTGCTTCAGACTCATAAACGCTTGCTTCATTTACCTTATAAACTGATCTCCAATATACTTATGCTTAAACTCTTCTAAAAACAAGGACCATGTCACTTGATCACTAGTCATCCTTAATGTGATATTTTTCCACCAGATTCTTGCTTGTCTACAAAGCAAGGAGACCACTCCATCTAACTTCTCCACATCAGAACAGTGGAGTCCATCTAACAGAATCTTCACATCATTGAGCCAAAGGCCCGCAGTAATAGGATCTTCCTCGGCTTCACATTTGAATTCAGGAGCTCCTAGTCCTTTCAATTCTTTCGCAATATTTATTCTTTGAGTTGAGGAAACATGAGGTTGAAAACGCGTCAGGACATCGTCCAACGTCCTAAACAACATATCTTGGTCTTTTACAACCACTCCCGGAGTTGCCTATTCTTCAACTTGCCTGGCCATGGTTGGTGAATTGCTACTTCCCTCATGTCTATCATCTCTCACTTCACTTCGGTAACTCTCATGATCATACATCTAATAAGACATAACCATATGACTCTATTAGAAGCATCATACTTATTACTCTTATCAGATCAGAAGTTTTCATCATTATTATTTTTTCTATTGGCATGTAAACTTTTTAAAACATTTTGACTTCAATTTATACCTAGAATCGGCTAAACCTTAGCTCTGATACCATTAAATGTAACACCCCCAACCCGTACCCGACCCGGATACGAATCCGAGGTGTCACATTGACTTTTTAAAACATTTACTTGTACAAAATAGTGAATAATTTTAAACTGTCACCAAATACAACTGAATAATTTACATAAATTATCTCAAAGCGTTTTATAAAACTTATTAGCACATAAATGGTTTAAAGCTTTAGTTACATGCCAACATTATTTAATATAAAAAAGATAACCTACTATAAAATTTCTTCTGATCTGATCTCGAATAAAGCTATGCTCTCTCAGATGTCTATCCTTGCTCTTGCCAGTTCTTTGATCCTACGTGTGAAACAATCACACGCTAAGTCTTAGACTTATTGAGGCATAAAAACATATAATAGAAACCATAAAACATTTCATATAACAAAATGCATACATGCACATATGTCATCATAATCAACATCAATATCATTATCATGATCTCTATCATTATCAACATCAATATCATTATCATGTAATACATTTCACTCATCAATATACACAGTATCACATATAAATCTTGTAATATATTTCATATAACAAAGCATATACGTTATATACAGTGTATTTATGTTATCTCTTTAATAGTCAATATATCAGCCCATGTATACTTTTGAGAACTAAAGATATGTGAGTGAATTGAAGTTGTGCACATATGCTGTCACCACAGCTCATATAAGGTCCCACTAGGGGCTTGTAAAATTATCCCGAAGGATCTCTGTAATACCCCAAAAATTTAGATAATGACCAAAATGTAAATTTTGAAAGTTTGATGGTCAAAGTTAAAACTTGGGAAAAGTTTAGGGAATTAAGTGATAAATTTCCTAAAAAGATTTTTATTCCATAAATATATAGTTTACTCTTGAGATTAGAGTTTTATGGAAATCACATTTATGGATTTGGAATTTTAGTAAAGAAAAATTAGAAAGGGTTAAAGCCGATAAGGAATCAGAATTTCGAATCGAATTGGAATGTTATAAAAATTTGAAGGATGTTATAAAATGGTTGGAAATATTATTGTAATATTTTAGATCAGAGAAAGTTGGTCTGGAAATTTGCAAATTTTTAGATTTAACCGAAACAGTGGATTTTAGTGACTAAAATGCAAGTTTTGAAAATTTTAGGGCATTTTCGTAGGTCAAAGTCAAATTAAATTATATTTGACTTTGTAATATCAGATGGTTTATGGTGATTTTGGAGATTCATTAAGGGTGATTTGGTCTTATCCCAATTAAATGAATTTTATATTCATTTAAAGTGAGATATTATGTTAATTAAGATGAAATGCACTCAAAATGTCATCTAAATTTGCTTTCTTCTTCTTCAAACCAGACGTGGGTTTCTTCAAAGGGTGAGAAATCTTCAACTCATTTTTTCAAGCAATTTCTTTAGGATTATGAGTATGATAAAAATAGAAAATGGTTATTTGCGAAAAACGCTATCATTTGATATCAATATTGCATGATAATCTTGCTTGATTCAAATATCCCCAAATCTGGAAATTTGGGTTTATACTATGGTTGTTAACTTGATGATGATTATTGATGATTTTGAGGTTGTAAGAATTGATGAAGAATATAAGGATGAGGTTAAAGAAAAACAGTGTAGATTTTGGGAATGACAATAGGTTCGAAAATTCACCAGAAAATATATAAATATAATATGGAGTTTATTTTTATATATTGTGTTCACATATGAATCTAGTTTCGTTTAAAAGAAACGAGGATTAATTTCAAGTTGTATACAAATAGATATGAATTGTTAACTGAGGAAAGGTCAGAAAAGTCGGACAGCAGAATTCTGTAACAAAACAGATTCTGTTGGTGAACTTTGAAAATTCACCATAAATTGTATAGAATGAATTAGAATGATTTATTTATATGGATAGATTCGTATTCGAGTCTAGTTTTCAATGGAAAAAACGGAATTAAATTCCAGTGTGTGTATCAATACAGTTTAATGATTCTTGAAAGGTAGTACGAGTTGTCTGAATTCTGGGAAATTGATGGGTTATTGTGTAAGTGTTATATAATTGATGTACTATGCTGGAATTGTTGTTTGAGAATTGAAATGAGTGTTAAATGTGAAATTGATTATTTTGGGAAGATTGAAATGATTGGTGATTTAAGTACAACAATTGCATAGTTGGGATACGTAAATGTATTTATGCTTTTGTAAAAGCATTTGAATGGAAATAATTTCAATGTTGGAATTATTGGTATTAAGAATTTAAGTGGTAAAATGGTGAAGGACCATTTTGAGTAAATTGGAAAAGTGGGTTCCAATGTTAAAGGAATTAATAAGTACTGAATTATTTGGTGGAAATGAGTTTGAAGTATGCTATGGAATTATTTTGGGATATGGTTATGTTAGTACAATACTAACATATGTATTGTTATAAATTTGTGATTTATACAGATCATGGTTGATTTGCAATTGAAGCAAGTCAAGTATAAAAAGGGTATACTGTGGACAATAGTGAGGCTCATATATTTTGAAAGACATAAAGTGTCAAGGTGAGTGCAATACATGCATGAAATTATACATGGATGTTCTATACATCATAAGGAAGGCTTGCGATAAGTCGACCTTGTTTATATCGGCATGATTTTATATTATTTTTTATAAATTGACATTGAGATGTCAGAGTATGAAATTAAAATGCATTGATCATGAATGAAAAATGTGATATTTTACCATGAATGTTTTCGGGTATGAACTGCCCAATGTTAAATTTGATAATATACTTTGCCATGGATGGATCGAATAAAATAGACTTTATGCCCAAGTAAGTCATTGAGGGACAGGGTATAGTTGGCATGCCATAGAGTATAGCAGCTGCAGGTTTATAATACACTTCGGTGTATATGGCGGGCACGACCTTATGTGTAATATACTTCGGTGTATATGGTGGGCACGACCTTATGTGTAATACACTTCGGTGTATATGGTGGGCACGACCTTATGTGTAGCACTACGGTGCAAATATTACTCGAATACCCAGGGTCCTCAGGGTTGTATATTGGGCTATAGGCTATGGTTTATGGTTTATTGCTTAATAAATGGTAAGCATACAAATAAGCTTATGAGCTTTTAGAATAATGGCAAGTATATGGGTAAAATAAGCTTACGAGCTTATGGGATAAATGGTAAGGGATTTTATATTATTTTGATCATGGTAAAATGATTTTATGGAAACTCAATTTTTGACATTGAAAATGATGCATGAATTGTATTGCACTATTAAATGTTTTAATTGCCTCACTAAGTTTATACTTAGCGTGTGATGATTTTTTCACGCGTAGGTAAAAAGCAAAGAATAAGAATAAAGAGTTCAGAATGACATCAAGCATCGAGAGGTATATTTCAATATCAGTAAGACATCCTATTGTGAAATTTGATTTTAGATAGTGGCATGTAATTTGAAAATGTTCAATTTATTTGTTTAATTAATTTTGGAAATTTTTATAGTGATGAAAGGTGAATTTTTATGAATTTATATGTAAATTTTCGGAAGTTACTGTAGCATGAACAGTAACCACGGTTTTTAGGCAAAATTTCCCGATTGTTAAAGGGGTACCGATTCCCCTGCTACAGGGAATCGATTCCCCCACTGTTCACTGTTCACTATTCGGGTACTATTCACTATTCATAATTAAAAATATTTTGAATTAAATTGGTTACAATGAAACGTAATTTTTATGATATGATAATTTTATAATATCATTTACTATTTTAAGAAAATAAATTTTAAATTGCTTTCGAATCGTAAAATGGTTTTTAGAAATACGGGTGACATCCGTAATCTGTATATGTATAAATATACGGGTTACGGGTGTTACATTTATTGGCATCAGAGCTACAGGTATAGCCGATTCTAGGACTAAACCGAGGTTGTTTTTGAGTTAAAAAGTGTATACATGCCACTAGGATATCAAAAGTTACTGATATTTGTATATATACTGTGATGATGTTTATTGGGAGTAAAGTTACTTTTAATAATGTATGATGATTCTGACTATGTTCAGATGTTGAAATTAAAGACAAAGGTAATAAAGTCGAAATGGTTGAAAAGAATGTCGAGATTGAAATCGACAAAAAGGGAACATATATGACTTATTTAAAACACCTTAGAAGGGTGGATGATATAAAGGAGTTTTCTCCATTTTGTGGAAAGAATCGATTAAAAAGTTTGAATGACTTACAAGAAAAGTCGAATCGGATGAGGATCCAGAGGAGATTTCTGAATCTAGTGATGATTCTGAGGTTCTCCAGGTAAGCTTAAATAAGTGAGAAATATTTAAGCTAGGCAATAAATAGTTAAAAGCATTGTTGATTTGAGCAAGAGGAAATACATAAGCGGTAATATGATTTCCGCTAAATGTTTAAACAAAGTTGAATTATTAGTAAATCAAATGGTTATGAGTTGGTTTGAAAATGGATATCAAGTCCATAAAATTGGATAGAGTTACCTTGTGAAGGTAAATAAGTGAAAATGGATTGTCTAACTTTCCATGCTACAATGAATTATTGTTTAGATTGAGATGGATTCTCAAGAACTTTAAAAGTGTCAAGTTCGTAATGATAAGAAAAGGAGTAAATTTGTTTACTAGTGTGATTTTAGCATTAATTGCTATGAAGTTATTGCTACAAATTTATCAAGTTTTCTTATTGAATGATGTGAGCAATGAAATTTTCATTTGAGATGGAAAATGTTGTAAATGTTCAAGAATAATTCCTATGGATCTGGATAAGTTATACAGATTTCCTTAATATGAAATAAGGAATTCCAATGTAGAGATATTCAATTCTACTTGATATTGAGTGATATTATTGTGGAAGACCTATGGGTCATGGTCATGGTCACGGTCATGACACAAGGGTTAGAAGGACAAATAGTAAATGTCTGATAAAGATTCAGAAGCTTATGTTATTGATGAATCTGATGGGATTATCATTAACAAGTTTTAGACCATTTTGATCATAAGTTGGTGGTCTCTGTAATAAGGTTGGGTTAATGGTCGCAAGAAGTGAAAAAAAAAAATGCAGAGAAATTAAAAATTTTAATGATTGATGAAAAAGTGAAATCATCAATAAGTGATATCAACAATGGTTACGATTAAGATGATGTAAAAAGGATGCATAGCTTTTCTAGCTAAAGTAATAGATACTCAAGTATCTGAAGTAAGATCAAATGATATTTCCATAACTTGGGAATTTCCATAAGTCTTTTTAGATTTATTATTATGGGTTACCTCCAGATTGAGAGGTAGAATTCAATATTGATGGTTATCAAGACATTAATCTTGTATCTATGGGTTCATATCGAATGATTTCGATTGAACTAAGAGAATAAAGAACTAATGCAAGAATTTGATAGATGAAGGATGCATTAGACTGAATATTTTATACCTTGGGGTAAACAGGTATTGGTTATAAAAAAATGGATATATGCAACTATGCATAGATTATTGAAAAGATTATTGATAGTTAAACAAAGTAACTATCAGAAACAAATATCCTATTTTGAGGATTGATGACTTGTTTTATCAGCTTAAAAGGAGCAATAATGTTTCTAAAATTGATATTCGAATGGGATATCACAAGTTAAAGATTAAAGAGGAAGATGTTCCAAAGATAGTTTTCAAGAAACGGTATAGACACTACGAGTTCGTAGTAAAGCCGTTTGGTTTGAAAAAGGCTCAGGTAGCATTCATAGACTTGATGAATCAAGTATTTCAATTTTACTTGGATTAATTTGAGGTGGTTGTATTGATGACATTCGAGTATACTCGAATACGAAGATAGAGCATGATGTTCATATTGTATTGTGCTCGAGATAATTAAGAGTAAAAAGGTTTTATGCCAAAATGTCAAAGTGTGAGTTTTGGCTATCAGAAGTTGCTCTTCTTGGTTATTATCGAAGGTTTGTGAAAAACTTTTCGATGGTTGCTTCTCCTTTTATCATGCTCTTGAGAAAGGATGTTTCATTTGCTTAGACTGAGAAATGTCAAGAGAGTTTTACAGTTTTAAAGAATATTTTAACAAAAGCACCAGTGTTAGTACAACTGGAATTAAACAAAAAGTATGTGGTGTATAGTGATACATCTCATAATGAGGAATTGAAGAAAGATATTCTTTCTGAAACAAATTATAGTTCATTGACTATGCTTTCAGGTGGGAAAAATGTATCAGGATGTAAAGAGTCATTTTGGTGGCCACGTATGAAAAGAAATATTTATTGAGTTTGTTGCTACATATTTGGCATGTCAACAAGTAAAATCTGAGAATCAAGTGCTTTCAAAATTGTTGAAACTGATTTCTATTCCAGAGTGGAAATAGTAAAGAGTCATTATGGATTTGGTTACAGGGTTACCTTGGACATCAAATAAAAAGGATTCCATTTGGGTAATAGTGACTGGTTAATTAAATCAGCACATTTTATTCCGATGTGAATGGACTATGCATTGGATAAATATACAGAGTTGTATATCAAGGAGATAGATCGATTACAAGGAATACAAGTATCCATTATATCCAACAGAGATCCAAAGTTCACTTTAAGACTTTGGAAATATTTGCATAAAGTTTTGGGTACTTGATTGAATTTCATTACGAATTTTATCCACAGACGGATGGTAAGTCAGAAAGTTCTATTCAGATATTAAAAGATATGCTGAGAGCATGTGTGATTGATTCTAAGGAATCATGGGAAAATAAAAGTAATTATTTTTAGTAGAATTTTTCTACAATGACATTATTAAATTAAGCATCAAGATAACTCCATGTGAAGTTTTATATGGGAGAAAATACCAAACACCAATGAATGGGTTCGAGTTAAAAGATCATAGTCTTGTTCGCTCAGATTTATTGAATTAAGTTGAAGATAAAGTAAAGATAATCTCAAAATGATATTGGATCGACAAAAGTCTTATGTAGACTTGAATTGAAAAAAAAAGATTGAATTTTCATGAAGGTGATAAAGTTTTTCTTAAAGTATCACCTTGGAAAAAGATGTTGCGCCTAAAATGCAAAGAAAAAAAAAACTAAGTCTAAGATTCATTGGAATTTATGATATATTAAAAAGAGTTGGACTGTTGGATTATCAGTTAACATTAACTCTGGAGGTAATTGGGAACCAGAGTTGGACAAAGTATACAATATTTTTCATGTGTTGATGCTTAGAGAGTATCGATTGGATATTTTATATGTTATTTCATCAGAGGAAATTAAGATACAAACGGATTTGACTTATAAAGAAGAACCAGTTCGAATATTAGCTCGAGAAATCAAAGAACTACGTAACAAGATGATTTCTCTAGTTAAAGTGATTCAGAAAAATCATAATGTAGAGGACGTTACTTGGGATAGAGAGGATGATATGAAAATATGTAGATATTTTTAAATCAGATTGAAGAATTTGATTAAACAAGTTCAAAATATAATGATGTGCATGATCTTTACAAAATTCTCAAAGTAAAGAGGGAAAAAAAATTGAAATTCAAGAAGTTGACAAAAGAGGTTTTTGTATGAGACGAGATTATGTTTTACTAGTTCGTACAACCCTAAACTAGGGTTATGAATCTATAATAGAAAGTGAATCCTCATAAAAGAGAAGTTATGGTTTTCATAGAAAGTTTAAAATTCGAGGACGAATTTTCTTAAGGAGGGGAGAATTGTAATACCCAAAAAATTTAGATAATTACCAAAATGTAAATTTTGAAAGTTTGATGGTCAAAGTTAAAACTTGGAAAAAGTTTAGGGAATTAAGTGATAAATTTCCTAAAAAGATTTTTATTCCATAAATATATGGTTTACTCTTGAGATTAGAGTTTTATGGAAATCACATTTATGGATTTGGAATTTTAGTAAAGAAAAATTAGAAAGGGTTAAAGCCGATAAGGAATCGGAATTTCGAATCGAATTGGAATGTTATAAAAATTTGAAGGATGTTATAAAATGGTTGGAAATATTATTGTAATATTTTAGATCAGAGAAAGTTGGTCTGGAAATGTTCAAATTTTTAGATTTAACCGAAACAGTGGAATTTAGTGACTAAAACGCAAGTTTTGAAAATTTTAGGGCATTTTCGTAGGTCAAAGTCAAATTAAATTATATTTGACTTTGTAATATCAGATGGTTTATGGTGATTTTGGAGATTCATTAAGGGTGATTTGGTCTTATCCCAATTAAATGAATTTTATATTCATTTAAAGTGAGATATTATGTTAATTAAGATGAAATGCACTCAAAATGTCATCTAAATTTGCTTTCTTCTTCTTCAAACCAGACGTGGGTTTCTTCAAAGGGTGAGAAATCTTCAACTCATTTTTTCAAGCAATTTCTTTAGGATTATGAGTATGATAAAAATAGAAAATGGTTATTTGCGAAAAACGCTATCATTTGATATCAATATTGCATGATAATCTTGCTTGATTCAAATATCCCCAAATCTGGAAATTTGGGTTTATACTATGGTTGTTAACTTGATGATGATTATTGATGATTTTGAGGTTGTAAGAATTGATGAAGAATATAAGGATGAGGTTAAAGAAAAACAGTGTAGATTTTGGCAATGACAGTAGGTTCGAAAATTCACCAGAAAATATATAAATATAATTTGGAGGTTATTTTTATATATTGTGTTCACATATGAATCTAGTTTCGTTTAAAAGAAACGGGGATCAATTTCAAGTTGTATACAAATAGATATGAATTGTTAACTGAGGAAAGGTCAGAAAAGTCGGACAGCAGAATTCTGTAACAAAACAGATTCTGTTGGTGAACTTTTAAAATTCACCATAAATTATATAGAATGAATTAGAATGATTTATTTATATGGATAGATTCGTATTCGAATCTAGTTTTTAATGGAAAAAAGGGAATTAAATTCCAGTGTGTGTATCAATACAGTTTAATGATTCTTTAAAGGTAGTACGAGTTGTCTGAATTCTGGGAAATTGATGGGTTATTGTGTAAGTGTTATATAATTGATGTACTATGCTGGAATTGTTGTTTGAGAATTGAAAGGAGTGTTAAATGTGAAATTGATTATTTTGGAAAGATTGAAATGATTGGTGATTTAAGTACAACAATTGCATAGTTGGGATACGTAAATGTATTTATGCTTTTGTAAAAGCATTTGAATGGAAATAATTTCAATGTTGGAATTATTGGTATTAAGAATTTAAGTGGTAAAATGGTGAAGGACCATTTTGAGTAAATTGGAAAAGTGGGTTCCAATGTTAAAGGAATTAATAAGTACTGAATTATTTGGTGGAAATGAGTTTGAAGTATGCTATGAAATTATTTTGGGATATGGTTATGTTAGTACAATACTAACATATGTATTGTTATAAATTTGTGATTTATACAGATCATGGTTGATTTGCAATTGAAGCAAGTCAAGTATAAAAAGGGTATATTGTGGACAATAGTGAGGCTCATATATTTTGAAAGACATAAAGTGTCAAGGTGAGTGCAATACATGCATGAAATTATACATGGATGTTCTATACATCATAAGGAAGACTTGCGATAAGTCGACCTTGTTTATATCGGCATGATTTTATATTATTTTTATAAATTGACATTGAGATGTCAGAGTATGAAATTAAAATGCATTGATCATGAATGAAAAATGTGATATTTTACCATGAATGTTTTCGGGTATGAACTGCCCAATGTTAAATTTGATAATATACTTTGCCATGGATGGATCGAATAAAATAGACTATATGCCCAAGTAAGTCATTGAGGGACAGGGTATAGTTGGCATGCCATAGAGTATAGCAGCTGCAGGTTTATAATACACTTCGGTGTATATGGTGGACACGACCTTATGTGTAATACACTTCGGTGTATATGGTGGGCACGACCTTATGTGTAATACACTTCGGTGTATATGGTGGGCACGACCTTATGTGTAATACACTTCGGTGTATATGGTGGGCACGACCTTATGTGTAATACACTTCGGTGTATATGGTGGGCACGACCTTATGTGTAGCACTACGGTGCAAATATTACTCGAATACCCAGGGTCCTCAGGGTTGTATATTGGGCTATAGGCTATGGTTTATGGTTTATTGCTTAATAAATGGTAAGCATACAAATAAGCTTATGAGCTTTTGGAATAATGGCAAGTATATGGGTAAAATAAGCTTACGAGCTTATGGGATAAATGGTAAGGGATTTTATATTATTTTGATCATGGTAAAATGATTTTATGGAAACTCAATTTTTGACATTGAAAATGATGCATGAATTGTATTGCACTGTTAAATGTTTTAATTGCCTCACTAAGTTTATACTTAGCGTGTGATGATTTTTCACGCGTAGGTAAAAAGCAAAGAATAAGAATAAAGAGTTCAGAATGACATCAAGCATCGAGAGGTATATTTCAATATCAGTAAGACATCCTATTGTGAAATTTGATTTTAGATAGTGGCATGTAATTTGAAAATGTTCAATTTATTTTTTTAATTAATTTTGGAAATTTTTATAGTGATGAAAGGTGAATTTTTATGAATTTATATGTAAATTTTCGGAAGTTACTGTAGCATGAACAGTAACCACGATTTTTAGGCAAAATTTCCCGATTGTTAAAGGGGTACCGATTCCCCTGCTACAGGGAATCGATTCCCCCACTGTTCACTGTTCACTATTCGGGTACTATTCACTATTCATAATTAAAAATATTTTGAATTAAATTGGTTACAACGAAACGTAATTTTTATGATATGATAATTTTATAATATCATTTAATATTTTAAGAAAATAAATTTTAAATTGCTTTCGAATCGTAAAACGGTTTTTAGAAATACGGGTGACATCCGTAATCTGTATATGTATAAATATACGGGTTACGGGTGTTACAATCTCGTATATGTCCCGAAGGACCACTCCTTAAGAATCACATATATATTTCAAAGGATCAAATATGTGACCCGAAGAACCACATATATGTTCCAAAGGATTACATATATATCCCGAAAGACCATATAGAACTCTGTACTCTTTTATGTCCCGAAGGACTTCTTGTATGTCCAGAGGACCACTCCTTAAGAATCACATATATATTCCAAATGACCAACTATGTGTCCCGAACAATCGCATGTATGTTCCAAAGGATTACATATATATCCCGAAGAACCACATAGAACCCTCGACTATTGGCATGCCAATTATACTCTAAGCTCTCATATCACATACTATGGGCTTCACCATTTATTTCTGTTCACATCACTTGTATCATTCTCGTATGATCTAATAGATCATTGTGTAACATACTTATATGATCTCATAGATCCTTGTATAACAATATTGTCATATAACCCATATCACATAGGTTCATTTCATGTAACATATATCACATGTGTATGTAATCACATAGATCGTATCATATAGCTTATATCATTTCTCATGTGTTCATGTAAACAAGTATGTCATATCTTGTTCATATATTCATCACATAGCACATAGAATAACATATAAACTTATACATGTATTCATGTAGATCATGTCACATATAATAACATAGGATACATATACCCATTTTCATGTACTCATGCACATATAAGAGTCACATCAATCATAAATCAAATAACATTTTAGGAGTCATTTCTTACCATAGTAACTCTGTCACTAGCTCATCACAAGCCAATGTTTGTTCGATAACATAAATACAATTAAATTTGCACTCACCTTGACACTTTATATATCCAAAAGATGTTCCTCACTATAATCCACAACAATCCTTTTATACTTGACTTGTCTTAGTCAGAAATCAATCACAATCTGCACATTTCATAATTTCATAACGATATATATATATGTTAGTATTGTACTAACACAAAAATATCCCCAAAACAAAATCCATAATATACTTGAAACTCATTTTCTATCAAAATACTTAACACTTAATAATTTCTTTTAATATTGGCACCAACTTTTCCAATTTACACAAAATGACCATTCGCCATTTTATCTCTTAAATTTTAAATACCAAAAATTCCAATACTGAAATTATTACCAACCTAGTACTTTTATAAAGGTAAAATTATATTTAAGCACCCCAACTATGTGAATGTTACACTTAAATCACCAATCTTTTCAAACTTCCAAAATGGTCATATTTCCCATCTAAATGCTCATTTCAATCCCAAAACAACAATTTCTAGCATAGTACATCAACTATTAGACAATTATACAACCATTTACAACTTTTCTAAAAATATTGAATTGGTCCCCTAACTTTAAAAAAATTATAGAATGGTCCCTAAATTTTATAAGGCTTGTAGAATACTTCCTACATAATTTCCAGACCTTATATAATTTTTCCATAATTTTTCTCACTCAAATACATCATGTCTGAATTTTCAAAGAATAATTTCTAGAAAGATTGAACATGTTTTAACCATTAATCAAGCTTGAAAATGAATCTACAATCTCTAAATCATCAAGATTTATCATCAATTTCATGAATAACTCTTACATTTGAGATCTTTGAAATCCAACAAAATCAGAAAGAAATATTGGTACCAAATGACAACATTTTTCGCGTAGATCACTTTCCTATTTCACGACATAACTCGAATTCCAAAAGAATTGGCTCAAAAATTGAAAACAAAATGTTTTCTTACCTTTGGGAGAACTCACGTCTTTGCTGCTAGAAGATGAAGAAATTCATATGATATTTCTTCTTCTTTCATAATTAATAATGAATAAAAAATTCATTAAATGTTAAATTAACACTTTACCCTTTAAATCAAAATATCTATACTAACTTACCCTTAATGAACTTGATAATTACATTAATACCAAGCCACAACAACCTTATCATCTTCCAAAGTCAAAGATGAACAAAATATTTTTCCATTTTGCCCTTGAAATTTCCAAAACTTACAATTTTGTCACTTTAATCCAACAGTCCAAATTAAACATGGAATTAAACCATTAAATATTATTTTTCAACATTTTAAAAATATGAAAATAATATATTTATTTTCTTATTTTCGTGACCAATTTGTAACTTTTTAAAATTACCATTTTTAGTCCCTAAACTTTTCAAAGTTTATATTTTGGTCACCAAACTTTACAAATTTATAATTTGATCACTCATTAAATCTATTTATGGAATAAAATTCTTTTTTGGGAAAATTACCACTTAATTCCTTGAACTTTTCCAACTTTTTCTAAATTATACACAAAGTTTCAAAATCTTATAATTTGGTCCCTAACTTGATTCTTGGGATGTTACAGTTGTCATCGTGGTTACTTTCTACTATTAGTCCACATCTTTTGTCTCAATTTGTTAGTGCTGAGACAACAACATCTATCTGGGCTATGGTGTTGCAATACTTTGCCACTCGATCTTCGACCTCGGTGATGAGCTTGCGTTATAAACTTCAGTCTCTCAAGAAGGGAGAAGATATTATGCGTGTGTACATTGCCAAGGTTAAAGAAGTTTGTGATGCCTTGGCTTCATGTAGAAGTTTGATTCCTCTGGTAGGGCATATTACTAGTATTTTGAAGGGTTTACTGCGTGAGTGTCATCCTTTTATGGCTGTTATTACATCAAGTGATGACATGTTGCCTTTGGATAAGGTATGCACCATGCTTATAGATGTAGAAACACAGATTGCTGGGTTTGCTGCTCAAGAAGAAACTGTAGTGGCTACAACTCACCTTACTCATGGATCTGGTCCTGGTGATTTCTCTAAATGTTCATATTCAAACTATGATAAATATCGTATGTCAACTGCTTGGTAAGGTGGCAGGTCTGGTGGTTGAGCAGGTCGAGGAAGTGGCCGGCCATGTATTCAGTGTCAAATGTGTGGCAAGCTTGGCACTTAGTTGATCGCTGTTGGCATTGCTATGATGAAGATTTCCAGATTGCTAGTGGCCTTCAGTCGTGATATGTTGAAGAATCTACTCAAGCCAACACAGCTGCATATGATAAGTGCAGTTGCATGTGTTGTTCGAAGGGTTCTCGACTTCATACTTCGACTGGTGCAGATTCTTCAATGTCTGAGTAGGATCAATGGGTTGTTGACTCTAGTGATGTGCATCATGTCACTCATGATGCTGATGTTATAACCCACTGTACTGGTCGTAGTGGTCTAGGTAAGCTGGTTGTGGGTGATGGTGTTTCATTAGCTGTTGATTTGGTTGGTAATACGACCATGCAGTTTTCTTCTAGAATGTTGTTAGTCAATGATTTGCTTCATGTGCCTGGTATAACTCATAATTTACTTTCTGTATCCAAGTTTGCTAGGGACATCAACATGATATTTGAGTTCCATGCTTAAGGTTGCTATGTTCGTGATGTTGTTACTAGAGAGATGCTTTTTCAAGGACGTATGCAAGAAGGACTTTATGTGTTTCCTAATAATACTACTTCTAGTGTTTGTAAAAAAAACCTGTGTAAATTCTGTTGTGGCTAATGATGTTTACAATATTTGGCATAGAAGGCTATGTCATGCAACATATGATACAGTTGCTACTGTATGTCAAATTCTTGATGTACGTATTACTAAAGATGTAAATAAAATTTGTGAGGCTTGTTGCATTGGTAAAAACCATAAACTACCTTTCTTCCACTCTAATTTTGTCTATACTGAACCCTTTCAACTCGTTTATACTGATATATGGGGGCTATCTTATGTAGCTTCTAATGGATTTTACTATTATTTGTCATTTGTTGATGCCTAATCGAGGCATACTTGGGTTTATTTTTTGAAAGCCAAGTCACAGACAGTGAATACATTTAAGTTGATTCTGCATATGGTTTCTACTCAGTTTGTATTGTCTATAAAGGTTGTGCAAAGTGATTGGGGTGGGGAGTATCGCAACCTCTCGTCTGTTTGTTGACAATGTTGCTTGCCCTCATGTCTGAGCAGAATAGTGTAGTAGAAAGGAATCATCGACACATCATTGAACTTGCTTTGGTATTGCTAGCTCAGGATGCTATGCCTTTACGTTATTGGTATTATGCGACTGTTACTATAGTGTTTCTCGTTAATAGACTTCCTACTAGGGTCTTGAATGGACTATCACCTCACAAGAAGTTGTGGGGGAAGAAACCAGAGTATGAGTTCATGAAGGTCTTTGGGTGCAAGTGTTTTCCTCACTTGAGAATGTTTCAGCAGTACAAACATGATTTTCGGTCTCAACTATGTACCTTTTTAGGTTACAACCCTCAACACAAAGGATATATGTGCCTAGCAACCAATGACAAGAAATATGTTCTAGATATGTAATTTTTGATGAGTTTGCTTTTCCATTTGTAGGGATTTGTAGTTCAAGTAAGGCTACTGTGCCTTGTAAACAGAAATCTACAACAATTGAACTTATAACCGTATGCGACAGTTTCAAACCAGTAGGACATGTGTAGTACAAGAGATTTGTTATACTGGTGAAATGGACCAGGCCACTTTGGATGAGGGTGTTGCTCATCTGAAAGCAACAATTCAATAAGAGATAGTTGATGTAAATACATATAGTGTTGATGGAGGTTCGGGTGATATGGGTCAGACCACTATAGATATGGGTGATACTTCTCTAGGAGCTGCGGTTCAACAAGAAGAAGGTGGTGCAACTTCCGTCAATGCAGCTGAGGATGATGATCTAGTGGGTCGAGTGCAGCCTGTGGCTGTGTCTGATTTCTTTCACAATGTTGCTCCTCCAGTACAAATCACTGCTACATGGGGTGGTAGTGATGAATGTTGTTGAGTTGACATTTGATGATGACAAGAAGTAAATGTTGTATATTTAAGCCTAAGTTGTATTTGGCTAGCTATGATGATATGGAACCTGTGAATGTATATGAGGCACTTCAGCCTTCTCATTGGAGAGTTGCAGTGCACGTAGAATTTGAAGCTTTACGAAAGAATGGTACATGGATTCTTTTGAAGCTTCTTGAAGGACGGTCAGTGGTTGGTTGTAAATGGCTTTTTAAGTTGAAAAAGAACCCTGATGGCTCGATCAACAGATATAAAGCTAGATTGGTAGCTAAAGGGTTCTCGTAAGTGCCGGGAAATGATTTTGGTGAGACATTTAGGACTTTTGTTAACTTTGCAACATTGAATGTTGTTCTTTCATTGGCTGTAACGAATGGTTGACAACTGCGACAGGTGTACATGAATAATTCATTTTTGGATGGTGATATTCATGATGAGGTTTTCATGCAACAACCACATGGGTTCGAACAAGTAGCTGCTGATGGTAGTCCTTTGGTGCGTAAGTTACAGAAGGTGTTGTATGGTTTACGTCAATCCCCTCAAAACTGGCATGACAAACTTAAAAGTTTTCTAGTTAGAATTGGTTTTAAAGAATCTTCAGCAAACACATCCTTGTTTGTTCATTGGGCAGATGGTCAGTGTGTTTATATACTTGTATATGTTGATGACATAGTGTTGACTGGGGATTCCAAAGTGTAGATTGAGGAAGTAGTGAGGTTGCTTGGGAGTGAGTTTGCCTTAACAGACCTTGGTGATCTATATTATTTTTTGGGCATAGAAGTTAAGCGTTATGGAAGTTCATTGATTCTTAGCCAACATAAGTTTATTTTAGAGCTATTAATGAAGACTACGATGAGTACTGCCAATTCTACCTCTACACCTATGATTATATCCGCTAAGTTGAATCAAGGTGCATGATTGTTACTTCAGAACGCACAAAGTATCGAAGTATTGTAGGTGCATTATTATATGCATGTCATACTCGTCCAGACATTGCATTTAGCGTTAATAAGGTTGCTCAGTAAATGCATGCTCCAAGGAAAGAACATCTTGTTGCTATTAAAAGGATCTTGAAGAACTTGGTAGGGACGATTAATCATGGTTTGGTCATAGCACCTGCAGTGGCAGGATTCAATGTTATAGCATTTGCTGATGCTGATTGAGCTGCAAACACTGATGATCGCAAGTCTATTTCTGGTAATTGTGTGTTTGTAGGTGATAATCTAGTTATGTGGAATTTTAAGAAGCAAAAGTCAGTTTCTAGATCCACTATAGAGGCTGAGTACAGGAGTGTTGCTAACGTTACTACTGAAACACCATGGGTGAGTGGTCTTTTGTCTGATTTGGGTGTTGCAAGGCAGAAAGTACCAATTGTTTGGTGTGATAACAGCAGTGCTGTTGCCATGAAAGCTAATCATGTCTATCATGCAAAGAGTAAGCATGTAGAGCTTGATGTTCACTTTGTTCGTGAGAAGATTGCATTGAAACAAGTGGTGGTGAATTATGTGCCAGGTAGCCATCAAGTTGCTGATGGTTTCACAAAACCTCTGGCTACAACTCAGTTTGAAGTGTTTAAAGCCAGAGTGAATGTTCAGTCTTTTCTCGGGGAGAAAGAAAAAGTAGAGAGAATTTTGAATGATAAAGACATTGCTGACGTGTATAGGTAGTTATGCAGTTAGGAAGTTGTATATCTGTTATTAGTAGTTGATAGAAGCCTTAGATTGCTGTGTAATTCTTGTATAAAAACAATGCTATAGACCAGTAAAGAATATGCCTCTTGATATACATTCTTGAAATGTAATTGTTATTCTAACAACTTCTAATGGTTAATGGATACTTGTCTTGCTTTTCGGAGCTGATTAAAAAAGTTCTCTAGACACTCCTTTTCCTTTTCCGCTGTCATGATTGAACCTCGGCTAAATTGACATATGAGGGGTTTTAACCCCAATTACATTTTAAAAAATGATTACACAATGCACAATTTAAAAGTATCATGCCGATAAATATAGAAATCCTAAAATAAAAAAATTATAAAAAAAATAAAATAGTCATGAAAGTGAATCAGGCTAAAACGAAAAGATCAAATAAAAGGGTAAGGAAATCATAGTAAAAAGAAAACAAGTTGTTGCATTAATCCACTTTTGTTAATGTGTTTATTTCATTATTCAACAAATCAATATGATTTTAGCATTATTATTGATAAGATATAGTGACATCCTACACCATTTTGTATAAATTAACAACAGTAAGTACAAATGAAGTCATCAACTCCAGAACATTTTCCTTTAGCTCCATCCCCAAACTTATTAGAACAATCTTGCATGCAAAGGTCGACATAGCAATGTGTTCCACCCGAACTTATATTTACATGACATGATTTTCCAGCTACTTATTTTCCTATATGAATTCAAATTTCATCAATGTTAAATGCATATTATGCATTTTAACAGAAATAAAAAAAGTTTAATATTACGAAAAACATAAAATTCCATGTCAGAGATGTAAACTTTTACGAAAGTATATAAAAAAAATTAGAGAAAATAGAATTACTATAATTTTAGGGAATACATAATTATAATATTAATAAAAAATATAAATAAAATATCTAAATTGTAAGTGAAAATTTAAAAAAAAATTACAAAAAAGTACGAACACTCTCAATATCCACTCAATTCATTCTTGGTCGTAATGCTATCCTTTTTTTGCATAGTGTATATAATAAACATATAACCAAAATCTCTTAATAAAATATATATTTTTTTAAAAAGGATACATTGTATGTAGATTGAATGTTAGAAGCTAATAAAAAAGAAAATAAATTGATTTTTTTACCTGCAGAAAAAAAGATGAACCAACATGGAAATGACGTAGACGGGAAACTCTTCATCTTTTCTTTCTTTTCCTTTTATCTTTGGCTTTATTAAAAATGGTACCTCAACATGCAAATTCTCTTGAATTTATAAGTGGCTAAGTGGACAAGTTATGGAGAATTAATCTTTAAATATTCTAAATTTTTTTATTTGTTTTATTTTTCGCATGAAAGATTGTTTTCATATTATTATTATCATATACGAGAAATTGCAAGAGATTTCAAAAGTGTCGTAATTTTTTCCTCACTAAATAAAGATTATTTACAACTTTTTCATTAATTTAAGAGTTGGTTATATTAAATATCTTCAAATTATGGCTCATTTTAAATTAATTGTAACAAACAAAAATTTGGTTGAGAAGTTTAATCTAAAGTAATCAGATTTTAGGGAATAATCATTGTATATACTTAGGACTCATTTGAAAGAAATCCAAAGTTTGGAGGATTAAGTTATACTTTTATAAAATTTGGAGCCACATTTGTGAATCTCAGTTTTTTGGACTACATTTTAGTTTACCCAATTTTATTTGAAACATAAACCCTTCCTGTTCCAACTCTTGCTACCGTTTATCAAAATTGAAATGAATTTAGTTAATTTTAGGTTTCATTTATTTTAATTACTTTCGTTTGTAGGGCATTTAAAGGATAATTAAATTTGGAATTAAACTATGATTTATTTGAGGATTTCATATTGTTAATAGAGACCAAACATTTCTTATTCTGCAGTTTGCTAGGGAATTAAGTGTGGAATAAAGTTAATTTAATAGAACGAATGGGGTGGTTTCAAGTGGTAAGTAGTTGATATCGCTTAAGCATATCTTGAGTTCAAGTCATTGTGTATGCCGAAAATCACATTTTAGAGAAGATATAAATAGAAAATATAATGAAAATATATAATATATATATGAAAACTTAAAATTTACAAAGAGTACGAACAATTTCAGTATCCACTCAATTCATTCTTGGTCGTAATGACATCCTTTTTTTGCATATAATAAACATATAACCATCAAATATATATGGAAGACGTGGTTGAGAGTAGTGACCTTATTCGTAGATAGCTTACCACCAAAGTTGCATTGGAAGGGACTATGACAGGTATTCAGAAGGCAAGGCAAAGTTATTAGGGTGTTCATTGCAAGTAACAGAGAAAAAGGGGTAAGAGGTTTGCCTTTGTACGTACTGGTAGTAGGGATAAAGCACTGAGAATGATTGGAAGGCTTAGTAGCCTGAAGATCAATAATGGTAGAATATCGTTGGAGTGTGCGAAGCACGTTAAAAGACCTATAGCTGGGAACAAGCAGGCCACCGAGGAGAAGTGGGTACCGAAGAAGGTTGGGCCTACATCGCTTGCTAGGGAAAATGGGGAATCTTCTGATCAAAGTTGCCTGAGATGAGAAGGATAATTGGTTATGCTGAAGATGAAGATGTTTAGAAGTTGAGGAAGTGTCTAGCTGGGCAATGTCCTCTGTGTACAGTGTAAGAAGTATAGGGTTGAGATTACAAGATTGGGATTTAGGGGAGATAAGACCTCCAGTGGTCGTACTTGTTGGAAAAATCGTTAATATGATAATAATATAGAGAATACAATAATGATAAATAATATTCAAATATCATTATAAAATTAAAGGTAATCAACGAGTTTATCATGTCTTAGAATTGTTAGAAATATAACATATGATACTATAATCATACCTGAGAAGATAAAACAAATAAGATTAAACTTATTAAGAAAATAAAATAAAATTAATAGAAAAAAACTCTTTTCTTGATTAATCTTTTGATCAGAAACAGTTGAGGCATATCGCTATACAATTTTTTTAATACATATTTTCGGTCACTCATTTGGTGCTCGAGATCGTTGGTCGTCTGTCTCTCAAGATACAACAACTAGATGATCAACTATAGTAGCACAACAATAAAGATCATGAGAACTATCCTTGCCTTCGACTATCATCGAAAAACTAAGGAGAGAAAATATTTTTCATAAAAGTAAAAGTTCTTGAATTCTTAATGTAAAAACTTGTTCTAAAATTGTGATTAATCTAGCATGTTAACTCAATATTTATCGGAGATTTTAAAGAGATATTTACTTCAATTATATATCTTTTAATCTTTAAATTTAACCAAATAATAATATCTTTTAATTTGAAATATTCAAAAGATATAACTCCTTTAAACTTAAATAAATATATTTAATTTAAAATTCAAAAGGATATAATTGTGTTAATTTTCAAAGTTAAATAGATATTTTAATTTAACATATTAAAAAAATTTATCCTACAATGTTAAATTAAAAATTTACAATATTCAAAAGAAACATGAATCAATCAATAAAATTCACTATTTTTCCAACCGTACTTGGAGATCTTT